>NC_139972.1:2747500-3077500 GCF_963993115.1 Abramis brama
ACATTGTTGTGGAGAGCGGTTTACTCTCCCGCATCCGCTCCAGCAGAGGCACAGCGTTCTACCCGCTGACGATTGCGTCACCGCCTCCCAGGTAAGGGAACACACCTTCTTTTGCATTTACTATTCCACCACGGAATTACCAACAGCTCGTTCAGTTCATGTGGTTACTTTCAGTTGGCGTTCGACTGTGATTGAGCCTTTCCGGTTCTCACCTCGATAAATCGCCCTCGTAACAACAAACTTCACGTCTTTTCCAACACTTTCTCTCTCCCCTTCTTCAGTATAAACTCCTCCTTTTATGTGATAACCTCATTTCCTTTTTCCCCACTTAGCAACGGAAATGGGCGGAGACAACCTTGTTTTAATGATTTAATTTGTTTTTGTAGTGTTTCAGCTCCGCCACACTCCTCCCCCCTAGGAAAAAAACAACTCCAGGTTGTTTAAAGGGTAGCATTGTCAGAAACCAAGAAACTCTTCATCGTCATCAGTGGATTCGTGGAAAATTTCCAAAAGTTTCGATTTTCCCAGACGGTTTAACTCATCAGCGGTAGGAAAACATGGCTTCAAGTTACATACATGAACGGTACGCACATCCTCACCAGTGTCTTCTAGTGCCACACGATAATTCAGAGGTCCCAGCCGCTTTATTATTCTGTAGGGACCTTTCCATTTGTTGGCAAGTTTAGCACAGAAATGGTGAAGTGCACTTGATTGCGGGAAATTTCTCACCCATACACGGTCTTTTTCTTTGTAGAAGACATCTCTTCGGGTCTTGTTGTAGCTACGGAGCTGTCTTAATGATGCTTTCTTGGAGTTTTCTTTGGCTCTAGCTTGCAACTCGGACAGATGTTCTGTGACCTCGTAAGATGGAGCAGTTGGGGTAAGATTTTGCCCATGCAGCAGCTTGTCCATTGGTCCCTGTAATTTTCTCCCAAGGTGAAGCTCGGCTGGAGACATACCGATGGTTTCTTGTACCGCTGAATTAATGGCAAACCGTAGTTCAGGTAGGTGTTGGTCCCATTTTTTATGATTGTCATCTACATATGCTGAGATCATCTGTTTTAATGTTTTGTTCACTCGTTCGGTTAGGTTTGTCTGTGGGTGGTATGCTGTAGTCATCTTCTGAGTGACTTTCCATTTGGCACAGATGTCCTGAAAGACGGCTGAGGTGAACTGTGTACCACGGTCAGAGAGGATGAAATCAGGTACCCCCCATCGCGTAAGGATGTCTTTTCTGAGGTGTGATGCAACAGCCTGAGCAGTGGCCTTTCGCAAGGGGAACAGTTCAACCCATCGGGAATAGTAATCCACAAACACTAGTAGATATTCATGTTGGTGGGAGCTGCGAGGCAGTGGTCCCATGATATCTACTCCCAACATCTCGTTTGGACGACTGGTACTGGTGGTGGTTTGTTGAATTTTCCCAGCAGGTTTTCGGTTCTCATTTTTCAAGGTCTGGCATTTCATGCATCTTTTTACATATTTTTTTACAGATGTCCACATGGAGGGCCAGAAAGCGACCTGACGCACTCTTTGGTAAGTTTTGCTAATTCCCAAATGACCACTTAAGGGATGCGCATGGTAATGCTGTAGAATTTTTGGGACAAGGGTAGCCGGGACATAGAGTCTGTAATGTACTTGCCCATTAGTCAGATGAGTTCGATGATACAGCTTATCTTCAATTACCTCATATTGATCTTGCACAGAGGAATCGTTGTCTGCTAGTGACTGAAATAGGGTGGTAATTACCAGATCTTTGTGCTGTTCTTCCCAGATGTCTACTGTGGAAAGTGGAAATCCAAAGTCCTCCTTCTGATTGGAGTATAAGTGGCATCCAGGTACGGAATACATCCGGGACAATGCATCTGGAGCTTCATTGAGTTTTCCCTTTCGATACTCAACCACAAAGTCAAATTTTTGCAGACGGAGGGCCCAACGAATTAGACGTCCCGTGGTTTTTGTGGAATTCATGACCCACTGTAGAGCTGAATGATCCGTGACTACTGTGAAGAGTTTCGGTTCCAGGTAGTATTGCCATTTTTCTAGGGCCCATACTATTGCCAGACACTCTTTCTCTGTAGCTGAATAATTAATCTCAGCTTTGGTTAACGTCCGACTACCATAGGCGATGACTTCTTCCAAGCCATGTGTTTTCCTTTGTGTCAACACTGCACCGAGCCCTGAATCACTGGCATCAGTGTAGACAACAAAAGGAAGCTGAAGGTCAGGATGACCCAGGATTGGAGGTGAGGTGAGACATATCTTCAATTTCTCAAAGGCTTGTTGACACTGTGGTGACCACTGGAATTTACGTCCCTTTTTCTTCAAGGCATTTATAGGTTCAGCTATCCGAGAGAAATTGGGCACAAACCTATGGTACCATCCCGCCAAACCGAGAAATCGTTGAACTTCTTTAAGGTTCTTGGGTACAGGGTAGGAACGTATGGCCTCTACTTTGCTGGGGTCAGCCGTGATGCCTTTTGTGTTTACCACATGTCCCAGAAAGGTCAACTCATGAAGGCAGAACTTACTCTTTTTTAGGTTTATGGTTAAACCAGCAGTGTGCAATCGGTCGAAGACAGTCTGAAGATCATGGAAGTGTTGGGTGGCAGAGGGTGAGTAAATTATAATATCATCAATATACACGAAACATATTCTTCCTCGCAGTTCCCCTAAGACAGTCTCCATTAATCGCTGAAATGTTGCTGGAGCATTTTTCAGACCAAAGGGCATGACATTGAATTGGTATAACCCAGATGGGGCGATGAATGCAGTCTTGGACTTGCTCTCAGGTTCCATGGTCACCTGCCAGTACCCACTGTTGAGGTCGATGCTGGAGAAAATACCTGCACCGGAGAGGGATTCCAAGATCTCAGTGATATTAGGTAGAGGATAGGCATCTCTCTCAGTGATAGCATTTACTCTCCTATAGTCCACACAGAATCTCTGGCTGCCGTCCTTTTTTGGGACCAGGACAATAGGTGAGGCCCAAGCAGAGTGTGATGGTTCGATGATACCATTCTTCAACATTTCTTTAACTTGTTCTTGTACCACATCTTGTTTCTCTGGTGTTAATCTGTATGGACGCTGTTTGAGGGGCACAGGATGGACAGTATAAAGACAATGCTGGAGTACTGTTGTTCTCCCGAGCTGGAGGGTACAGACTTGAGGATTATTCTCTAAGAGGTGAAACAATTGGCACTTTCCCTCAGGTGGTAAGTGTGCTGAGTCTACCAGGGTTTTCATTAAAGTTTTTTCGTCCAGATTCTCTGGTGTCTGGGACACCCCTGGCATTTGCTGTGGAGGAATAGAGCTGAACAATGTGAGAGTTCTCCCTGTATTTTTATGTTGTGCTTTCTGTTTCAGATGCTGGTTCCCTCTAGCGGGGATGCTAGCTCGTCCAGGCTGGAAAGGATATTCGCTGTTGGGAATTGACTTGAAAGAATATTTTCCATCTGCGACATTGATCTGAAGACCACTGGTGAATATAAAATCCAATCCCAAGACTACAGAGTATGCTAAAGCTTTGGTGGAAAGGATGGCTACAGGTAGAGAAAAAACTTGGTCATGGAGTGTCATTTCAATGGTTGTCCATCCTATAGGTACAGCGGTCTCACCATTAGCCAGGTAGAGAGGACCAAGAGCCCAAGTACGGAGTGGATCAGAGGATGCAAGCTCTGTCCATAAGCTCTCGTGTAAAAGAGTATAGCTTGCCCCGGTGTCGACTATAGCCTTTCCTGTCCATCTGCCAATAGTAATTGGGATGACCAACTGTTGAGGTATAGACTCACATTTAGAAGTAAAAGAGGCAGTCACAGTGGATGGTTGAGATGGAGGTGCGACAGACAGGGCGTTATTTGATGGTGTTCCTCCTGTGTTTTGTGCTGGGGAATTTCGCTTGTTTCCTGCAGGTTGGAAAGGACCTTGATGCGATGTGAAAGGTGAAGTGGAGTATTGTGGACAGTTTCCAGGAGGATGCTGACCTTTACATCTCCAGCATTGGACGGTGGGTCTTTCACCTTGGCGGTTAGAGGTAGGTTTTTGTGGTATAGATGAAGTCATGGTTCGTCCTTCATAATGCAGCTGATGAACATAGTCTTTTTCTAGTTGATGCCCAAGTTTTACCAGTTCATCCACTGAACTTACTCTGCTGCGAAGTTGACTGGCAAGGTATGGTTTAATGTTTTTGAGTATCAATTTAACTAACTCAAACTCTGTCAGTGAAGGTTTCCAACGCTTGCATAGAGCTCTGTAAGTAAAAGCGAAATCTCTAATGGACTCCTTTTCCCCTTGAATTCGGGTGCGGACACGCTCAGCTAGCTCGTCTTCATAATCCTCAGAAAGAAATGCTGCAAGAAATGCGGATTCAAACTCATTCCATGTTCGAACAGAGGATCTAGCCACTTCCCACCAGTCCCGTGCTGTTCCATAAAGGACAGTGCGAAAGGTTGCCAGAATGTCTGTATCCTCTAAGGGGTGTAATGCCAGAAAGTCTTGACATCTGGTTAAATATAACAGAGGGTCACTATCATCTGATGATCTGCCAAAGGTGGGGAAGGTTAGTTTCAAATGATCACTCTTTACCACAGATGTTGGATGCGAAGAAGGTGGATGTACAGACGAGAATGGGTGAGGTTTTGACGTTTCACCTTCTGCAGCAGTGGAGCGAGGAGGTGATTTTAGTGTCATTGATGAAAGGTCAGTTACTGTTTTCCCAGGGAATTTGAAGTAACTGCTTATTTCTGATTTCATCTCTTTCAAGGAGTCACATACGGTATTCAGTTGGACAGTACATTGACTGATCTCCTGGAAAAGTTGGCCACAATCCTTTCGAGTACTTTGCTGCACTTCATGGATGTCTTTCTGTACCTCTAGTTGCAATTGTTCGACCATAAATCGGACTTCAGAGACTATGGTGCGCTCACTTTTCTGCAGTTCTCCTGTCACCATCACCTTCATGGCTTTTGTCAGCTGATCAGTATCCTCTTCATCATGTTGTTTTAGAGCAGTGATCGTGGTCTGAAGCTGCTGATGGTTGGATTTAATCTTAGCAGTCAAGGTTTCAATCTTAGCATCATGCTGTGAAGTGGTAGTTGCAAGTTCCTGGGTGAGTACTTTCAAAGCTGTGTCCTGCTGTTTGAGACAATTAAACAGGATATCCCAGTTCCCTTGTACGTGCTCTGATAATTGATACATTCCTCTGCCAGGTGTTGGGAGAACCGCAGGCAAGTCACGCTGTGTTCCAGAAGGTGGTGTCAGTTCCATGGAAGTGCACAACGGCATGTCAGCAGTCGGTGGAGGAGGAGCCCTTTCCCCTGGTGGTGGAGTGGAAAATTGCACATGGGTTCTTGGAGGGTGAAACTGAGTGGGGGTGGAGTAGAAAGTGGGAACAGGAGGTAGTTGTCTGGGTTGCTGTGGAGTTTGTTGCACCAGGGGCCAGTTGGGTGTTGCAATGTCTGGAGGGTCAATGGCCACGAAAGTGGATTGTGGTTGAGGGGTATGGGCCATGGGTGACGTGTATGTGTGGAAGTGGCAATGGTCAATGGTGAAATGTAAAAAAAAAAATAAAGTAATGGAAACACTACTTGGCCAATCTCAATTTCTTTTGGCAAAAGGGGCAACAACAAAATAACAAACTACAGAGAGGTTACTTCACAGAAGTTTTTTTTTTTTTTTTCACACAATTTAACCCAAACGTTCTCAAAAATCGTCTGGATAGCCCACAGTTCAATTCACCAAAGTTCAAATGATCAGAAAAATGATAAACGTCCACTCCACTTGGATAATGCAACAGTTCACAGGAAAAAATGTTCAATGATCACAAGAGCAAATCCAAAACAAAACAGTTCAAAGAGATAATATATTCAAGTTTTCAGATTACAAATTTCAGGTTCCAGGTTTTCAAGTTTCAAGTCCCTGTTCGGGCGCCACTTCTGTAACGGTGGTAACCCAATAATAAATTCAAATAATCAACCAATGGTTGTTCAAATAAAAGTTAGTAAGTTCGGGCGCCAGGCAGGTGTAACCCTGCCAATATTTTCAGGATAATAACCCAGTTAGCTTAGATGCCACCAGTTACATACACGGAAACAAAAAAAAGAAATCACCAAGGACAGTTCAAAATAAGTTTAGAAATGTCTGTATTTCATACCATTTCACACAAAAAAAGAACAAAAAGGGAAAAAAATATACAACCACTTTAAATTCCCAGTCAAATCTTCTTTACAAAGACCACGGATTCAACAGTTCGTTCGTCCAGGTACAGAATCAGATTTTCTCAACACAACAAAAATATATCAGAAATGTCAATTTTGTTTTGTGGCAAAAAAAAATAAAATAAAATAAAAACTCCAAAAAAATAAAACAAAACCGGGCCAAAAAAAATAAAAATAAAAAATATTACTCACTACTTAGTTTGTGGGGGACCGGATAACCCGGATGTGGAAAGTGCAGAGGAATTTGTGTGAGTGTTTGGGAAAACCAGCCGCGAATACAGCCACGCCGTAGCCTTTAGCAATGGTGAAACTCTGTTGGATGGTAACTGGAAACAGCCACAGGATCCAGACGGTCCTTAACACAGCTCGCTTGAGGGTCTTTTACACGCTCCGCGCTGAAGACATTGTTGTGGAGAGCGGTTTACTCTCCCGCATCCGCTCCAGCAGAGGCACAGCGTTCTACCCGCTGACGATTGCGTCACCGCCTCCCAGGTAAGGGAACACACCTTCTTTTGCATTTACTATTCCACCACGGAATTACCAACAGCTCGTTCAGTTCATGTGGTTACTTTCAGTTGGCGTTCGACTGTGATTGAGCCTTTCCGGTTCTCACCTCGATAAATCGCCCTCGTAACAACAAACTTCACGTCTTTTCCAACACTTTCTCTCTCCCCTTCTTCAGTATAAACTCCTCCTTTTATGTGATAACCTCATTTCCTTTTTCCCCACTTAGCAACGGAAATGGGCGGAGACAACCTTGTTTTAATGATTTAATTTGTTTTTGTAGTGTTTCAGCTCCGCCACAGGGGGCATAAATCAAGCCAAAGAGGAGAGTAACATCTGTGGCAAAGGTTTTGCACATTATGGTGCCCAATCAGCTCTTATAGTACTACAGAGAGGCACCTTATATTTGGGTTTGAGTGGATAGTGGCAACATCATCTTCAACGATAGTTAAGATCCTCATCTTCTCCCCTTGTGAATGTCTTCTGGCTCTGTGTCCTGCAGTAAAAAACAGCATAAAATTAGGGTCATTTTTTTTTTATTGCATTATGTTAGACCACAGAGTGTTCCTTAAGGTCTGCTCATGTAACTTCACTTGAAAAGTAAAGGTGGTCATGTTTTTAAGCATGTTCAAATTCAGCCATATAAAACTGATAAACGGAAAACATTTCCCAACTCCAAACAATGCCATATCAGCATTGATGTGATTGCCTGTGGCACTCGTCCACAGCAGAATCCACGGCCATTCTGATTTAATGCTTTTTATTTTAGGTAACCCAAATCGTACATGTTTTAAGGCACACATTCTGTTCATCACCCAAAACTGGTCATATTGCATCAGTGAAGATTGGTTTAAATCACTAGAGTCACATGGATTACTTTCATGCTGCCTTTTCTTGTTTATATCTCCTATATTCATATTCTTTTATATTATATAAATTTTATTTACTCTGCTATTGCTACATTACTGTTTAACCTTATGATTGTGCACTGTATTGTTTTAACAGGTTAGATATCAGAGGGAATGTCTCCGGACAGTGTTGTGAAGCAGTAATTTTACATTGTCTTTGCTTTGGTAAAATAACAACTTGTTGAATTTGTGCCATCAGGTGAAGTCAAACTAATCACTGAGAAAGTTTCAACTACGATTATTTAATAAAGTAATTTTTACCATGACTTTGTCTGTTGATGATAAGTTTTGTATATCACACAAAACCTATCTCTTAACAGCATCTGGTAAATAGGTGAAATACAGTGCTATGCATAAGTTTAGACACCCATGCTAAAGTTGACTAAAAAGAGGAATAAAAAAATCATCTTTTGGAAATTGAACTTAATGCCTTAATTAAAAAATTAGGAAAAATCCAACCTTTAAGGACACCAGTTTTCTTTGTGAATGAATAATGTATCGTAAATAAATAAATGTTCTTCCTTAAAATACAGGGTGCATAAGTCTGGACACCCCTATGTTAAATTCCCATAGAGGCAGGCAGATTTTTATTTTTAAAGGCCAGTTACTTCATGGATCCAGGATACTATGCATCCTGATTAAGTTCCCTTGGCCTTTGGAATTAAAATAGCCCCACATCATCACATAGCCTTCACCATACCTAGAGATTGGCATGGAGTAATTTCCATAAGATCATCTCTCAATGCAAATCAAACCAGCTATTAGGCTAACTGAAATAAAACCATGCCAATCTCTAGGTGTGGTGAAGGCTATGTGATGATGTGGGGCTATTTTAATTCCACTGTATATAATAGCACTGTATATCAGGTGTGAGTGTATATGCTGATGATCTTCTTACCAGGCAAGTCTTCAGGATGTTTCCAGACTTTTCCCTCATAAACAAAGGCAGACCTTTATGAATTGTTGACTTTTTTTGAGGAAGCACATTGGAGTGTCTGTGTCTGAAAGACAGAAAAACAAATACGGAACAAGTTATATACAAAGAGAAGAGAAGAGAAACTTTTTCAAGGTTTTTTTACCTTGAAAAAGAGATGGCACCATTCAGCCTTTAACCAGAGAGATATGATCACATGCAAAATAATTACTTGATGATCAAGTTGGTCTAGGAGGATCTTCATCTCATCTCCATACGCTCCACCACTTGCTCTGTACAACTAGATGTGTATTCATCTAACTAAGAGAAAAAGGTGCTCTTCGGATCAGTTTGTGTGATTCTGTAATACTCAGCAGAGACCCTGAAAAACAAAAAAACATTGTTGAAACAGTAAGAATTAAGTGTAGAACAACACAAGTAAATTCAGTTAAACTCACCTGATCTTTTAAAAAATAAAGGCCACTGTTTTAGCACATACAAGGATCTTGTCACTGTACTGATGTTCTTTAGTCTAAAAATGACAAATACAACAGAACAAAGATACATAATTGTATTAAACAAAACAACAACAAAAAAATCAGTTACAGTAGGTTAATTTAACATGTAGTAAAAATAATACAGAAATTGAATGTTATTAATATTACAGATATTAAAGATACAAAAGTTATTATAAGAGCAGTGAGCGATGTTGTCTTTTGTTAATTGATTAACATTAAGGATTTAGCCTAATATTTGTTTAGGATACACAATATTTTTATCCTATTCACTTTAAAACATACCGCACACATACTACCCATTCTATTATTTAATATGCAAAACTAACATACATATTTTTAACATAACACACTAGTTTTGCATATAGGCCTATATTACTATTTTTTTCCTCTAAATTGTATTGTATTTAATTATGTTGCACTACTGTAGAATGCCTGAGCCTCAACTTAAGCATGTACAAATTGTAACTATAATTTGTATAGCCTACGTGACAAATAAACTTGAAATTAAATTGAACGGACTGCGGTCACTTTAAGAGCTCATGGATCAACAAATTGGTTATGTTCACTTAAGACATTGCCGACTGTGTTTACTTGAATACTTTCTTTGTTTTGTTTTTTGTTATTGACCTAATTGTATGTGTATTTCACTATTAAATCGCAATACGCCACAAAAGATAGCTGAAATCGCACTCAGATTCTGTCCGAGTCCGAGAGAAGCAGCTTTCTGTCTCTCAATCAGCGCAAGCAATTTATTTATATTCTTTATTCACGACTTACTGAGCTTAACAATTTTAACATCTTTTAAACACCATGCACGTCCTTGTCCTTCTTTTCTCACTCAAGCATGTTTCCTCACTCTAACGTTAGTCTGGGTAGCAATAACGTTAAGTAGCAATGTGCTACGTGGATAATCTCTAACAATAGAAACTTATCGTCACCACGAAATATATCTTTTAACATAATACTATATTTTATCAACATATGTGTGCAATTTATAGCCTATTTTCATTCATAAAGCTTAAAGAAAACTTACCGCAATCAGATAAAATCCAGTCCCTTTGATAGCATGGTTGAAGGAGGGAAACCCCGAGTAACGTACAGCGAGACAGACTGCGCATGCGCGATGATGGGAAGTTAAACGTTCGAACTATGAAATCAAAATATTAAGTTTTCTCAACTTAATTGTTTGTGTTCATTGGACAAAATAGTAGTACACTTGCAGTTAAATAGTTTTTATAAGTAAACTCAACATTGCAGTCAAAAATTTGTCCACTCAACTTAAAATTTTAAACTGAGTTAACAATTTGCAAGTTGGATTTTTTACAGTGTAGGATACCCAAAAGCTTAAGCATGATACCCCCCAAAAGGAGTGGGAAAAAAATGAAGCGGTATGAAGCATGAATGAACACACACACGCTGTGGCAGAGATATTTAACGGGCTCCTGCAGGAGCTGGGCTGGAACGTGTCTCCCTACTATGTCAACCATGTGGAGCAATGATGGAAAGATTGGAGAGCAATTGAAAGATTGTGCCTGCGTTTGTTGCTGTGTGAACAACATGATGCTTATGGAAGTTTGACTAGGGTACATCTCGCCACTGCACTGCTGCGGCAGTGACACACTGCAATCCGAACAAGAGAGCCTCCATGGTTAAAAACATGAAGGATCACACTGCGATTCGGACAGGGACAGGCCCCATGGCCGCCCTTATGCAGAAGGAATGGGAAGAGAAATGTTTGGTTGGGATGCCGGAACTGTTGAGAATAGATTTGGTGTTCTTTTGAAACCAATGTCTGGAAACAGGGAGGTTTTATCAATGATAAAAAGAGGGTCGAGAGGAGAGGTAATTTGGGATTTCCTCTGGGGAAGAAAAATGGCTATGGACTGGTATGGTTGAATGGGGGTTGGCAAATTGAAAATGAAAATTGAATGACCGTGTTTCAATTAATCAGTTTTGCTTTGTTTGATGTTGAAATGTATGGTGTCAAGGTTTATTACTTAAAGGTCAGAGAATGTAGGATGGATAGCTGGGTTGAAGTTTAAGTTGGTGAATTTTGAGACTCTGAGGAAGCCAAAGAAAGACAAATTGAACATGGCATCTAGGGTTCTTTGTTGGGGGAAAATACTGCTACGGGCTAAACATGCTAAGAATGTCGATGGTGAAAGGTTGTCTGGAGTCTGGATGAGGGGGATTGGTTGTAAAACTCTGATGAGGAGGGATATCTGAGGATTTTAAATGTTGGCCGTGGATGAGCTTGAAAAAGAAATGAATGCCTGTGAGGTAGACTTTGATTGTTCCTGGCTGAATTGAATTGATATGATGGAGGTACGTGATGAAGGAGGATACTGAGAGGAGGGAAAACTTGGGAAAAACCATGTTGTGAGCTCTGTGGAATTTTTTGAAGGAACTCCAAGCTGTCCAGTAGGTTTGGAGTGTTCTGAGGTCTAATGATCTACTGACATAATTCACACCGACACACATGCATATTTACACATCCCCTTTAAGAAGGAGTTCATGAGAGTTTGGGGGGTTGATAGATGCACGTTTTCTGACGCATAAGTTTCATAAAAAAACACAACTGTTGTTGTTCTCACATTGCAATCCTGCCTCCATGTATTTTTGATAGCTCAAAAGCTACATGGTAGTCATTTAATTCCTTGCGTCTGGCAGGAAATAAAGTGCAAATTTCTTCTGTGTATCTACCAAAAGCTATGCAGAATTGCAAGTGGGAAAACTCGTTTTGAAGGAGGTATGGAATTTGTTAGATTGATAGTTAATGGGCCACAGTCAAAAGGGCGGTGGGATTCATTAATAGGAACTGAAGTGAGCAGAGAAGGAAGATCAATATCTGCACCTGATAGAATTAGGGAACGGAGGTGGGCTGAGACTGGAGGAGGTTCCATGGCGACTTCGTTGGGAGGAACTGGAAGATGGACTGCTGTGGCGAGAGAATGAGCTGGCAAGTGGATTGGACCTGAAGAACAAGTTTTAACAACAAGAGAAAAACAGAAGGACTGAGTCCTAACTTTTGTGAGATTTTGAAGTGTTTGTTGGAATGCTGGATTTGTTAGAACTAATGAAGAGATCGTAGAGTTTAGCTTTTGATGATCTGAGGGAGAAATGGACTCCAGAGCTGGAGAGGACTTGAGGTAGATACCATTTTGAAATAGGTGGAATCGGTGGATTAGCAGTGGTAGAATGAAGAGATGAAGTCTGTGAAGAAGATGGACGAGGTATAGATTAAAAGATGTATAGTTTGAAAGATTAGATGGGCTCGCTCCTCCCTAACTTACATTTAGGAACTTCATTTCATCTCAAGTTAGTGACACATAGTGCACTATATAGTGGACAGTGAATTATTCAAATAGTGTGGATATGCTTACCATTGGGGCAAATGATGTCTGGTTTCACGTTAGTGAAAACATTAGCTCCGGTCCAGAGACACGACACACAGAGCGGATTATATGATCGAGTCGCCGCAGACCACAAAACACATCGGATCCTTTCAATTCTGCACAGAATTCTGTATTTTTAAAGCGACATAGAGGAAATTAAGAAGATAAATGGTTAGAGATTATGAGGAAACTGCAGGTTTACCGAGCTGTGACATAAATGAAATGCTATTGGCTATTTTAAAAAAGGGGAGGAGCTGTTTGATATGCCTCGCCCTGTCTCCCTGTTTCAGTGGAAATTACATTAACACACGAATAACGCTGTGAGTTTCAAGGCACATCAGTGGGACTTTGAACTCTTTAAATTGCGCTTTTTTCTTCCCTATCGTGATGTATGTCTGAGTGAAACTTCTCAAACAAGAACAAATGTGGGCGGGGCTTGATTTTATCTGTGGGAAATTGATTGGATGGTTGTGGTTTACTATTGGTGGATCTCATGTGAGTGACAGGTTGCCCTGCCCTAGTCATCAGAGAAGAGAAGAGATGAAGTTATTCTGATTCAAGATTACCGGGAACATGATTTTAAAACGATCACAGATCACAGATCATCATTTAAAATAAACACTGCAATATTCCATTTTGATTTCATGGTGACCAACTTCAGGGGTTTGTTGTAACAGGACAGTAAACAAACGATGTGCAGATGTGTGTGTGTGGTCTTTTAAACACCTCCAGCATCAGCGTTAGATCGTCTCGTCTGTCTGTCTCTCTGTTAATCTGCCGTGTGTCTGTCAGCACTTTGCAGATGCAGACAGACGGATTGGACTTAAATCCCCCAGTATGACACAGATGGACAAACCACACAGACCTTGGAGAAGGTGAACACACACACACACACACACACACTTACTCATGATCACATACACTCACACAGTCACACACATACAGTCACACACATACAGTCACACACACACACACACACACACACACACATACAGTCACACACACACACACACACACACACACACACACACACACACACACACACACACACACACACACACACACACACACACCAGTCTTCCACAGACCACAGCCATACATTCTGTCATGACCGTCTGGTTGATCTGGTTGCAAAGGACTTGCAAAAGGTAATCTGTGGACATGATGGTAAAATTTACAAGCATAGCACTGTACAATTTAACTGGTTTCATCATAACACATCTGACAGTGATTACTATAAAAACATTCCAAATACTCCTGGACATTGCAATTGTAAATGAGGTTTTGAAATCTGTATGTATCTTTGAGGTGGGCTGCTGTTTTGACCTGTATATGGATACTTGCTACTATTCCAAACTATTGAAATATCAACCACTGGTAGATCTCATTCACCAACTTGGATACAACTGTAGATTAATAATTCTGGTATTTGGAAGTTTAGGCCATGTCCATAAGAGTGTGATCAGGGGGATGCAGTTTGGGGGGCTTCAAAAAAAGGAGGCAAAAAGGCTTGCAAAATTCTGCTCTGTTTCAGCCATCATAGGGAGCATGCAAATATGGAGACGGAGGTGTTTTGTTTATCCTTAATGTGTTGAGAATCATAAATGGAAGGACCTGTACAAGTATGTGAGCCATAAATTGTAGATCTGTCACCTTGTCAAAGACTCTTCCCAGAGTATTTGGATCTTGTTTTCTTTGTAATGTCTTTCAGATCCAAATAAAAGCATTCAAATGTAAGAGAGATTGTGTATGTGAGTGTGAGAGAGGTGTGGTCAGAGTGGGTGGAGCCTGTTTGTGGGTCAGTCAACCCAAAGCTCCTAACCATCTTTTTTACAGTCTATGCTCCTAACACAGAATTCATCTGACCTGAGATCAGCTGCAAATAGTCGCCAACTGCTGCACCTTCCCTGGAACTGACAGAAGTTCGTACTACGGTGAACATTTTAGGACATCCTCAGACCTCACTCATATGACGAAAAGGCGTCATGCCTCACACCATAAACTGTAAAAAATTCCGAAAATCCCAAAAAATTCAGTTGGTTCCTTGGTGACTACTTCGCTCAGAGAAGGTGTCAATCACACAGCTGTCAATGATGATGTCACATTCCCATTTTTATAGCATCAAATAATGAACTAAGATCAAACTTATTTAAAAAAAAAACAAAAAAACACTTCATCAGCGTGATAAAAACGAAATAAAATGACAGTAAACATCTTTAAAAAATGTTTTATTTAAAGTGTAATTGGATTTGTTTAGTTTCCATTGCATCCATTAGACTTCATGGGAAGGCGGGCTTTATGACCTATACTGGGACCAGCCACCTGGGGGCGATCGAGACGCTTTGGCTTCACTTTTCAGCACTTGTGCAGCACACTTGCCTCAGACTGAAAAGCTTTTCAGGTCTCAGGAAAAACAACATAAGGTGTCAAGTCTCATACAATTAGGCATAGGACGAAACAGCCTCAGACTAAAAGATGCATTTATGTCTGATGCCTTTTTGTCTCAGGATGTTCCGTCCAGTGACTAAGGAAAAGAGGAGAACTTGGCATGCCAATTTTGCAAATGGAGCTTGAGGAAAGAAGTTTTAGCGTCATGTCGTGTTGATCAATACGCCATTTCATGCTGCATTTTTATTGGCTAGTCAGTGGATGTAGGTCGTAGCAGCAACACACTGTGAGATGATACGGGCATTTGATAGAACAAATCTTTTTGTAGGAGAATTTGAGCTTTGTAAGTTTGCAGATCTTATACATGCACAAACAGCTACATAACACACTAAAGAAAAAGAAAACATGAAAACGCATCATATGACCCCTTTAATACATTAATACAAATGAAATACAACTATTATTAAAAACACAATGTATAGCTACACTCAAGCTTCCATTGTTTTTTTCCCAAAAGTGAGCCTGAACAGCTTTTCTTTTTCATAATTATGAAAACTGAATCTTTCATTAGTCTTTGTCTCCCTCTGCTGGTACAAACACATTCAGATGATCATCTGAAGATCAGACTGTCATCTAATACCTAAAATAAAACACACTAACAGTCACATATGCAGTATGAGATATTACATCTGTCACATCTTTTCATAAGAAACTAACTAGATAATATATATATTAACTATTAGTTATTAACTAGATGATCATTACACTTAATATCAGTTAATAACAAACAACCCAAATCTCAGATTATCACACACATAGAGACAGTTAAGGGGGAAAATCTGAAAATAACATTAATATTATTTTCACAATCAGTCACAACAGTATGAGCAGAATTAAACTCATATTAAACACAGTTTAAAGTTCAGAGACCTACAGAAACTGAAGCTGAATTTAAGACTCATAATCTGATGATCTCAGACAAAATATTCACACACACACACACACACACACACACACACACACACACACACACACACACACACGTGGTGTTACTGAACCTGAACCTTTACTTTTTATTTCTAGTGTGTAAATCAGCCATTTGAGCTTTAAATGAAATTACGATGCAAATTGTTAAAAACTATAAACTCCAGTTTATAATGTGGATCATCCCTCAGATCCTTCAGCAGCTTCAATCCTGAGTCTCCTAGTTTATTCTCAGACAGATCTAGTTGTCTCAGGTGTGAGGGGTTTGATCTCAGAGCTGAAGCCAGAGCAGCACAACCTTCATCTGTGACACCACAATCCTTCAACCTGTAGGGAACAATGACACACATTAAGCCTATATCCAAAGATAAACATAACACTTAAAAAAAAATATATATATAAAATATATATATAAAAAAATAACATAATGCTGTCAATATGAAATATATACAAATACTCATTAGTTTACGTTGTTAAAATACATCACTTAGGATTAGGGGATTAAATATACAGTTTGTACAGTATAAAAATAATTTTCATGTAAAGTCCCCCTAAAACATGGAAACCAAATGTGTGTGTGTGAGTGTGCTTAATGTACAGTATGTGTAAACATTTTAAGGAATGTGTGTGTTGACATAAGTTTGTTCTTGCTTATAGACTAGGTTGATAGAAGTTAGCCACTCTTCCATTTCAAGTGGACGTGTGGAAGCGACGTGAGACTGAAAGCACTGAAAAGCCCTCGCGCTACTCATATGCTGAGAGAGGGATAAGACAGTAGAGCTGCACGATTCATCTTTAAAATAAAGTGATCTCCATTTAAACACCCACATGATCAAACGACAAAATCATATTGCAACGTTCAAATCTGTGTTGGCGCTGTTGCTGACCCAGAGAGAGTTGTCTTGAAACAGCTTCACAAAAGGTCTTTTCAGCATCATAATCGTATCATTATTTCTGTGATACAATAGTTCAAATTATCATAGAAGTACTGGGATAAAAGTTTAAAGTTCACATATAAACACTGTTTTCTACGGTAGTGATCAAATCAGCTTTTGATAGAAACTTGGCCCTTAAAATAACACATTTTTCAATTACATTGTTTTGCCACTAGGTGGCGACAAGTGACTGTTACAAAATGTATTTGTTATTGAATAATTTATTAAAGAGAAAGTAGTACTGTATTGTTTTTGTAAATATGACTCATCTTATACATACCACAGTTCCTCCAGTTTACAGTGAGGATTCTCCAGTAAAGCAGAAAACAGCTTCACTCCTGAGTCTCCTAGTTTATTCTCAGACAGATTCAGTTTTCTCAGGTGTGAGGGGTTTGATCTCAGAGCTGAAGCCAGAGCAGCACAACCTTCATCTGTGACACCACAATCCCTCAACCTGTAGAGAACAATGACACACTCTTTACTCTCTCAGATCACAGAGCGAATCAACAGACTTCATTGTTAAAAAAAAGCACAGATCACCATGTTTGATGTAAGTGAAATTCACCATGTTATTTGTGTGTGTTTGTGTAAAAGCTAAAACTTATATAAAAACGGATATAAATAATTTATATCACATTAAATAATGTGTAAAGATGATCACAGAAAAATATATGGATGTGATGGTCATTAAGGATGAATTCATCTTGTTCTTCATGTACTAAAGTCCTGACTGAGCTGAGATTGTGTTTAACCCTCTGAGGTCGGCAAACGCGCGGGCGCGTTTTGCCGGATTTTCTCCACATTGTAGCACTATAAACTTAAATTACTCCATCATTTATGGTCATACAGAAAAAAGAAATATAAAAAAAGAATCTGTGATATTTCTCCTTTTGTATGTGTCCACTTACAATCAAATCAAAACATTGTGCTTTTGTAAAATAAAGAAAATAAACAGGGTGTGCGTTCTGCCTCTCTGTCGCGGTGAACTTTTTTTTCTTGAGCACGTCTATAAACTGAAACAAAACTCAGCGAATACTTGTCACACATTTATGAGCCATATACCTTTATAAACATTTAAGTGTGTACTTTTAAATAATCGGATTCAAAACGAAAACAAATATTCTCTGTTTACGTAATTTGTATAAAACCAACAAGATGTCCAGCTTCTCAAACGCTTGCTCATTACAGTTAATTTGGCCACGCCTACTCGCGCAAAAGATATTCACATGCAAATCTCCACATGGAACGCGAACGCGCTCGTTACCTCAACAACAAAACACTTCACTTCACTTTTCGTCGAGTTTGAAAGACGTGCCTGAGCTTACATTGGATTTAGGCTACCTCAGAAGAAGAAGAACGCGATCTGAAGACAAGAAAGATAAGGTAAGAAATTCTTACATAGCCTAGTTTGTTATTGTTGCATAAATGTCACGTTGCAGTTGAACTGTTGCTAGATATATGGGGAATATTATAATATTTAGACCCGTGTTTACTGTGTTTGTGGATATCTGCTCAAACATAGATATGTTTATGGTAACCATAATGTTTTATATTTGAGCGTGATCGCGTTTGAATGTATCATATTTTGCAAGCGATCGCGTTTGAATGTATCATATTTTGGATGAAAGCAAAACGCACCAAACGGCTTCATGTTTTTATTATTATCTCATTTCATATCATCATAACGGATGGAAACATTTGAAGTAACATGATAATCAATATATTTTTCTCTAGCTTAGTTGTTACTGAAATCTTTTGGAAGATTTATAGGCTGCTATAGGTTATTTATTGTTATTATTATTTTATCCGCACTGCGCATATACCTTATGCCTACAAGGCACAACAAACCTGGTGTTCATTATATTATATATCGTTGGAAACGTGTGTGTGTGTGTGTGTGTGTGTATTCTGTGAATTTTAAAAAGGAATTTTAAAAAGCAATTTTAACCAGAAAAATCTAATATTTATTTGCAAAATCGTGCAGGCCTTTCTCTTGATATCAGTATGTTCACTTTTTTTTTTCAGGTCCCAGATGCCACTGAGTCCTGCTGAATTCAACATTCACATGAGTCTCAGTACGTGAACATGGTAAAGTGAAAATCTTGGAAATGAAAGGTATGTACAGTGTTTTTAGGAATGGCACAAAGGTCTCTGTCTTTGAAGTGCTTTTTTGGCATTTGTTGTGTATCTTTGGATTATGTTGTGTTGTAAATAAATCCAAACAATTTAAAAGCCATTCTTTTTTAAATCTCCTCATTTACAGTATTGTGCAAGGTTGCTCAGGATAGGGGCCTGATAGCTCCTAATAGGGCCGTTAGGGGAGGTTCTTTGTCTTTCTCAGGTGAGAAAAGCTTACATATTAATGAGCTCTCGCATAAGGCTTTTTCACACAAAACACGTCGTAAAAATTTTAAATCAATATATTGTCTTATCTGAATGAGCAGTCAGGGTGATTTTCACATAGTTTTGCAGCAAATATTCTAGGCTACGTCATACAATTTTCAAAAGTCTTGTGAAGAAATAATCAGTATGGGTTTCATGGCCTTATTTCAGTGAGAATTTTTTTTTGTATTTTCAAAAACCACGCATAAATGTCATTATCTCAAAACTACAAACTTTTACATACATGCTGTTGATATATTATTGTAGCAGAGTTTGTGCTGAATACAGTGTAATTAGACTTTAGCCATGAAAATGTCACAAGTAACAGATATAACCAGAAATGTCAGAGCATGTCAGAACACCTCCAGGGCCCAGAAAACAGCTCAGACCTCAGAGGGTTAAAGTAAAGAGTGTTAAATGTTGATCGTATCAGGTTACTGAGGAACAGCTCATGTGTTCAATCATTTACAGATCAATCACTCAATCACCTCAACTCAAGAAAGAGAGATTGAACACTTGAACACAGAAAAATATTATTTCTTACACTTCATTTACACAGATGTGATATTAAAATTAATGATGTTGACTCACAATTTTTTTAATGAATGTAATTAGGACTGTCATGATTCCTCAATTAAAATCAAGTACTCAATTTAAAAAAAAATCTTTGACTGCAATTTATCCGTGTCGAGTAACCAGCAAAATACCGGAAATGACTCATTCCACAGACGAGAATCCATGAACCGCATTATTAGACCGTTTTCTAAGGCTGGACGATATATTAAAAACATTTAAAAAAACAAATAATAGCATAGTGCTACTGTGAATTCACAAAGGCTGCGATTCAATTAAATAAATACAGTATGTGCCCTGCGGGTTTAATATTTCTCAGAGCTGCTATATTTCTCATCATCTCAGAGCGGCTCCGTTCACAGTAAATGCGGCTCTACATAAACTGTTATCATTTACATGAGTAGAGCGTCTCAAACTCCATCTCTGCATGTGCTGTGAGTTAAGGTTACATATAACATCTGGGAACACAATGTGTGCCATTTCATCAGATATGAAATCAGCTAAATATGCATATGCTGCTGTTAATAACCATTTCTCTTTTTTTAAACAATTATTTCAATAGGTCAGTGAGTTTAACTGTTATTCTTAGAGATTATATATATGTGTGAGAGAGACATATCACTGAAAAAAAGTATATATGCCACAACATTACTCTAAAAAACTTTTTTATATTTGATCTGGCTCAGTAAATTTACTTGTCATTGGTCTAACGTATATTAGTTTACTAGACTGGAAGTAAAATTAAGTTTTGTTGGTGTAATTTAAACATATTGCTTCAAACCAAATGACAATTTTGCCTTCTGTGCAAACCACGTGACCACTCACGTCATCAAGGCTTTGTTTGAGAATTTTCTGATCGACAGTCATCTTGTTTTGTTTCCACATTGTTACTACATAGCAAATCAATTTGTCCAAAATGTGAGTGACTGACTAACAAGGCAAGGAATGCCATTATTATGAACTGCTCCGAGATGAAGGTTGAGGATCCAAATGCAGTTTATTAATGTAAATCTAAATTGTAATCAGAATCCAGGCAAAGGTCATACACAGGCAGGCAAACCAAACAGACAAATCCAGAGGGTGAGGCAGGAACGGGAAAACCAGGACACAGGCAGAGATCAAGAACCAGGAACAATGACAACAAAGGAAACGCTCAGAAATGCAGTGGAATAACGTACAAGACTTCGCCGGGAATGATGAGGTGTACCAGGCTTATATGGGGTGAACTAAACAATATAATGAGACACAGGTGAATGTGATAATCAGGGATGATGAGTCCGGGCAGTGAATTATGGGAAATATAGTTGTGAGTGAATAATGATAGTCTGATGTGGAGTGCCCTCAGGTGGCTCTCAAGGGCACTCCAAAGGAGCAGCTACCAGATGCTTGTAAAATTCTCCAGGAGAGAGGTGGAGCGGAGGCGGACCCGGGGGTACGATGGAGGGCCAGGCCCGTGGAGCGGAAGAGGACCTGGAGACTGCGGCAGGACGGAAGGCCAGGGCGGAGCAGGCTGTGCAAGTGGACAGGGTGGACCAGGCAGTTCAGGTGGCCAGGGCGGACCAGGCAGTTCGGGTGGCCAGGGTGGACCAGACAGTTCAGGGGACCTTAGAGACGTGGCCTCCATGACCCTATCAAGGGACACACTGCCCCCCCAAAAAAATTTCTTGAGGGCAGCTATGGAGTTATGCTCAGGAAAAGGCACCGGCTCAGGAACAGGAACAGACACCGGCTCAGGAACAGACAGCGTGGCGGCGGTCATCTCTGCTGAGGGCTCAGGTGACATTGTGGAGGCCATCTCTGCTGAGGGCTCAGGCGATGTGGCGGCGGCCATCTCTGCTGAAGGCTCAGGCGACGTGGCGGCGGCCATCTTGTCCGGAGACACTGGCTCGGCGGCAGCCATCTTGTCCGGAGACACTGGCTAGGCGGCGGCCATCTTGTCCGGAGACAATGGCTCGGCGGCGGCCATCTTGTCCGGAGACACTGGCTCGACGGCGGCCATCTTTTCCGGAGACTCTGGATCGGCAGAAGTGATGTGAACAGTCTCTGGATCGGCAGACGTGACGTGAACAGTCTCTGGAATGGCAGACGTGACGTGAACAGTCTCTGGATCGGCAGACGTGACGTGAAGAAGCTCAGGCTCGGCAGGACTGACATGAAGAAGCTCAGTCTCTGGAACAGTGGTCGTGACGGGACTAGACTCTGGAATGGTGGGTACAGCATGGCTTAAGTGTTCCTCCTCCACGACATCCACAGTAAAAGCAGAGCCACTCAGTTGCAATGCAAGTTTGATGTATAAACCGAGGGACCAATTAAGGTCATGCAATGGCATGACTGAACTGAGTGGCTCAGATAGCCCCACCCCCTAAAAAAAATCATGAGGCATAACTCGTCCATGTTTGCCAACTGAGCCAGGTTGATAAAGTCCAGTACATAGTCCTCTAGACTGCGGTCTCCTTGTCGGAGTCTCACTGCTGGATCCATGTTGGTTCTGTAATGAACTGCTAAGAGACACGAAGGTTGAGGATTCAAATGCGGTTTATTAATGTAAATCAAAATCGTAATCAGAATCCAGACAAAGGTCATACAAAGGCAGGCAATCCAAACAGACAAATCCAGAGGGTGAGGCAGAAATGGGAAAACCAGGACACGGGCAGAGATCAAGAACCAGGAACAATGATAACAAAGAAAACGCTCAGAAATGCAGTGGAATAAAGTACAAGACTTCGGCGGGAATGATGAGGTGAACTAAACAATATAATGAGACAAAGGCGACTGTGATAATCAGGGATGATGAGTCCGGGCAGTGAATTATGGGAAATGTAGTTGTGAGTGAATAATGATAGTCTGATGTGGAGTGCCCTCAGGTGGCTCTCCAGGGCACTCCAGCTGATGACCGTTACAGCCATGCTTGTATTTAGCCATGTTTTAAAGTGATTTTCACTATTCACTGTTGTAAATCCAAATTAATTGTTCCTCAAGTTTCTACGCAATGTTAACAGAGGAATCTGTGTCATTGAGTATATGCTGAAGATTGCACCTTGATGTTATAAACATTGTAAAATGTGTGACCCTCAAGAGTGTAAAAAGCTTCTTTTTTTCAGGCAGTAATTCAGTGACATTTCACCCAGAAAAATCACATTCTTAAGGTGAATAAATTGTTTAATATGTACAAAAGTGATTTGCAGTCAATGTTCCCTTAAATTCTCTATTGAGTGGACATTTTTCACCACCTGAGTAAAAATATTCTTTATACCAGACATGTACAACGTACGTAAACAAAAAAAGTGTCATCATGCAGTTATAACTTTTAACTTCAATGTGCCATTTCTATTTTATTTGACCTTTGATGTAACTTGGTGATATTAAATTGTATTTTTGAAAACAAGCAGAAGTAAATCAGAAGTCACTAAATTAAGCACATTTTAGGTTACCTGAGTGTGACATAGTGACCTGTCCCTGTTGGGACGCACACACACACACACCATCTTATCCCATTCCTCCGTTACTTGCTGGGGCGATGTGGGTGCACACGCACGCCATTAGCACGCTGGTTTTCACACACGCAAACATATCCACTCCATTTCTATCCCTGACAGTAATCCACGCTGCGCATAACAACACACATATCTAAGTTGTCTTTTGTTTCTTTTGATTTTCGTTTTATTTGTTACGTTAATACTTACCTGTGTTCAGTGTTTATCAGAGTTTGTGTTACCGGTCTACCCTGTTGTGTTTTCTCCATCGGCTGCCCAGACCAGAGCACCACCCAGCGGCCTGGATAAATAGTGCCAGTAGCGCTGTGAGTCGGACCAAAGCAACCGGAAGTCAGCTCGTCCATTGTTTGTGTTAATAAGGGGGATTATGCAAATATGGCATATTGTTGTTTATTATTATTTTTCTGTGCATTTGTTATTTAATATTTTGTTATTTTATGTGTGTATATATTTATGTAAAAATGTAATTACTTACCTTTATACTTAACTCACCAATGTATGCAATGGGATTAACTAAAGGCTTGGACTATAAAAAGGAGCCCCAAACTAGTGTAGGGTGTAAGTTAACCTGGCGAGCGAGCGTGCAAATTGTGGTGCTATGAGCAATTCCTCATCATTGACGAAGTTTCTGTGTATATAGATATTAATATATTTTTTCCTGTCAATGTCAAAGATTATGACATGGAGAAACACTATAGTACATCGATGACATGTCAGTGTCTGTATTATTAATGAGACTGCGGGCCCTATTTTAACGATCTGAAACGCAAGTGTCAAAGCGCAAAGCGCAAGTAACTTTGTGGGTGGGTCTCGGCGCTGTTGCTATTATACCGGCGGGATAAATGACTCTTGCGCCCGGCGCAAATCTAAAATGGGTTGGTCTGAAGTAGCTTCATTATTCATAGGTGTGGTTTGGGCGTAACGTGAAATAAACCAATCAGAGCGACATCTCACATTCCCTTTAAGAGCAGACGCGCTTTTTCCTTGGCGTATTGCTATTATAACGGCGGATTTGCCAGGCGCGCGCCAGGAGCGGTTCACAGCCGAGGAGAGCAACGCTCTCGTCACGACCGTAAAAGAGAGAGAAGTGACATTGGGGATGGAGAAACACACCCAAATTAGCTTCGGTTAAACAGGTATATAATAATGTGGGTAAATGTGTAAGCTAGATGTATGCTTTTATAATAAATTGTCTATCTATCTATCTATCTATCTATCTATCGTTTGTAATAATATGATTTGCAAAAATGAAAACTGCTGCTTCTGTGTAGATTAGAGAATCAGAGTGTATGCGCGTTGTGCACGCTATACATTATGGTCAAGCATGCGCCCTTAAAATAGCATAATGAACAACGCGCAACGCGCCACTGACTTTAGACTAGGTTTTTTCTGGCCAGTGGCGCAATTGTTTTATGGAACAGTAAAATAGCACCAGGGATTGTTTGCGCCGGAACACGCCTCATTTTTTGCGCTGAACCGCCCAGGGAGCGCAAGTTCATTTCCTAGTTTAGCGACGTGCTTCTGTGGAGGGAAAAGCGCGCTTTGCGCGGGTGTAAAATAGGAATGAACATGCGTCGGTGTACAAAGTCAATTGCGCTGGGTGCAAGATAGGGCCCTGCGTGTTCCTATCCTATGAGAAGACATTTCTCTTATTCATGACAGCACATGGTGTTTTCCTATGACAGACTCTTCAAACTGTAAAATCACGTAGTAGTTTAGAGAGGCGTTCATGGGTCGCAAGTGTTTGTGTCCATGGTGCAAGAGTTGAGGGTGTTGCATGATTTGGGTGTGTGTGTTTCAGGGATGTTTTGATAACTATTGTTCACATGTTCACTTTTCTTGAACATATTTAGTTATTAGATCTATTTGAATCCTTCAGTTTGTTTTCATATTATAATGACTTAATATTAAAACAAACTGAAGCATTTAAGCTGATATAATATATCAATATATAATATATTATATTAATTTGACTGTACAAAAACACTTTATGGTTGTCCCAAACCTTTTTTTTCTTCATATTATACTATTATTATAAATAATTTAACTGCCCTGCTTAGTCCCAGTAAAACAAATGACCATTGCTATATACAAAAGTAACAAAGAAAAGAAAAATGGCAAACAAAAACTGCACAAAAAAAAACAAAGAAAATCTCTAGAGTATCCAGTTTTCTCCTACAATTAAAATTAATGGACTGTGTTAATACTGACTGTGCTGAGATTGAGTTAGTTTAAGTAAAGTGTGTTAAATGTTTTTCAGTGTGACTATCAGTACTGCAGTATCAGGTTAATGAGGAGCAGCTCATGTGTTCAATCATTTACAGATCAAACACATGAACTCACAGCAGCAGGAGAAATAGAGCAAACGCTTCAAACAGAAAAATATTAGTTCTCTTACATTATATGAACAGACGTGATATTAATTTGATGAATTTGATCATGTTGTTACAATAGATTTGCTTGTAAATAATTTAATAATAGTTATTTCCCTGGATTTTATTCCATTTTGATGTTACTTTATGAATTATTGAAAATGCTAAATTCACAGTGACAATTTCATTTGAGAGTCAAGTATGATCTTACCCCAGTATCTCCAGTTTACAGTGAAGATTCTCCAGTCCAGCAGAGAACAGCTTCACTCCTGAGTCTCCTAGATTATTCTCAGACAGATTCAGTTTTCTCAGGTGTGAGGTGTTTGATCTCAGAGCTGAAGCCAGAGCAGCACAACCTTCCTCTGTCACACCACAACCCCTCAACCTGTAGAGAACAATGACACACTCTTTAATCTGTCAGATCAAAACTATTGTGTTTATAATTTGCGCAATATCTCTTTTTTTAAACAATTAATTCAACGTGTCAGTGAGTTTTACTGTTATTCTAAGAGATTATGTCTCCATGTGAGGGAGAAAGATTATATAAAACTAATTGAATACATCTGTTTTCCCTAAATATAAATGTATTAACATTATATACATACATTATAAATGAATATATTTGAAAATAAATTTCTCACACAAATATCATAAAAAAAATGTTATATAGTTCACAAATCAGGTCAGATAGGTGGAGGGTTCAAAAGCTGAAGTGTGACACATTTTTTTGTTAAACCATTCATTCAAGTAAGAAATGTTGTAATGTTTTAACAGTGATGATTGTTCTCAGTGTTACTTACACAGCTGATCTAGTTGCTGTAACCACAGGCAGCAGCTTCTGAAGAACTTCATCTGCTGAGTTTTGTGTGACACTAATTGAAAATAAAATAAAAAATAAGTTAATTATTAATGCTAATAATAATAATAATAATGTAAATAATAATAATAATAATAATAATTAAAGGTAGTGTAGGTAGGATTGTTATAAAAAACTTTTTTCCAAATTTGTTTAAACTTTTTATATACATCAATGCATAATTAAAATGTAAGTACTCTGATAAACAGAGTATAAAAATCGAGTGACTCTAGACCGTTTAATCTGTATTAAACACAGCTCATTATTTTCATTCGGGACGAAACAAAGGATTGGCTTAGGCGACTGTCACTCTCTCGCAACCATGGCAACCACCCTTTTGCCACACAGGACCTGCCCACTTGCGCGTACCCGTTTGATTTGAGGAATTCAAGAGGCACGGAACCTAGGAATAGCAAAACAATGGCAGAGAAAGAGCAATCAAAACTCACATTACCGGCATATGCAGTTAGCGAAGGCAAACCAGGCAAAAAAAGGAAGACAGTACAAGAAAAGGTAATGAACAAAAAGTCTTTGGATAAACAAAGAAATAAAACGCGTGTCAATATCGGCGTGGCTTTCCAGCGATGGCGAGAACTGAGGGACCTCAAGGGGCTGAAAAGTGACTCCTTGATGGCTTTATTTCTGCTGGACAGGTAAATCTTTCTTTTTGTATTTTGATCATACATATTTTTTTGTTTATGTTTTCATGAAGCATGTGTCATTAGCACACGTAGCTGCCTAATATAGCTAACATAACATTACTTAGCGAGCCGTAGTAGAGACGATAAATAATCTATAGGCCTAGCTAAAGATGATAGCTATAGTGTTGAATTGTGCATAATTTTGCTTTAGATAACTAAATACATGTTTAACAGATAGTAGGCCTAACGTTACTCCGCATCCAGGAACTTTTCTTAGAACTATATTTACCCTCTGTCTAACTCTTTTACCATGTTGAGTGTAGTCCTCATCAGAGTCAACAATGCTTTCATCATGGAAACTCTTACATGCAGAACACCATATATGTTATGAATCTTACACGAAATTCATCTTCATCACAGTGTAAATGATGGTAATGGAAAAACGTGTATCATGCAACCTGTTTTTAGCTTTGCCTCATAGATAACTAGCTCGTTAGCGAATCAAAAAATATATATTTTAAACTTTACCAATATCAATATGCTAGCTTGATAGTGAGTACTAAAATACATCTTATTTGTTTATCTTCATAATGATAAAGTTAGATTTTTTTTATTACATGTGATTCTGACATGATGTCACTACATGCACTGCGCTCCTTCCTCTCCGCTCGCCTCAGGTAAATAATGCGTCTTCAGCTCAGCGGTCGGCGTCGCGCGTTCATGTGTTTTGGGGGCGTGGCTTTGGAAGGAGCCCAGAAGGGAGGGGGTGGAGTGAATGGAAATAATGAGCTGTCTTTAAAACAGTCGTGAGAGGTCTACAGACACTCGATTTTTATACTTTCTTTTTCAGAGTACTTACATTTTAATTATGTTTTGATATATAAATAAAGTTTAAACAAATTTGGAAAAGAAGTTTTTTATAAAAATCCTACCTACAATACCTTTAATATCATAAGTAAATAATACATTACAAACATTACTAAATACTAGGGCTGTCACTTTTGTGAAAAAATCCTGTTCGATTTGAGACATAAGTGTTCATTGAATCGATTGTAAAATCGATTTTCCATGTCTAAAGACGTTTCCATTTTAAACGCCAAATATAGGCAAATCCACGGACAACTAACAGGCATTAGATTAGAAATGAACGTAAAGATGCGCGCTGCGCTTGAGATGCGCACAAGTCAGCAATATTTCTGATGATTTATTGGCGTGAAGTTTCGTGCACAATGACAAAGAGGGGTGCAACATTCTCGAAAAACAATAAGCAGAGTGGATTGCCATAACATCAATGAAAATCATTACTGCAGGCTTCAACATGGCTGTGTTTATGATTAGAAATGTCAATTATTCGCAGAAATTAAGCACACAAGTTTGCTTGCTTATTGCTTGATTATTCAATAATTTAATAATTTACTTAATTTTATTATAAATTTTATTTATAATAATTTTATTCCATTTTAAACCATGAGAGTGAGACATCCAAGGTCCAATTATATCACAAAAGCCATGTGCAAATTTTGCATGTGAGTTATGTTGGTGAAGAAGTCTCAAACACCAGTGAATTATTTACTACAGAAACTGACAGTAAAAAATAACTTTTTGGGGGGCTTTTGGCATCTGACGCTGCATTAACGGCACATATTCTCTTAGAGACGATGAGACATTATTTATTTTCTTAATACTTCTCTTGTGGCCCATAGTGGGAAAAATGCATATTTTCATGAATCAAGAAGTATTTTGTGTTAAACAAGTTGTTTTTGAATAATCTAATCTAATCTTTTATCCTCGCAGCACGTCAGTTATGCAGTGATGTGCTATGAAATTATTGCGGGACAAATTAATTGTAATATTACTATATAATGACAAAAGTAGCCTAATAATAATAACAACAACAACAATTTAATATGGCCCGTCCGCTACGCCACTGTGAAGAGCTAAAGGGCCACCAGGTGTGTTCCCGCCCCACGGTCACGGCACAAAAATACTATTAAAACTTCATTTTGGAAAAATACTTTGTATTAAATATCTTTATATTAACTGGCTTTTTTATTAATGCGATACAGTGAATGACAGCCATCTTTGTCTCCCAGTGTCTTATTTTCAGTTTAGTGTTCAGTAATTTATATAGAAACAAACGATAACATATTTGTGTCTTACATTTCATAATGAACTCAGATAAACTCAGTGCCGACTTGTTTTCCATCAGTTATTTTACGTGAATTGGAATGTGTGCAAAGGATTGTGGGAGATTGAAGAACACGAAGGATACACTTGATGCATCCTTCAAAATGAGCTGAATTAACAATGCTATCTCACGACCAATTCGTACGAATTCGTACGACCTCACTCGCACGAATTCATATGATTTGTCTAAACCCCAGTGACAGTTAGGTTTAGGGGGTGGGGTCAGTGGTAGGTCATTCGTACGAATTTATACGAATTGGGTAACTCCTAAAATATGTACGATTTTTGCTAAATCGAGTGTGGTCGTATGAATTTGCACGAATTAGCCACCTCGTAAAATTCGTCAGTCGAGATATAGAGCCTTACTAGGACACAGCCATGGTTTGAAAAACACCCACAAATTATGTACAATTTCCCAGAAATCAATCTATGCCCCGTGATTTAAACACCTCTGATCTCTTAGTTTCTCTTTGTTTATAATGTTTTAGACTGTAATGATTGTACTCAGTGTTACTTACTGATCATTTCTGTATCCAATTAATCTGCTCAGGTCAAACTCCTGCAGTGTCTCCTCTGAGGACAACAACACAAACACTAAAGCTGACCACTGAGATGAGGAGAGTTTCACATCACGTAATCCTCTAGACCTCACATGAGGTTCAGCTTCGTTCACTAGAGAAAGATCACCCAGTTCATTCAGACAGTGAAACAGATTGATGTATTTATCCGGAGAGGGATTCTCACTGATCTTTTCTTTAATATAGTCAACTGTTTTCTCGTTGTGAGAGCTGTTTGCTGTCTGTGTCTTTAGTTCTTGTAAGAGACTCTGATTAGACTCCACTGACAGACCCAGAAGGAAACGAAGGAAAAGGTCCAGATGCCCATTTTTACTGTCTAAAGCCTCATCCACAGCTCTCTGATGGAGATCAGATAGGGAAACTGTGTCTCCATAAGTTGGTTTGGTAATCTGGTCAAACACATTGATGTCATTGTTGATAAAGGAGAGATGCACATATAGAGCTGCTAGATGTTCCTGAATGCTCAGATGAACAAAGCAGAAGACTTTCCCCTGACACAAGCCCAACTCCTCTCTGAAGATCTGAGTGCACAATCCTGAGTAAACTGATGCTTCTGTCTCATCAATGCCACACTCTCTCAGGTCTTCCTCATAGAAGATCAGGTTGCCTTTCACAAGCTGCCGATAAGCCAGTTTCCCCAGTTTGACAATCATGTCTTCATCTTTAACTTTCTTCTCATAGTCCTTCTCATGTTTGATGTTGGTCTGAATGAGCAGGAAGTGTGTGTACATTTGAGTGAGAGTCTTGGGAATCTCTCCTCTCTCTGCTTCACTCAACATCTTCTCTAGAACAGTGGCTGAGATCCAGCAGAACACTGGGATGTGACACATAATAAAGAGGCTCCTTGATGACTTCAGGTGTGAGATGATCCTGTGGGCCAGACTCTGATCACTGATTCTCTTCCTGAAGTATTCCTCCTTCTGTGTGTCACTGAAGCCTCGTACCTCTGTCACTCGATGGACACACTCAGAGGGGACGAGATCCGCTGCTGCTGGTCTGGAGGTGATCCAGATGAGAGCAGAGGGATGCAGATTCCCCACAATGAGGTTCGTCAGCAGCTCGTCCACTGAGGCTGATTCAGTCACATCACACAACCTCACATCGCTCTGAAAATCCAGAGACAGACGACACTCATCCAGACCATCAAAGATGAACAACACTTTATACTCATCACTGGATATGTCCATTTCTTTGGTTTCAGGGAAAAAGACATGAAGAAGATCTGAAAGACTGAGTGTTTTGTCTTTCATCAAGTTGAGCTCTCTGAAAGCAAGTGGGAATATGAGCTGGACGTCCTGATTCTCTTTCCCTTCAGCCCAGTCCAGGATGAACTTCTGCACAGAGACTGTTTTTCCAATGCCAGCGACTCCCTTTGTCAGCACAGTTCTGATGGGTTTGTCTTGTCCAGGTAAAGGTCTAAAGATATCACTGCATTTGATCGGTGTGTCCTCTGTTTCTGCTCTCCTGGACTGTGTCTCAATCTGTCTCACCTCATGCTCATTATTGATCTCTCCACTTCCACTCTCTGTGATGTAGAGCTCTGTGTAGATCTCATTCAGGAGTGTTGGGTTTCCCTGCTTTGATATTCCCTCATACAAACACTCAAACTTCTGTCTCAGATTTGATCTCAATGTGTTGAGGACTTCAGCAGGTTTAGAGTCACGGCTGTAAGATTAAAATACCACATTATTACACAAGTTGGAGAAGTAAATAGCCGTAAATTACAAAATTATTTGTTTGCTGTATTATGGGACACAGAACATCATTAGGTTTCTGAAATGTTTCAATCATTAATCATGTGTTTGAGTGATGTGTGATGTGAATTGCAACACCTAAAATTAAACAACAACAACAAAAGTCCTGCATTTTACCTGAAACCAGGATACATGCTTTCATTAAAGTCTTGTGGTTGAATCACAGGCTTGTACACAGTTTTGTTTTTAACTGGTCTGGACAGAAGATTTGACCTTAAATCAGAATGAAGAGGGTAAAGAATCAGACACACTGATATTGATGTAATTGTGTCATTAACTGAGTAACAGACCAACAGCTTTTACAGTGTGTGAATGTATTAACAATATAATACATAGAGCTTTACATAAGAGCACAATGGTAATCATTAATAGACTGAAACTTGCAGGATTGTAATTTATTAAATTGCTGTATATTAATAACAATTTCATAAAACATCAAATACTATAAACATAACATAGAAATGATATACTTGAGATCAGGCTGTGTGTCTCTACTCTTGAACTCGTCTGGGTGATCCATAGAGCGGTTACTCTTCATAGACACACAGCTGGACTCTGGTTTTGATCTCTTCTGCTGGACTGAACTGGTTTTAAAACTAAGAAAAATAAAAAGCATACAGACTTATAAATGTTTACTGGATTCATCTGTCTTAGGAAACACCAGGGAGTGTTGTTACACGTTTGCTTTAACGTCTGTAACTCAATTTTGTTTTGCAAATGTTTTGTCCTTGTTTGAAACAGCACTGTGTAGCTTTCAACAAACCAAACACACTTCAACACACTTTCTGAACCAGCAGTTAGAATAATCTGATTAATTTTACACCTACTACATTATATAAAGGTGGAAAAAAATCTCAGCTTACATTTACTTGATGTCATTGCAAGTAACAGACTGACTGACTGATAAATTTTGCTTTTAAGTACACCTTTTATAGAAATAGTAGGGGAGAGTGGGGCACAACCTAACACTTTTTGATTTTTTCAGTTAGTGTACATCCACTTGTGGTTCAGAGTATTTATTTTTCTAGTGTATATGTCTAGTACAATTATGTGGTTTCATTTCATTAAAGCTGCAGTCGGCAAGTCTGGCAGATTGGGTCGACTTAGCCAAAATTTTGAATGCTTACAACTCTCATGCCCCTCCCCCACTAACAGCGAGCACCGTCCCATCGAGGTCGTGCTCGTCAGTGCGTGTGTACCTGATTTTCTGTGAACGCGTCCGTCTCTTCAGCATCGATCAACACCATGGACTCGGAGGTAGGCTGCCCTGTCTAATCTATGGAGCTCATAATATGACAAAACGATTTGAATTTGAATTGTGTAAATTTGAATTATATGCAAGTGTAATCTAACAAAATTGAATTTTAGGTGGTAGTTTAAATAGTTCTGAATTAGATTTTTTTTAAACGAATATTGAACATTTGAAATTTAACAAATTGAAATGTTTTTATGGCTGAATTTTATAGACATGTATTTTCAAACAGCTAGTTTTTTTGTCCTGAATTCGTATACTGCAAATATTCAGTTTTAAAAAATACAGATTCAAGTTTTCAAGATGAAGAAATTCGGAACTTCACATTCAGTTTTCTAAAATTCAATCTCAAAAATTCAAGTTCAAAAATTCAGATCTTACAGAAAGTAGGTCACAGGTCATCCACAGGGAAGAGTAAAGGATCTCAGAAAAGTCGAACAGAGCATTTTGGCTGCACTGCAGTAGTTTTCTGCCGCAAACGCGGTGGTGGTTCAAGAGAATCCGTGTATCTTTCATTCAGTCGTTTTTTATTTAATATTAAGAGTAGAAAAATGAGAAAACAGCTTGAGTATTAGATTTCTAATATTCTAGTAATAGTAATAGTCCGCTGCAGCAGTTGCACGGAGCTTACAAAACTTAATGCGTGTATTGCAACTATAGGCTACATTTAATTTTCTCATCAAACAACTAGACTAACGAATGGCTCGGTACAACAGAAAGGGCTTTTTCTCTGTGTAGACCAGCAGTTGGTCTGAATTTGCTATAACCTATAACCTATTTTCTGGACTGTATAGGCTAAGTCACGTTTTATCATGAAACACGCTGTGATTTATTCCAAAGTGGCATATATAATGCATTTAACGTTAAATAATCTAAATGTTGACTTTCAAAAGTAGGCGCGCCAAGAAGGCTATTCTCTGTATTTTGGTTCATTTTTGGTGAGCGCCAGAAAGATCTAAAGAGACCAAGACGCGCTAAAGCAGCGCATCATGTTGTTTTATTTATTTTTCAATGACATGATATTTTGTAGTCATTTTGAATGTACACAAATAAAAATATACATTTTACTGTTTCGGACGATGTCATATTATCTGTATGACTATAAAGAACAGAGTATTAAGTTATTTCCCAGCAGTGGAACAAATCCAAGTGATGGCGCTCGCGCATCGCGCTCTCACACAACATAGTATCAGTTCTGCCGTTGCTTTATATCGCAGACTGTTCATTATCAAAATGAAACACAGTCAACCAAACATATAAAAAGTTATTCTGCCTAATTTAATTGGTCTGTTGTACAATATAAAGGGCAAGCTGTGCCGCACACAGTCCTACTTGTTATTCCAAACATTTCCCTTGCTGTGAAGACGCTGATTTAGCCTATACGTGTATATTGGGACTCGACTGAAGTATGAAGCCTTCTTTATATTAATAGTTAGCATCCACATGTTACATTGCAATGAAAACTTTTGACTGAATGAGAGATGCGCGACCGTTTCGATTTAAATTAATTTGTTAAGGCTTGGCGTTTATAAAGACACAATATAGGCTATTTTTATAGTCTGTAGCCTATATATTATTTTATTATAGCCTACATGGCTACTTATTTTTCATTCTTGTTGTTTTCTGCATTCATTTGTCATAAGGGAAAGTAAAATAGGCAGCACATAGCCTACATGTTAATAGTGTTTATCATGTAAATGTTGTATTTTATTTACAGGTCTTTTACACTATTGCTGAATAGGCTAATATTAAAATGATTTTTTTTTATGACGATTTGACGCGCGCGCGTTTCTCTCTCAACATGATCCGGCGTGACTTGCACTCATGTGCATGCGACTTATTTTCTGGCAAATACGGTCAGTTAAAAAATGTTGCTGTATTATTACAAAATGCATAGAGTGGAGACCATTTGGGCAAAAAAACAAACAAACAAACAAAAAAAACCATATTGTGTTCATTACCCCCACCCACATTTGGGCTTAAATGGGCATTGTTTTTATTAGGAAATGTATTTAGGTGTAGACAAAATCAGTTATGTTTTTTTATAAATATGAACGTACCTTGCATCTCCCGGACACTAGCCGTTAGTCTACTTCCTTGGCCTATTTTTTTTAGCTGGCCAGTTCTCAAAATCTGTGTGGAAAAGCTGCGGAGCGCGGAGAGAACGCACAATGGCTTTGCTTTGGAAGTTTTTTTTTTTTTTTTTGGAAGTTTAGTTGCCAGAGAAAATAACACACAGTTTTGTTTAACATAAATTGATAGTCAATATTAATTAAATAAATAAATATAATGTCAGAGAATGCACAAAGCGCATCCTTTTGAGATGTAAATTATAATACATTTTAATAAAACACACAAGGCCTACATCATAAAACTCAGAAGATTATGTATTTTAATATATTATATTATAATACAAATAAAAAGGCTTCATACTTCAGTCGAGTCCCAATATACATGTATAGGCTAAATCAGCATCTTCACAGCAAGGGAAATGTTTGGAATAACACGTAGGACTATGTGCGGCACAGCTTGCCCTTTATATTGTACAACAGACCAATTAAATTAGGCAGAATAACTTTTTATATGTTTGGTTGACTGTGTTTCATTTTGATAATGAACAGTCTGCGATATGAAGCAACGCCAGAACTGATTCTATGTTGTGTGAGAGCGCGATGCGTGAGCGCCATCACTTAGATTTGTTCCACTGCAGGGAAATAACTTAATACTCTGTTCTTTATAGTCATACAGATAATATGACATCATCCGAAACAGTAAAATGTATATTTTTATTTGTGTACATTCAAAATGACTACAAAATATCATGTCATTGAAAAATAAATAAAACAACATGATGCGCTGCTTTAGCGCGTCTCGGTAGATCTTTCTGGCGCTCACCAAAAATTAACCAAAATACAGAGAATAACCTTCTTGGCGCGCCTACTTTTGAAAGTCAACATTTAGATTATTTAACCCTCTGGGGACCAAGCTGTTTTTGGGGTCCTTGAGATGTTCTGACATGCCTAGACATTTGTGCTTTTTTCAGTTATTTATAAACATGTTAATGGCAAAGGTGTAAATTCACTCTATATAGCACAAACAGGGCTACCATAATATGCGAGCAACGTGTATGTAGATGTTTGTATTTTTAAGAGAATAATGTTTATGCGTGGTTATTGGAAAAAATTCAAATGAAAGTTGCTGAATTAAGACCACAAAACACATATTAAATATGTGTCCACAAGACTTTTGACTAATGGATGTTGTCCCTTTGAGTTCTAGCTTCAAAATGATGTAAAAATAGTCTTGCTTTATCGTTCACAAAAAAAAAAACATTGATTTAAATGGTATAAAACAGGTTTTGCTTGGAAAGCCAATATGCGAGGGGGAGGAGTAGTTTACACCTTAGATTATGAATGTCCCACCCACTCTGCATAATGAGCCATTCACTCAGGTGTGAAACTGACTGAGCCACAATGCAAGGACAAAAGATGTATTTAGAAGAAGACTTATATTGACCATTTAAGATTTCGCTTACATCTCTCTTGTAAATATTTTTTGCTATTTTATTAAAAATGTTACAATTACAACAATAATTACAATTTCAACAATATTTCAAGTGTACTCTTTCTTTGTAAAAAAAAAAAAAAAAAAGATTATAGGCCTACATTTTATCATATGTATTCATTAGTTTGAATATAGCCAACATTGGAACATCTAACATCTTAGTCTATGAATTTATTTTTGACAAAAATAGTATTTTTTTTTGCAGTTTAATACGTTGCTTATACAAATACATTTTATTTCAACATATTCCAGTCGATTTTTACTCATCTCAGTAGGCTATAGCAAAGCAGTTTATTCTTTCACACACAGACGCGCGATTCATATTTAGGCTAAACAGTCTTTACAAATATGTCCCCTTCATTCATCTCACAGAAAGGCGAGTCATATTATAGAAATGCGATTCATCTTTTTGCGGTTTACATAGGCCTACACTAACGTTATTCCATAACGTTATTCCACACGTGAGAAAAGAAAACAGCCTACCTCACTCCTCAGCGGAATCTGCTCCTCATTTCAGGAGATATTGCTCCTCATCAGCACTGTTCTGAGGAATCTTTTCTCCATAAGGTAGGCTATAATGTCTCACTCGCGAGGAGTCGCGACGCGCTTTGTTTACAGCTGATGTGGGCGTTTCACAGCTCTGAAATAGTTCTCAGAATTTGCGTTTGAATAGCACGCGCTCTCCGGGGAGTGGTCACATTACTGTGAATTAGCTCGTAATGAGCTCGACAGGAGTCGCTCTCTTTTTATACAGATTACAGAAGCTGAGAATATTTGTTTTTTATATAAATGACTTCATTTAAAAGATGCGATCTCAAGCTTTATGCCCGTGGGTCTGTTTGCCTGTTTGACTGAATTTTCGCGGAGTTATAGATCATTTTCGAACACGTTTCAAATGGGAGTTTACTGACAGAGAGAAGGCAGAAATCGCATCATGTTAATTTTTCTTTATTTGTCAAAAAGCAAAACACTTTATTTTTATTGTGAGTATACAGAAAAAAAATAGAAACTGAAGAGGATCGATTGATGTATTACACGAAAATGAAAGATCAAAATTAACAGAGCATTTAGTGTTTATTTTCATTGCTAAAAAAAAAAAAACGAGCAAAACGCGCGGGCGCGTTTGTGGTCCCCAGAGGGTTAACGTTAAATGCATTATATATGCCACTTTGGAATAAATCACAGCTTGTTTCATGATAAAACGTGACTTAGCCTATACAGTCCAGAAAATAGGTTATAGGTTATAGCAAATTCAGACCAACTGCTGGTCTACACAGAGAAAATTTTTGAACTTGAATTTTTGAGATTGAATTTTAGAAAACTGAATTTGAAGTTCCGAATTTCTTCATCTTGAAAACTTGAATCTGTATTTTTTTAAACTGAATATTTGCAGTATACGAATTCAGAACAAAAAAACTAGCTGTTTGAAAATACATGTCTATAAAATTCAGCCATAAAAACATTTCAATTTGTTAAATTTCAAATGTTCAATATTCGTTTAAAAAAAATCAAATTCAGAACTATTTAAACTACCACCTAAAATTCAATTTTGTTAGATTACACTTGCAAATAATTCAAATTTACACAATTCAAATTCAAATCGTTTTGTCATATTATGAGCTCCATACTAATCTACCCATAGATAGCAATAACCGAGGAATTGGAAGCTTGTTAGTAGATTTTCTTTCCGCCATCACGCTTCATGCAATCTTCAGGCGAACTTCAGGCGTGTGCATGTGATATTGTAACGTGCGCGAGGGAGGGGGATCTGTGGCGTGTGCACGACGTGATTGACAGTCAGATCTCACACCCCCCTGCGCTGATTGAACCCGATGATCCGGGAGCGGTGTTTTTGCAAAACAAATAACACGCTCCAGGTGGAGTTAGAAGCTCGGGTTTTTTTCTAAAACCACCTTATTTATGTTGTTCTGTCGGATTATAGTGTCAATTTCACTGAATATGATAAAAAAAATGTTGCTGACGGCAGCTTTAATTCTGTGTATACTTTTTTCTTTATTTCCACTGAAAGAATGGAAGTGAAATGTGACAACATGCCCCATAGGTGGGGCACATCATAACATGACCATATGACAGATTAAAATGTTATCTGATCTAATAAAAAAACTATACAAGACAAACTAAAATATTTTGTCAATAAAATACAATTATTAACTTTTTCATATAAAATAATGATTGCTGTATATTAATAACAATTTCATAAAATATCAAATACTATAAGCATAACATAGAAATTATATACCTGAGATTAGGCCGTTTGTCTCCGCTCTTTAACTCTTCTGGATGATCCATAGAGCGCCTTCTCCTCATAGACACACAGCTGGACACTGGGTTTGAGCTCTTCTGCTGGACTGAACTGGAACAGAGAACAGATTCAGTTTAATCCTTTAAATTAAGGAGTTAATTCTTTATTAGAGGAATGATATTAATATAATCATTCATTTTTCATAAAAAATTCTCATGTTAGTTTTAAAACAAAAACTAACAAATAAAATATAAAATAACAAATCTGCAAATGTGTATTTGATCTATTTGTATTTGTGTGTGTGTGTGTGTGGGGGGGGGGGGGGGGGGGGGGAATAACAGACTTATTTTTTGCTGAGATGTAACACACTATTTAACAGAGTTTGTTGAAAGTACCTGCATTCTGGAGAAAAATCTCCATCTCTGGATCCTTGTGAATCAGCCATGATGAAGCTGCAGGAGAATCTGATGAGTTTGATCTCCTCCACTGACTCTGAATGAAGAAACATTCACACACTAAATTAAATGATTAAATTAAACCACCTTCATAATTTAGCTGAACATATCTGGAGTGTGGGAGAAAAAGGATCATGTGACTGTGTTAACTCAAGCTCATGTTTACATACATTCTGTTAAACTCCTGAAGAATCACAGACATCATGAAAAACAAAAGAAACACTGAAGTGAAAGAAACCCTGTATTAAAGATTTTATACCAAACAATCACTTAAAATATCTTCCAGAGATTCATATTAATATGAGGAAGTCACACGTGAACACTCACCTTGATCAAACTTTTACAAGATACAGGATCTCAAATCCTCCCGCTTTAACATCATAAACATGGAAATTCCTGCGTAAATGTTTCTATATTAAACACATTGATGCTCTGTTTTTCCGTGTCGTATTGGAATTTTACCTGCTTAAAATGGCGACAGGTGAACTCTAACGAAGAAATTTACTTTCACTTTAGTTGAGTGACTGTTAATGGAGGTACACCTAACATGTTTTTTGTTAAAATAAAATATATATACTGAACAAGTACATCATAAATCAATCATCCAAACTGTGTTTTTGTATTATCATGAATCACTACTGTAATGTATTGATGACAGGACAACTACTATAATACGCGTTTATATTCGGACTATTTTAAACCGATGCGGAGAAGCACAGTACCTGCGTGACTCGCCATATTACAGAAAGCAAGGCGCAGCAATAGTAAAGTAGATCCAGCGACAATGTTCTTCCGCAAGACGCAGCAGTTTTTATTAACCGCTCGAGCGCCAAAAGATACATACAGGTAGTTTAATTAATGTCTTTAAAAAGATCTTCATTTGTGTTCCGAAGATAAACGAATATCTTACGGGTTTGGAACGATGGATGAATGATTAACGACCTAAATGTCATTTTTGGGTGAACTAACACTTAAAACTATTTAACTTTCCTGAATCAAATTAATACTTTCCTGTTTTTTTCCCATATTTTTTCAATAATAGCCTATATATTTTTATTTTGTTTATTCAGTTTTTTTTTTAGATCCAGTGCATTACACTCACACAGTCACGTGTTTGGATTTATAATGTCCGAATTACTAAATTTATGTCCATTATTATTATTATTATTATTTATAATATTTTATTGTGGATATTTTGTTTTCTCAAAATCACAACATTAAACGTGTAGTTAACAAATGATAGACACTCTCAGAGAGTGATGTTCAGTCTATGTTAAATATATAATGTAATAATCTATAAACCAAGTCATATTTAATTTCACTCATTCACTTCACCTTGACAGAAAATATGATCCATGTGCCAGTGCACTGAAATATATCATGAAAGTAGCCTACTTACTATTTTTACGTTGGTTCTTCGTTAATATATCATGTTTTCTCCTTCACAGCACAGCCTGAAAAACACTTCCAGTTGAACTGAACTTTGTGTTCGGAAAAGAGTATGTAGTCTAACAGGTTTTCCTGCATGCGGAGTAGCACAGTAGGCTACCTGCGTTGACCCGCCATAGACATTAACAGAGAGAAGTAGATCCGGCTACATTGTTCTTCGGCAAGACGCAGCAGTTTGTTTATTAACCACTAGAGCAATACCTTTAAAAAGTTCTTCATTTGTGTTCCGAAGATAAACGAATGTCTTACGGGTTTGGAACGATATGTGGATGAGTGATTAGCGACAGAAATGTCAGTTTTGGCTGAACTAACCCCGTCTAAACTAATGAATTTTCCTGAAGCACTTTAAGATTTATAATTTCCTGTGTAATGACATCATGGAGTAGATTACGTTACTGGAAGAACGTTTGATCAGGACATTGAGAGAACCTTGCAAGCTAAAAAAATTTTTTTAATTTTTTTTTAAATGATTTATTTCCTTTCTCTTTTTATTTGTTTGTTCATATTTTTCTACCATATATTTTTATTATTTATTTTTTTCCAGTTTTTTTTTAGATCCACTGTCTACAATACACTCACAGTAGCGTGTAAATTATGTCCGTATTACTAATTTTATGTCCATTATTATTTTTTTATTCATATTTTATTGTGGATGTTTTGTTTTCTCAAAATCACAATATTAAACAGGCAGTTATCAAATAATAGACACTCTCAGAGAATGTTAAGTCTATGTTAAATATATAATTTAATAATCTAAAAGCCAAGTCATATTTAATTTCACTCATTCACTTCACCTTGAAAGCAAATACATGTATGATCCATGTGTCCCAGTGCACTGAAATATTTCATGAAAGTACTTACTGTCTTGATGTTTGTTATCCATTAATGTATCATATTTTCTCCTTTCACAGCATGAAAAACGTCTCGGTTACATGGTAACCCTCGTTCCCTGAAGGTGGGAATGGAGACGTCATGTTGAGACCGACGAATAGGAATCTCGCTAGAGAGGAATTAGGCTTAAGACAGGCTTTTTATCACACCACTAAAACATGTCGCACCTCCATGATTGAGCCACACATGTGTGCTCAATTTCAAACCGGGGTTCGTGTCTTCTCATTTAAAATCTACAGAACCATTACAAATGGAAAACTACTAATAAGGCAAGACAAATATTACTAATTCTCAACCTGTCACATATAGAATTAGTTACATGTTAATGAAAGTCTTGTGTGTTTTGCAATGTATATGTATAAATTGTTCTTACCAATTACGCTGCTCTCCATCTGATGTAATCATGTTATATTAGTAAATAAATGTCACAGTTGTATTACCTTTTTATGATGAGACCAATTTAACACACCATCACCCTTCAAATGTTCACATCTTCTCTTTATATAATCGCGCTCCTTTCTTGAGCAGCGATTGGGATATTAGTTATCCTGCAAAAAGTTTTTGATTTGTCTAACTTTAATTGCATCCATTTGCTGTGGCAGTATATGACCTAACAACAATGACACCAGTAACAATAATGACACTTCATTTATAGACCTTTTCATCTGTTCCTGTAAGCAGACAACAACAATGAAAGCCCATGATATGATGAATAAAGAAAGATAATATGTTAATGAGATTCATGAGACCAGTCAAATGAAGAGATCTGACATATTACATTTTTAATTTTAATATATTTACATTACACAAATTTATATTATATAAAAAGTGGCCCACACCCATTATATTTTATTTATAAAACCGATAGGCCATTGTGGCCATTGAAGCGGAAAGGTTAAAAGAAAGACATAAAAACAGGACAACATCCCAAAAGCCTGAAATCAGCTCCACATGAAGCGCTGGTGTCGTGTCTGTCAGGGCTCTCAGTAATCTGGGCAACACGCGTTTCTTCAGTGCAGTCGTGCAGGTAAAGCCTCAGAGTTTGAAGAATCACACATTCTGAAATAGTTGCTGTTAAACGTGAAGAAGGGCAAAAAAGAGTAGGGAAATCCTAATACCTTTCTATACCGAGAAGAATGTTAGAAGAAAATTGTGGACCAGAAGGGAGAAGAAAGCAGAACTTTCCTTCACGGCGGCTGTTGTTGGTCGGGTGGAAAAACAGGTGGATTAGGTAGTACGAGGAATAGCGCGCTGAGAATGTGTACGTTCAGAACGCCGGGCCGGGAGAGAAACAGAAGTGGATGAGGGATGAGTCTTGCTTTTATGAAATGTTGAAGAGTTTGTTATAATGCTGGAACTGTTAGAACTAATGAAGAGATCGTCAAGTTCAGCTTTGATGAACTGCGGGAGAAATGGACTCCAGAGCTGGAGAGGACTTGACGTTGGCTGTTGACAGACCATTTTGAAATGGGTGGAATCGGTAGATTAGCAGCGGTAGAATGAAGAGATGAAGTCTGTGAAGAAGATGGAGGACGCGCAGATTAAACTGGTGATCTTGAGTGTGGAGGAGAGCGTGTCTTCTGGAGTGTCTTTGAATGAGTGCTGGATTTTGCGGTTGGAGCGCTCAGAAAGAGTATCCAAGTTTGGATCCGTAAGATCCAATCTTATCCGAGATGTGACTGTTGGTGTATCTGGAAGAATAGACAATTCGTCTGAAGGAAAAAGCTGGATTTCCGAGATGTTGGACATTGTTCAGTACGGCACTACCGGATGCTGGAACAGCTGACACTGGAGAGAGCCAAGCGGCTGCTTTTATACTCTGGCTGTCGATTGAAAGATTAGATGGGCTCGCTCCTCCCTAACTTAAGTTTAGGAACTTCATTTCATCTCAAGTTAGTGACACATAGTGCACTATATAGTGGATAGGGAATTATTCAAACAGTGTAAATATGCTTTCCATTGGGGCAAATGAAGTCTGGTTTCACGTTAGTGTCACGCGACCTGCCGCAGCTCCGGTCCAGAGACACGACACACAGAGCGGATTATATGATCGAGTCGCAGCAGAACACAAAACACATCGGATCCTTTCAATTCTGCACAGAATGCTGTATTTTAAAGCAACATGGAGGGAATGAAGAAGATAAACGGTTCGAGATTAGAAGGAAACTGCGGCTTTTCCGAGCTCAACGGCTCTGAACTGTGATAAAAATGAAACGCTATTGGCTATTTTAAAAAAGGGGAGGAGCTGTTTGAGATGCCCCGCCCTGTCTTCCTGTTTCAGTGGAAATTACATCAACACACTGAATAACTCTGTGAGTTTCAAAGCACTTCAGTGGGACTATAAATGCTTTAAAGTGCACTTTTTCTTCCCTATTGTGATGTATGTCTGAGTGAAACTGCTTCTCAGACAATAACAAATTTAGGATGGGGATTGATTTTGTCTGTGGGGAATTGATTGGATGGTTGTGGTTTTTTGGACTTAAATCCCCCGAGTATGACACAGATGGACAAACCACACAGACCTTGGAGAAGGTGAACAGACACACACACACACACACACACACACACAATAACAGCCATTTACATTGAATATATGACTGTGGAAGACTTGTGTGTATGTGAGTGTGTCTTTGAGAGAGAGACTACATTTACATTTTGTAGCAACAATGGGTTGTACAATAATATTAATATTAGCTCAAATGATCTATAGGGAATTTTAATAATTAATCATGAATATGATTAATATTTTGTATGTTACAGTTACATTAATTTATCGCAGCTGAACTAGATTGATATATGAACGATTACCATTTATGGTTCGTCATTAATACATCAATAGTTCTTATTTCAGCTCGAAGTTATGGGATAACTTTAATGGAATTAATTTAGTTATCAAACAATCTGTTTGTCCAGCAAACATTGAACGTAAGATTAACTTAATTCTCAAGGAAAATTATCCTTCTTACAAACACGAGAAAGAGTATCTTTTCCAGGCCTTGAAAAGACAACTTTCTGTGTAAAATTAGGTTACTTAAATCGTACCAAGATAAAGCATATAGCTAAGATCGAACATTTCAGGGACTAAGTAACATGGGCAATTAAAACAGAGTCAGTCAAGGACATATGGAATTTAATAATTAGACTAATACTACATCGAAACTACGAGTATACACAGAGTAAATACATATTTACAACAGAAACATACGGATGAAAACATTACAAGACCAAACGGATAACAGATGAGAGAGGGAGAGGATGAAAGGGAGAAAGTGAAACTAAAGTTCAGGATGAGAGAGATCACCGAGATGATCTCTGCAAAATCACAGGCAATGTAACCTTTTGAGAGACAGCAAGGAATCAAATCACATTAAAAGTTCAATAAACTTATCTTGCAAAATGGTTCTCTTTGTTGCTGAAGAACGCAGAGTTCATGCGTGTGTCCTAAGACCAGCGTGCGTGTGTTTCTTTAAGAAAGCAGGGCTCGTGCTCTCGTGTCTTCTGGTGAGCGCGGTAGCGGGGTTTTCGAAAGAGTCTTTCTCTTTGAGTTGAAGTTGTCTGCTGCGTCTGCTTCGTGGAGTCCGAAGACGAAAATAAAGAAAAGACTTAAAGAAATTGAAAACGCTCCCAAAAGGGAGCCATAAGGTCTTCTCGCTGACGAGGCGGGTTCGTGAAAGTGCAGGAACAAAACAAGACGAAAGGAAATACAGAACAGAACTCAGCGGAACGCGGAGTGTAACCGCTTTTCTAGGGCACAGGAATTTCACTCCTCCCTGGGCTTGAGCCAATTGGAACGCGAAATTCCAGGCGGGAGAAAAGTTCTTTGTCTCACTATGAGTTTGATTTGCATGTTTTATGGCAGTCTTAGGATCATGCCATTTCTACGTTAAACAATTATAACTGCAGTAAAATGCATTTTATCATAATTTGGTATCCGTATCTTTCCTACGGGTATATGGAGGTTCAATTCAAGACCAAATTTGGTATGTTTAAAAGCTACGGCCTAGAAGTACCTTCTTACTCTGTAAGATAAGTATTAAAAGTTCGATTAACAAACTGGGAATAAGACTAACCTAAAATGTGATGTGCATTTACAAGTGGGAATGAAAATTGGACTTTTAAAAAGACCACATGACATATACCTATGAATTCGCAACAGTGTGCACCTCTGAAACATTATTCCTTTAAGGTTTACAAGAATACAAAAACATATCACAGAGAAGAACAATCGTGGAAAAGAGAAATTACATTCAGGTTTGCATATTTCTTCAATGGTTATACATATAAAATATCTAGGATGAACACGTTAATTCTGCTCTCCTGCCAGAATCTCAGTGAGATTCCTGGGTTGTCGACATTCCGTTAGGACCATAAAATTTTATGGTCTGGGGGGAGTTAGGGTACAAATATAGTGTATCATTCTTAAAATACCCACTTAGAATTCAAAACTACACACTAGGGAATCACACTATAGAATAACACAAAACTAATCACATGCATAATGGAATTGTATATCAAAAAGAATATCTCTAAGTTCTAAGTTAAATTCAAAGGATGTTTGTGTGTGTGTGGGGGTGTGATGTCACGTAGCAGGAGAAGGTTTTGTTATCTCTCTGTGGTCCAGAGAGGGGGAAGGGGGTTTGGAATGCAGAACTTTGCAGAGTTAACGAAAGATGTTGACTGTTTATCCTCCAAGGTACAATAAAGTGTCACGAAAGTCCATTTGCTCCAGTCTTTCTGGAGCCTGGCGTATGATTTGCAATCTTTGAAGTCAGGAGGTTACAAGCTTCGGTAAGCTTAGCAAAGAACATTTTGGACAGGAATGTGCTTAGAAAAACACAGAGTCCGAATTGGTTAATTCAGAATCAAACGAACGAATGATTCAAATAGCCCAGTCGCTACAATTTACATTTAGTCATTTAGCAGACGCTTTTGTCCAAAGCGACTTACAAATTAGGACTAAATTAAGCGAGTCATCGTGAAGAGGCAAAAACAACGCAAGAAGTGCTCAAAATACGAAGTTCAGGCATTAATCAGAGTAGCATAAGCCCAATAAGCGAGAATTTACAGGAAAAGGAAAGTTTTTTATTTTTTTATTTTTTTATGAGGTTAAGTGCTCACGGAAGAGATGAGTTTTCAGCTCTCTTTTGAATGTTGTCAGGGATTTTGCATTCCGGATGCGGGTGGGGGGGAGCATTCCACCAGCATGGAACTGTGAATGAGAATGTTCTGGAAAGTGATTTTTTGGCTCTCTGTGATGGAACCACGAGACGTTGCTCGTTGACCGATCGAAGGCTTCTGGTAGGGATGTAGACTTGTTGGAGTGAGTGAAAGTAGGAGGGAGCTGAGCCTGTGACAGATCTGTAAGCAAGAGTCAATGCCTTGAACTTGATGCGAGCAGAGAGAGGTAGCCAGTGCAGAGAGATGAACAGAGGAGTGATGTGGGCCCTCTTGGGCTCGTTGAAGACAAGACGAGCTGCAGCGTTCTGAATCATTTGTAGAGGTTTAGTTGCACATAATGGAAGTCCGGCCAGAAGAGCATTGCAGTAGTCAAGCCGAGTAATGACCAGGGCCTGGACGAGAAGTTGTGTTGCATGCTCAGTTAGGAAAGGCCTGATCTTCCTGATGTTGTGCAGTGCAAACCTGCATGATCGAGCTGTCTTTGAAATGTGATCTGTGAATGTCAGCTGGTCATCCAGTATTACTCCAAGATTTCTGACCGACCTTGATGGGGTGATTGATGATGAGTCTAGCTGGATAGTGAAGTTGTGCTGTAGAGATGGACTGGCAGGGATGACGAGAAGCTCAGTCTTTGCCAGGTTGAGCTGCAGGTGATGTTCCTTCATCCATGTCGAGATGTCCGCCAGACAGCTTGAGATCCGTGCAGCTACTGTGGGATCATCTGGTTGAAATGAGAGGAAGAGCTGTGTGTCATCAGCATAGCAATGGTAAGAGCCACCATGTGCCTGTATGATGTGTCCCAGTGATGTGGTGTAGATGGAGAAGAGGAGGGGACCAAGAACTGAACCCTGAGGAACCCCTGTGGTCAGATGATGTGCTCTGGATGCCTCGCCTCTCCATGCGACCCTGAAGGACCTACCTGTGAGATAGGACTCAAACCAGTGGAAGGAAGTTCCTGTGATGCCCAGTGCTGAGAGGCTGGACATAAGGATCTGATGATTCACAGTGTCGAAGGCAGCAGACAGATCCAGAAGAATGAGAACTGAGGATTTGGAAGCAGCTTTTGCGATCAGTAGGGCTTCTGTGACCGACAGTAATGCAGTCTCAGTTGAATGCCCTTTCTTGAAGCTGGATTGGTTGACGTCCAGCTGGTTGTTCAGAGACAAGAATGATGTTACTTGGTTGAAAACAGCTCTTTCAAGTGTTTTCGCAATGAATGGTAGGAGAGAGATAGATCTGTAATTCTCTACAAATGATGTGTTTAGTGTTGTTTTTTTAAGCAGTGGGGTTACCCAAGGCTATGTGTGTGAGTGAGTGTGTGTGTGTGTGTGTGAGAGTGTGAGTGTGTGAGTGTGTGAGAGGTGTGGTCAGAGTGGGTGGAGCCTGTTTGTGGATCAATGAACCCAAAGTTCCTAACACAGAATTGATCTGACCTGAGATCAGCTGAGAGAGTCGCGACTGCTGCACCTTCACTGGAACTACGGTGAACATTTTAGGACATCCTCAGACCTCACTCATATAAGTAAAAGGTGTCATGCCTCAGACTGAAAAGCTTCAGGTCTCAGGAAAAACAACATCAGGTGTCGAGTCTCGTACAATTATACATCGGATGAAACAGCCAGATTAAAAGATTAATTTATGTCTGATGCCTTTTTCGTTCAATGTCTAGGTAAAATAGGTGAACTTGAATCCTTTTTAAAGTAGAGAAGCACCTCTCAGACTCAGCTGTTGTCATGGGTGTGGTGATGAGGATCTTGAGAAGACTGACAGTCTCTGTAAAAGTGCACTGAAGGTTGTTCTCCATGAGAAACTGCACCACTGCAAGTCTTGAACTCATCGTTCTCATAGACGAGGGACAGTTCTGTTTTGAGCTTGGCCTTGTTCAACACGCCTCCACTGTTGTTTCAAGCGCTGTGTCAGGGAACTTCACACAGTGTTGTGGGAACAGCTCTCCATGCAACAGTGTTGCGCTGATGAGGTGCTGAGTGAAGGAGAACCGCTCCTTGGCATGGGTCAGGATGGTCTCACATACCTGTAAAAGATTCATCAGCTTAAATTTACAATAAAGCTATTTTAATGAAAGTGTAAAGTAAGTCAAGTATGATTACTAAAGGTTTTAACACCATTATTCCTAATTGCACTTTACAGTAAGTTTACTTCTCACTAACTCCCTATTGGTTTTCATTACAAAACAAGGTTTAATTTCAATATATAAACCACATATTTTCTGTCACATGTGAGGATTCCTTACACACTGAATTTCTTTCCAATTAAAACTGCTATTATTTTGCCATAAACCTGGAATATACTGAGCTAACAAGAACATGGATGCAAATATAAATTGCAGAACACCTGCTCCATCAATCGACCAGTCAGATGTGGCAATTCAAATATGCCATTCTTCAGGTTTTTTATTTTTTATTACGTGGCTACATACCACCACAGGCCTAAAAAAAACTTTGTAAAGGAAACACTGACAGTTACATCTCACACAGTTCCCTCTGTAGCCAGCCTGGTCCCAGTATCCTTCGTCGCTTTATAGGCTGCTGCTGGTCCGATATACCGTCCCCACACAGAGAGGGAATAGAGGCCCTGCTCCAAAAATAAAGTTTAAGTTGCTAACTTGTCATCATATTTCTTAACTCCCACACGTGCACATCCAGTGACTCATATACACACATAAGGACTATGTCTAGCAGCTAGTGAACTGTGAGGTACATATTTACATTTTATATCTATTATCTTTTATCTATTATATTTATGAGCTGGATGCATTCTGATGTGCATTTTTCATGTGTAAATTATAGTCTAAATGACAATAAAGTTAATTTTTAATAACAACTAAGCCTCTTCAAGAAATTGACCTGGTGGACACCTGAATAAGCCTGTTGTTAGAAATTGTGTTTGATAACTATTTTACCTGCATTGTTAACCAAATCTAATGGTCTCTTTGCTTTTAAAATACTAAAAAAATATAATTGTAATGGGCTCTATGATAATCATCCACTTGGATGACTAGGCACATTTGGACACAGCTGGAAATAAGCAAATCACATTTCTAACAACAAAATCTTTATCAGCCAACAGTACATAGTTATTTACCTGATCGTTTGCATGCTGTCTGCGAACCTCTGGACAAGTGCTTTAATGAAGACAGGGTTGATGTTCCTTTTCTGCAGCTGGTTGAACAGCATGTCCACATGGGGCATGATCTTGTGGATCAGTGCTAGAAAAAAAACACAGAAAGCCTCGTCTTCAAGCATCCTCACAAAGCCCCCAGCCTCTCTGACAGTTAGGGGATCAAAGTTTCCATTGTCTCTGGTGGTCTGAAATCACTTTCGGAGGTCATCCCTTTGCTTGTTACCTGTGTTCACAGCGCGACTGTGGAAGTTCCAGCGTGTTGTAGAGGCTCTGGGAAGTCTATGGGCAACCATTTGGTCAAGCACGGTGGTTCACTTGGGTGACCTGGAGAAGAAAGCAGAAAATCCTGCAAGATTGGGAAAAAAGGTGCTGATTTTGGGTATATGTGACGTTGCCTGTTGCATGATGAGATTCAGCTGTTGCGCATAACTGTGAACATTTTCGTGGACATCGATTACCTTGCGCTGCACTCCGCCGGTGGCTCCCTCAATACATTAGTTCCGTCATAAGCTTGGCCGATAAGTTTGGATTTTTGTCCAGCTGGGAGTATGATGCTTAGCCTCTCGAGAAGCGCTGTATTGATGGTGTCTGCGGTGGCTTTCTGGATCATAATGAACTCGAAAAAACGCTCTTGGATGTTGTTGTTGCCTTCGATGTAACGTAGCACAAGCACCAGCTGGTAGTGGGTGGAAATGTCGTCTCATCGTCTTTTATGGCCATGAAATCTGCATGCTTCACTTCCTCCAGAATGTAATCCTTCAGCACTGACAGCATGCAGTCTAACAGCTCGTTTAGTATGGTCTTTGACATACCTTTAAAAACGGTGGCTGTGTTAAGGTGCTCCTCCAGCACGCTGTCGAGTGAGGCAACAAAGACCACCAGTCCCCGGAAAATGCCGGGATTGTTCGTGGTGTCAGTCTCGTCATGCCCACGCAAGGCCAGCTCAAAAGCCCCACAAAACTTCACACAGTCGATTATTTTGGATAAGATGTGCCGGTTTTTATCCACCTCCTGTTGTGTTTCCTCACCGCAACCCTGTGGCCTTCGTCAAGCTGCGTAGCGATGTTACTCTTCCCAGTATAGATATCTTAACGGAATTATCCATGTGTACCTTGGTGTTCTTGTGTTTCGTTACTTTCTCAGACAGGTGCTTCATATCCCTCACTCCGGTAACTGTCCATGCTGGATCTGTCCCCGTTGTTTTAAAAAGTAAGCACGGAAAGCAAAATAAGGCATTTGCATGACCACATCTAGCTAGCCAGGCCTTTCTAGTGTAATGTTACCAGCAACGCGAAAAGCCTCGCACACACTGCTTCCCTTTATCGCTAGCCTGCTGTCTGATAGATATGTCAGGTTGATCTGGGCCCAGTTCTTTCACTTTGACTTATTTGAGCTCGCTGATTGGCTACAGTTTATGTCAAACATTCATTTCTTAAAACAGCAATTGGCTAAGCTGCTCCACAGACCTGCCTCCATTCTCCCTAGCGCCCTCTATTGGCCAGCCAACCCTGTGGTAATTGTTGGTTTCTAATAAATAGGGATGGCTGACGCGAAACTGAAGTTCCGAAGCTTTTCGAGATCCCGAAGCGCAGATGTTTCGAAACACTGATCCGAAGCATGATTCAAAACACCCATGTCACGTGACTACGGCTAAATGAAGCTTCGGAGTGTTTCACAAGTGTTTCGACAGGTGGCTTGATCCGCCGATTCAGCGTTTGATTGACAGGGTCGGGAACAGACCACACAATCTGTATAAAAGTGAAGTCAACGCATCTGGACCTCATGGGTTTTTGTGAGAGGAGTTTGATTTTTAGATAGCGGATTTTTGGTGATATAGTGACATTTATAGTGCGATTTGTTTAGTTATATTTAGGCTTACATTTAAATTTACACATTGACTGATAGGCTAGAGACAGAGTATACATATAGTGACACATTAATAGATGCACAGATATAAATATATATAGACAGATAGATTAATAGATAGATACATATACAGTGAGGAAAATAAGTATTTGAACACCCTGCTATTTTGCAAGTTCTCCCACTTGGAAATCATGGAGGGGTCTGAAATTGTCATCGTAGGTGCATGTCCACTGTGAGAGACATAATCTAAAACAAACAATTCAGAAATCACAATATATGATTTTTTAACTATTTATTTGTATGATACAGCTGCAAATAAGTATTTGAACACCTGTCTATCAGCTAGAATTCTGACCCTCAAAGACCTGTTAGTCTCCCTTTAAAATGTCCACCTCCACTCCATTTATTATCCTAAATTAGATGCACCTGTTTGAGGTCGTTAGCTGCATAAAGACACCTGTCCACCCCATACAATCAGTAAGAATCCAACTACTAACATGGCCAAGACCAAAGAGCTGTGCAAAGACACTAGAGACAAAATTGTACACCTCCACAAGGCTGGAAAGGGCTACAGGGAAATTGCCAAGCAGCTTGGTGAAAAAAGGTCCACTGTTGGAGCAATCATTAGAAAATGAAAGAAGCTAAACATGACTGTCAATCTCCCTCGGACTGGGGCTCCATGCAAGATCTCACCTCGTGGGGTCTCAATGATCCTAAGAAAGGTGAGAAATCAGCCCAGAACTACACGGGAGGAGCTGGTCAATGACCTGAAAAGAGCTGGGACCACCGTTTCCAAGGTTACTGTTGGTAATACACTAAGACGTCATGGTTTGAAATCATGCATGGCACGGAAGGTTCCCCTGCTTAAACCAGCACATGTCAAGGCCCGTCTTAAGTTTGCCAATGACCATTTGGATGATCCAGAGGAGTCATGGGAGAAAGTCATGTGGTCAGATGAGACCAAAATAGAACTTTTTGGTCATAATTCCACTAAACGTGTTTGGAGGAAGAAGAATGATGAGTACCATCCCAAGAACACCATCCCTACTGTGAAGCATGGGGGTGGAAGCATCATGCTTTGGGGATGTTTTTCTGCACATGGGACAGGGCGACTGCACTGTATTAAGGAGAGGATGACCGGGGCCATGTATTGCGAGATTTTGGGGAACAACCTCCTTCCCTCAGTTAAAGCATTGAAGATGGGTCGAGGCTGGGTCTTCCAACATGACAATGACCCGAAGCACACAGCCAGGATAACCAAGGAGTGGCTCTGTAAGAAGCATATCAAGGTTCTGGCGTGGCCTAGCCAGTCTCCAGACCTAAACCCAATAGAGAATCTTTGGAGGGAGCTCAAACTCCGTGTTTCTCAGCGACAGCCCAGAAACCTGATTGATCTAGAGAAGATCTGTGTGGAGGAGTGGGCCAAAATCCCTCCTGCAGTGTGTGCAAACCTGGTGAAAAACTACAGGAAACGTTTGACCTCTGTAATTGCAAACAAAGGCTACTGTACCAAATATTAACATTGATTTTCTCAGGTGTTCAAATACTTATTTGCAGCTGTAGCGTACAAATAAATTGTTAAAAAATCATACATTGTGATTTCTGGATTTTTTTTTTTAGATTATGTCTCTCACAGTGGACATGCACCTACGATGACAATTTCAGACCCCTCCATGATTTCCAAGTGGGAGAACTTGCAAAATAGCAGGGTGTTCAAATACTTATTTTCCTCACTGTATAGATAGATAGATAGATTAATAGATAGATACATATATAGATTAATAGATAGACATAGATAGATGGTACCTAGGCCTGCTATGTCAGTCTATGTTATGTTATGTAATTTGATTCATGTAATTTATACTTCATATATGCCGTCAGTTTAGGATTTGTTACTAATTGCTGTTTTCATTTTCATTCAGAGCCACAAATGTCAACATCATGCCCATCATCATCATCATCATCATCATCAACAGCAACACCAGCAGAAACACAGGACAGTTCATAGGAACTTTTTGATAATTGTATCCGTGAAACCCAGATGATACACAATGCTACAGCTGATGCCACAGTGGAAGTGAAAAAATACCTCAACGATGCATTTTTGCCCAGAAATCATAATCCCCTAACTTACTGGAAAGAGAGTAGCCTGGTAATACCAAACTCTGCTACTTCGCTTTGCTTCGTAGACAGAGTCTGGCATGGCATAATTGAAAAGCATTTTCTTTCTCGCGGGGGGGTGCTTGTCTGAAGTTTAAAATCATTGGTTACCCGTAAGCCAATCACATAACGTTTGGTTATGGCGTGTGTTATGCGCATGCTCAGCCGCATCTAACTTCCACTGTAAACACATGTATGATGCGAAAACAAAACCATCGAGCGAAATAACAGAGTGAACATGGCTGTGAACGACTTTTGCAGATTATGTGAAGTAAATCTACACATCCACAGTACAATCAGCGTCTACGTCACGGCTCTCAGCCCGCCCTCTGTTCGTTGATTGGCCGGCTGTTTTCAGGCCGGAGGAAAACGGAAAGCTATTACGCTGTCTCAGACTGAGTACAGAAGCGAAATGAAATTGAGCGGAAGTAAGAAGTCTAACGTAGTCAGGCTGGAAAGAGAGAGCATGTGAGCAATGTCCTTGCTAAAAAAAATATATTTGCATGCCAGCAACCAGTGTCCCTTGTGAGAGGATTTTTTCAAAGGCTGGAGAAATTACCTGTAAAAAAGAAGTAGGCTAAGTCCTTCCACAGCAGAGAAATTAATATTTTTGAATAAAAATCTATAAAAAAGTGAGACATTGTGGCTTGATTTCTCTTATTAATATTCATTTTTCATGACCAAAATAACATTATGCACAGTGAGGAGCCTACAGGTTACAAGCTTTACATATTAGAAAAATACAATAAAAAAAACAAACAAATTTTTTAATGGCTCGTTGTCAAGGTTGTTTCAGATCAACACCTGCAAGTGACCACTAGGTGTCACCATTGAGACGGGTGTCGGATTGTTTCGAAGCCTCGACACAATATGGCACATTTGCTTCAACTGTTTCATTGTTTCACGAAGCCTCGATCTGCCCACCACTAATAAAACCATAAACAAAATAGAAACAATTAATGTAATACAAACACATTAGCATGTTTTAAATCATACATCTGAAATCAGCTTTAACAAATTAAATAAATATGTAGGATCAAAGAAACTAAAACTAGAATTCAGTGTAAGCCTATTCAAAATGTCAAACTAGAAGTCAAACAAACAAGCAAAAGGAACTGTAGCGTGTAACACGTGTCAGGTCTGATGTGTCACACTTGTATAGGGTTCCATATGGGCCAACTGATCAGAAGGTAAGGAGCGGCTACTGGAGAGAGGGAAGCAACACAGCAGGTAGGTGAAAACCAAGAGTTTGGTTTACTGGTTAGAATCTTGCATTCATTGAAGAATTTCTTAATTGCAATTTGTCTGGAGTATGTAAATCTCTGTCATTTAACAACATACAATGTAGGACAATGCTTATAATCAACTCTCTTTTTGAAATTTTAGGAAGTTGGACTAATCAACTCAAACAAATCAACTCAATTGAGAACAATTGTCATATACTTTGTACAAAAATGAAATAATAAAATAAAACTTATTGGAAAACTCAACAGACTCAGTTTGTTTATAACCCAATAAAATTGAAGGAAACAATAAACAATGTTTTCAAAACAAAATATTACAACTCAATTCAAATCACTCTTTCCCTTCAAAATGTAACAGTCTTTTCAGCCAAATGAATCAAATATTCAAGATTCACTGAATTGATTCAGTTAATGTCAGTTCAGAATCAAAAGACTTAGATCAAAAGATTTGTTGACTCTTTAGAATCGTTCAGTTCAGAATCAATGTCTCTCCGTTCAAAGCTCAAGTAAAAATATGCAAAAACAAAGTCTCAGTCCTGTTTGTCCAAAAACAAAAAGGAAAAGATTTCTCATACCAGTTTCGATGAACTCAAGATCAAAGTTCAACAATCAAATTGTCTCCGTGGGTGGCTCGCCTTTTACATACGCTCATATGCGTCTCACGTGTCCAGGATGGTGATCACAATTTCTCAGAAGAAACACACAGAAGGAAAAAAATACCCAGCCTTGCAAAACACAAGGCAGAACAATAATTCATCTTCCATTCAAACACTTTTATCAACAAATATCATGTATACACTTCAAACAACATATTAACTCAATATCTTGACACTTATACACGACGTTGTTACTTCATTGACTCGTTTGCATCTTCACATGTGATTAGCTTTAGCCCAACGTGCAAATTAGCACTAGCTCACACACCATGCATAAGCGGCCTATATGAACGCTAATATCACATTACTGATTTACCGCTGAGTCTTCAACAGTTCTCTTGTAAAATGTCGTCAATATAAAAAAAACAACTCACCAAGGCAAGAATTTCGCATCTTATTCAATAAGTAGATAATTTGCGGTGCTTTGGTGCTCCGTGTATCAACATCGGCCTTTATTCTCGATTCTCTGCCTCGTCGTCTTCTCACTTCGACATCAGCTCTTCTAAATTCACTCAAAAATGTAATCTTTTGATTGCATTCAAGTTTCTTTTTCTCAATATCTATTTTTTGATGCGGAGTATCTGGAAATCACTCAGTGTGCATGCTTCGTCTGACTTGCTCACTTGCTCGCTCTCTCTCTCTCAATGGCCCTCATTTATCATTCTTGCGTAGAAACGGGCGTATATGTTGGCGTAAGATTATGCTTACACTCCTCTCACCGCCTGATTTATGAAGCTGTGCGTACCTTTGAAATCCAGGTGTACGCAATACCTGCCCTTGATAAATGCCGCGGCTGAAAACAAGCGGCATTAGAATAACACGCCCCTATATATTCAAGTCTCCGCTTACCCCACGCCCTCATTTTACACCATGGACACACGGAAGACGGCAAAGAAGAGAAACTTCTTTGAGAAAGAGAAAGAGAAACCAGGGAAGTGGAAAGAAACAAAATTGATTTCTAGATTTTTATTATTAAAGGACAAGTTCGGTATTTTACACTTAAAGCCCTGTTTACAGATCGTATCTGATGAAATAGAACGGTTAAGATTAAAATTTGGACACATGCTCCTGTCCCGAGAATTTTAGGTTTATTTCACTTTCCCCCCCACCCCCACAATGGTTGTCTAGGTGCACTGGAACATTCCTTCCTAAAACACATTAAACTTTCGTTTACAAAGACGTGAAACTCACCGAGTGGTCAGGGGTGTTCACTGATATGCTCACTCAAAAATCGCTGAAAAAGATGCATTCCAACAGGTGTTTTACCATTAGTTGTAAAACTGTGGACCTATTTTTCCAAACGCGTCACACCCGTAGATTCTTCCGTTGAGAGCTTGAATAATAGACACTCCAGTCCAGTTGGTGGCGATAATGCACCTTTGCCAATTGCAAGCAAACCACTGCCATTTCATTGAATACACAGAAGAAGCAGAAGAAGAAGCGGCGGAGTAATACCGTACCTCACACAGCTCTTTCAATACAAGTCAATGGAGTTGGACAAAAACTACGATAAAACCTGTTGAAATGCTTCTTTTTCAGCGATTTTTGAGTGAGCATACCAGTGAACACCCCTGACCACTCGGTGAGTTTCACGTCTTTGTAAACGAAAGTTGAATGTGTTTTAGTGTTGGGTCCGAGTCCACCATTGTCGAGTCCGAGTCGAGTCCAAGTCCTTAACAATCGAGTCCGAGTCCAAGTCCGAGTCCAAAGAGGGCCGAGTCGCACTTGAGTCCGAGTCCTTAACATCCGAGTCCGAGTCGAGTCCGGCCGAGTCCACAAAGATTTAAATGGTTTTAAATTGACCTTTCACAAAGACCCGCCCCTCTTTCTGTCGCTACGTCCGACAAGCCATTCCGCTCTCACTCCACATGTTCTCACACAGTGAAATATATATTGCGGAGCAAAGAGGACACTGACAAAGCGCCAACAGACAAGACAAGGCTACTTCTGGTATGAAATAAAGTCTCAGCTTTCAAATTTTGTAATTTTTATGAAATTAAAACAATACACACCGTTTTGTGGTGCTTTAATATAGGCCTCAACTCAAGCAGCACATGAACTGATAATATCTTCTAGTTATAGCACGAATTAAACATGAATGAACATCAGAACTGCAAAAAGAATTCAATACACATCATTTTTCAAGTTCAAGTCCAATGACTTTAATCTACTATCTGGTTTGGTTTGTTTGTCGGACAAAAATGGCAGGTATCTGCATTATCTGGTCAGATCGCATGTCAATCAAATTCCAGTGAAAGGTCTCAACACTGAGCTCTTAAATTAATATGTTAAACCTTACAAAATGATTCCAATGTATAGTTACAGTCATACGTTTACCTATCGTACATCTTTCAGATTCTGCAAGGTAATGCTCAAGAATATAACACGATGCATTAAGAGCCAGGAGTAAACTTTTGAGCAAGATGACGTTGATTTTTTAATTTTTATTTATTTTGATGATCTTATTTTGTTTTACATGCTAATATCTTATTTAGCCTCTAAATGGCAGGACTAAATTAATTAATGATTTTTAAAATAAAATAAGAGCAATTTACACCAATGATCCAGTTCAAAAATGTACACCCCCTGGCTCCTAATGGTTGCTTCCTTCTTGAGCATCACTAAATGTTTGCAGGGTTTGTAATAGTTGTGTATGAGTCCATCAGTTGTCTTCAGTGTGACAAGATGGATCTCACAATCATGGTCACTGCTAGTAAGGAGAAATATGCAGAAGATGCTGGAAAAGCAAAGAATGTGCAGGAGCTGGAGGATTTTTCCTCATGAACAACCATTTAAAAAAAAAAAAAAAAAAAAAACTTGTGGATCATTCAGGTAAAGAAACACAATATTAAAATCAAGCCTATGTAATTTGTCTTGTATTTTGTGTTTGTATTTTTTCTTGTTGACTAGGCTATTAAACATCCATTATGTGAAAAAGATTTTTCAGGGCAGTAATAAATAGCCTAGAAACAATGTTTTTATGATCATCCTCATTAAAAAATAAATAAATATTACATTTTGGAGATTCTGCAAGGTGTATGTAAACTAATGACTAAAGTGTAGGCTAAATCAATGTAACATAAATTTCATGACTCACAGGACAAAAATTCTGCGGATTCTCTCCCACATTTAAATGCAGTTATCACTCTTTTTAATTTACAGTGTGAACGTAACCACTGGTCCTCTACAAGCATGAAAAAAATATATTATTTAGATTGTCAATAGCGCTCACTTTAAGCCATCACTTACTTCTTTCACTTACGTTCTGCACTCTCACTGAAACTCTCGTCATAAACACTGAAGTTGTCCGCACTGCACAGCGAATCTCTTATTTATATCGCGTCAAGACTTTGTCGTTTATGAGGAGATTTGCGAAAGGATAAAACTCGCGCTGATTCTGAACATACGTTTTGAGCGACTTCTCCGCATGGTGACTCAAAACGCCTCTGATTGGCCACTGTGTTCATGTGCTTAATATACATATCTGTGATTGGCTACAATGCTCAACACTGACACAACACAATGTAAGTTAAGCAGTTTCGTTTTGTTTCGTTTTTGAATAATATTGTGTCCTCCAGTGCCCGGACTCGACTGTACTCGGCAAATTTTCCGAGTCTAAAATGTCCGAGTCCGTGTCAAGTCCGAAGACAAATTCATCCGAGTGCGTGACAAGTCCGAGTTCATTAAAAATTGGACTCGAGTCCGGACTCGAGTCCGAGTCCGAGTTCGAGTACCCCAACTCTAATGTGTTTTAGGAAGGAATGTTCCAGTGCACCTAGACAACCATTGTGGGGGTGGGGGGGAAAGCGAAATAAACCTAAAATTCTCGGGACAGCAGCATTTGTCCAAAATTTAATCTTAACCGTTCTATTTCATCAGATACGATCTGTAAACAGGGCTTTAAGTGTAAAATACCGAACTTGTCCTTTAATGACGCTTATTGTTATTTAGAAGAAGAATGTCGTTATTATTATTTGTATTATTATTATTATTATTATTATTATTTAAAAGAAGAATGTCATTTTTATTATTTTGTCAGTCTGAATTATTTTTTGGTCATTGAAAGCCTTTCATTACTGAACCCAGTCCGTGCACACCTGCCGGGCCTAACCCTGGCCTAACCATCGTTTCAAAGAATACAACGGCGAGTGCGTCGAGTATAAACGCCTCGTCCGTTTGGGGAGGTGCGCGTGCAGTCTGCGGAGACTCGCGCTGCGGAGCCAGGCGAAAGTATAAACAAGGCTTGAAACGTCAGGTAAAGCGCACAGGCTCACAACTGAAGGAATACATATGCCTACAAATCAAATGCTTTGGTAAAGTCACACAAATTAAACATTGAAGTCCATGTTGCACAAAAATAAACACTGAAGTTTATAATTACTATGTTGTTGTTTTTTTTACAGTGGGTCATAATATATCATATCTTTTAGTTTGTCAGTGCGTTTTGTGGTGTTAGGAATTGTTTTTCTGCGCATTTCCGCACTAACTCAAAACGTGCGTACACCACCTCCTGAGCTGGCGTAGGATTTGAGAGTGCCGTACGCCAACGTCCATATTGATAAATCTCAAAGTCACCGTGGTTTTGGGTGTACGCCAGGTGTACGCTGGAAATTTGGTGTACGCACTTTTGATAAATGAGGGCCATTGTCTCTGACAGCGGCAGTGTTGCCGGCGCAGTCTCAGTGCACTGCTACCATTGGCTCGTTGGAGTGTCAATCAATGCAGCATGATCAATGATTGGACGAAACACTTTCTCTTCTAAAGTTTTTCTCTCTTCGTTTTTCCTCTCTTATTCACTTTTTCTTAATTTTCCCATCTTTTTACATAACTTTCAACTCTTTTACTGGTAGCCTGGATCACCCGGGTTACAGAACTTATTGTCAACAACTCAACAATTCCTCACAGGAAATGTCTGGATCAAAGGCCCCGTTTACACTGCCAGTGAAATGTGACCCAATTCCGATTTTTTGCTCACATGTGACACAGATCGGATGTGTTCTATGACAGTGTAAACAGGAAAAAAACGCATGCATTCGGATATTTCCAGATCGGTTTCAGGCCTCATTCATATGTGGAAATAAATCGGATATGTGCCAATGCGACTGTCATGTAAACAGGCAGATCGGATTTTCTGAGGCATTAGGCAACGTCTCCGCGGTTTAATGACGAGAGAAACCCCGACGCACATCTGCAAAGGGACGGATGGCCCGACGAAACGTTGTCATCGTAGGAGAGGAATGTGGAGAGGGGCACGGGAAGTGTTTTGACATGATTGTAAATTTAACGAAAATTTTTGTTCATTTACATTTATTCATTTCAAGCAATTAGTAATTTATTTGTAATAAACGCTTTAAGTGGGCTATTTAAATTTAAAAAGTGCTAGGACTATTTATGCTGTGTGTATGTTGTTTTAACGAGTGTTCTCACCGACACGCTTGTGATTCGTGGAGTTTTAACGAGTTTTATAGACATTGTTTCTTATTCAAAAGTGGTGTTTGGCAACTTTGCATATCGCAGAGCATGAAACATATTTGGTGTTCGTCTATTTGTGCAAGAGAATTTAACCCTTTAAGCATGCGCGATATGTTTCAGATAGTAGCCTATGGCAAGTGTAAACACATGAATCGGATATGGGTCACAATTTAAAGAACGTGTAAACAGACAGTCAAAAAAATCGGATATAGGCAACAAATCAGAATTGGGCATCAAGACCTGCAGTGTAAACGAGGCCAAATAGAGGTGGCTTCTTATATCCAAACACAGAGATTGGGCTTAATTGATAACAAGCCACAGGTGTAAATCATTAAGATTTGGTCAGTCAATCAAGTCACAAGACTTTCTACACAATATGTTTTAAGAGCACATAGGAAAGTAAAAGAAAAAAAAGTTAGAAAAAAACATGAGGGTATCTTTTACATGCACAAACAGCTACATAACACACTAAAGAACAAGGAAAACATGAAAAACGCATCATATGACCCCTTTAATACATTAATACAAATGTAATACAACTATCATTAAAAACGTGATGTATACACTTAAGCTTCCATTGATTGTTTTCCAAAAGTGAGCTGGAACTGTTTTTTCCCCTCATAATTATTAAAAATGAATCTTTCATTAGTCTTTGTCTCCCTCTGCTGGTTCAACACAAACACATTCAGGCTCTATATTTACTCTGTAACAAAACTCTAACCTTTTTGAGCTTATACTATGTGTTTATACAAATAAAATGGTTAATAAATGAATGAGAAACTGTAATTTGCTGCTGTGAAATAACTTAATTTATAACAGTGAAGTCACTGTATCTTCAGTCTCTGTTGATTCTGTTGACTGTGAGTCTTTGTAGTAGATCCTTATTCACCATCAGATGATCCTCAGAAGACTGTTTTCTGATACCTAAAATAAAACACACAGTCACATTTGCAGTATGACATATATTACGTCTGTCATATTTTTTCATAAGAAAACTAACTAGATAAGCTATATTAATTCATTCTCAAACATAATGATTGTCACGGTCACCAGCCCTGTCACCTCAACCGCACTTAACTTCCCAGCATCCCTCATGTTCCCCACTAATTCATGTCCCCCCATGGCTCTGTTCAATAAAACATCTGTTTCATATTTACCTGTCTGCCTCTCTCTGTACCGTGACAGAAGACCAGACCACATGCAGAGCCCCATGGAGACTACAACAGTTTTTATTTTCCAAAATGGCAGAAGCCTGGAGGAGTATGTCATGGAGTTCGTCACCTTCAGTCATTGAGCCACTTGCAGTGACCTCACCCTTATGGAGGGATTTTGGTGCGGGCTGGCTGATAAGATCCGCTTTGTAATGCTGCGAGGAGACCCCATATGGATGCTTGAAAGTTACATCAACTTTGTGCTCTGGATAGTTGGGTCCTTGTTCATTGTTGGCAGAGCAGATGAAGACACCACCACCACTCAACCACAGTCACCATCCGTCACCGCCCGTCCGGGGTCTCATCCCGCCGAGACCACCCCTATAGAGCTTCCTCACAACAGGCCTGCCCAGACTAAGCCTCTTCATGTCAGGCCTGTCCAACCATAGACTGTTCACGGCACGCCTGAGCCCTCGTCTCCGGCCAAGATGGCCACCGCAACACCTGAGCCCTCGTCTCCGGCCAAGATGGCCGGTGCCTCACCGCTTGAGCCCTCAGCCAAGATGGTCACTGCCTCGCCGCTTGAGCCCTCAACCAAGATGGCTGCCGCCTCACCGACTGAGCCCTCTGCCAGGATGGTCGCCGCCACGCCAAGACCCGAGTCTGTTACCGAGTCTGTTCCCGAATTTGTTCCCGAGTCTGTTCCCAACCTCCCTCACCCGCCGCCATCCTCATCTCCTCTGCCTCCTGTCAGCCCCATCACTCACCCTCTACATGCTAGTGGAATGGTGGGCTCACTGAGGGGCTTCCAGTCCTCAGCACCATCATGGACTGTGGATGCCCGGGATCTGACTCCAGCCACTGCGTCCAAGATTCAACATCGGCCCATCAGTCCACTAGCTCACCCTCGGCTTCTACCTCCTTCATCTCCACCGTGGCCCATCAGTTCCACCAGGCTCCCTCGTCCCCCCGGATCTGCCTTGGTAACTCATCCACTTTCCATCACCTCTGAACTGCACTCCTCTGGCTTCGCCTCATCCCTTTGTTCCCCCGGCTCTGTTGGGCTCCTCACTCCCTCCAGCTCCTCCTTGGTCCTCAGTCCCTCTGTCTCCACCGCGCCCTTCTGTGTCCCTATGAACCCTCTGCTCCACCATGGCCCGTGGAACTTCCATCTCCTCCCTGTCATCCTCCACCATTGGTTCCACCTCTGTCCATCATCATCCTAAAACCTCCTGCCCTTCAGCCTCCTTGGCTCCTCCCTCCATCGGTTCCACCATGGGTCATCATCCTTTCTTCTGAACCTATCACCCCTCTATCAAGCTCTTCTCCTGGTAATCTGCCTGCATTCTCTTGCCCTTCGCCCACTCCTGTTGCCAGCCCTCCGCCTGCTCCTCCTCCCAAACCCCCACCTTCATCTTGTTCATTATGGCGCGAGGCCTTCCAGGAGGGGGCGTACTGTCACAGTCACCAGCCCTGTCACCCCAACCGCACTTCACTTCCCAGTTCTGATTCTCCACTGCATACTCACCAGTTTCATCTGCTGTTCCACTCCGTGCCTCTGTTCAATAAAACATCTGTTTCATATTTACCTGTCTCTCTGTACTGTGACAATAATATAGCTTTTATCTGAATTTTACACAATTAAAAGGACATGAAAGGTCACTTTCACACAACGGACAGCTGATACAGAACCAGCATAAATGATCATTACACTACGAATTTAATAGCAGTTATTAACTAACAAACCAAAATCTCAGATTATCACACACATAGAGACAGTTAAAGGGGGAAAGCTGAAAATAACATTAATATTTTCACAATCAGACACAACACAACAAGCAGAATTAAACTAATAAAATTACAGTTTAAAGTTCAGAGACCTACTGAAGCTGAATTTAAGACATAATATCTGATGATCTCAGACAAAATATTTACACAAACACATGGTGCTACTGAACTTGGACATTTACTTTTATTTCTAGTGAATAAATCAGCCATTTGAAATTTAAATGAAAATATAATGAAAATTGTTAACTATTCTTACAACAGTGTCTCCAGTTTATAATGTGGATCATCCTTCAGATCCTTCAGTAGCTTCACTCCTGAGTCTCCTAGTTTATTCTTAATCAGATTCAGTTCTTTCAGGTGTGAGGGGTTTGATCTCAGAGCTGAAGCCAGAGCAGCACAACCTTCATCTGTGACACCACAATCACTCAACCTGTAGAGAACAATGACACACATTAAGCCTATATCCAAAGCAGTGTTCATTTTGGCAGCCATTTTTGATTTAGTCTTAGTCTTCATCTTCAGATGAAAATGCTTATTGGTCTTAGTCACATTTTAGTCATTTTGTCTTTCATAGTTTTAGTTTATGAAAAGTCATTGCATTTTTTGTCAACTTTTAGTCATTACTTTTAGTCAAACTGCAGTTACCGACATTAATTTTGGTTGCTATTTATATGTAATCTTTAGAGAAAATTTATAATTTTCTAATTTTAAATTCTACATACCCCTTATCCTTATTTCAGTGGTTCAGTGTTTTTTAGAGTGCCGTACCCCTCTCTTCCACTTAGACTGCAGTCACACCTTTTTCCATTAAGGGACAATATTTGCCCCTTTAATCGATTTTTCCAGTTCAGTTTTTACCTTTATAAGTACCTTTATAAAATAAATAATGATTTAAATTAAACAATGTTCAATAAATATGTAATGATGGTAAAAACAAAGTGATACTTTTAAATATTAAATTAAAATCGCCAGTAGGTGGCGGTAAGTCACTGTCTTTATGAGTGAGTGATGAAGCAAGTGGCTGTATTTATGAACAGGTCATTGAATCTCACGATTTGTTCAAAGCCACATATTCAATCACGAATCACCGCTGTGTGCTGCAGTTCTGCTATGGCTTTCGTTGCAAAATAGAGCAATAAGCCTATGACAATACTGTTTTAAATGTAGTACATCACTTAATGTTACCTTTCTGTGTGTTGAACTGTTGTATAAAATCAATGTCACATTTGAAATTGTGTGGATATTCAGGAAACATTGCATTCTTGCTCGTATAATATGATCAACATTAAAAACTGGATATCAGCCTGCATTTTGATCGCAGATTTAGCCGCACAGATAGCGCAAGCAGCTCGTGGCAGAACACAGACCGACTGAATGACACTTTAATTTAAGTAGAAAATCTCAAATGAAGATCGCTGAACTCCAGCTTACTTGTCTGTGTTTTCAGATCATCCGCACTTCTTCAGCAGTGTAGATAGAGAGTGTGCGCGCGCATCGTTGCCAGATACTATTGAAAAGGCCGAGTAGAAAACGTGTTCTTTTAACAGACAGCTCTGACTGGGGGTTCAAATTATTAAAATCTGGCAACCGTATGCCTGAACGCTCGTAAAAACAGTCAATGTGTTGTCGTCTCCTTTATTTGACACAAACAAGTGGTTTTGGTCAAGTTTAAAAAAAATGTAAACACATTTTAGTCTCGTCTTTTTTCGTCAACGATATTGCATGTGTTCATATAGTCACAGTTATTGTTTAATGACGTGGGTTTCGTCTCTCATCGTCTTGTCTTAGTCAGGGAAAAAAGGTTAATGAAATTAACACTGATCCAAAGATAAACATAACACTTAAAAAATAAAATAACAACATAATGCTGTCAATATGTAATATATAAAATACTCAGTTCACATTGTTAAAATACATCAGTTATGATTAGGGGATAGAATATACAGTTTGTACAGTATAAAAATCATTATTTCTATGGAAAGTCCCCATAAAACAGGGAAACCTAACGTGTGTGTGTGCGCTTAATGTGTTTGTAAACATTTTAAGGAACGTGTGTGTGTGTATGTTAGGGCTGGGAGAAAAAAAACAAATTCACCTAACTATGGTGTTTTTACGATTTACGATTTTAAAATTGATTTTTCTTATTCCACAATCGATACTGATTCAAATTAAATTGCTTTATTTTTGTCCTTACTTATAGACGAGGTTGACAGAAGGTTGCCACTTTTGTTTCGACAGAGGATGAAATGTGTCATTATCTATGAGTGTTGTAATATCTCTTTCAAGTGGAAAGCAACGTGAAACTGAATGCACTGAAAAGCCCTTGTGCTACTCATATGCTGAGAATAGAGATCACAGTATTTTAAAGATTAATCATGCAGCTCTACTGTGTTATCTCTCACACAGTAGAGCTGCATGATTAATCTTTAAAATACTGTGATCTCTATTCAAACACCCACACAATCTTCTTCCAATTCCTCTGTCTATTAACAGGCCAATAATTGGTTGACCCCTAATAATCATGTAGTGATAAATTTGATATGGTGACAGTCCTGGTTCAGGTGAAACACACACCACTTCCCTCTTTTCAGCTGCACACACACATTTTGAGGAAATGCTCACGCTTTTACAAGGGTCTGTTTGCACAAGCATTACAAGGCAAGTTGATTTAGACCAAACCTTTGTGCTTTTAAAAACCCTCTTCACTGTATCCTGCATCTGTTGTCTGGTTTGTAGTTTGTCTGTTTTTTTGTATCTGTTAGTTTTACTTTCTTTTAGTGGATAATAACATATGAAGATGTAAATGTTCCTCTTCAGGGAGTCTCCTCACCGCTGCCTTCTACCGTCAAGCAGGAATCTGTCACTGAACCACCGGATGGGGCTTACGCCAAAGTTATATTGTATGCACTATCTACATATTAATCCTTATTCACTCCGAGTCTTTATGGTAGAGATGATCTTACCACAGTTTCTCCAGTTTACAGTGAGGATTCTCCAGTACAGCAGAAAACCACTTCACTCCTGAGTCTCCTAGATTATTATCATGCAGTTTCAGTTCTCTCAGGTGTGAGGGGTTTGATCTCAAAGCTGAAGCCAGAGCAGCACAACCTTCATCTGTGAAACCACAATCCCACAACCTGTAGACAACAATGACACACATTAAGCCTATATCCAAAGATAAACATAACACTTAAAAAATAAATAACATAATGCTGTCAATATGAAATATATACAAATACTCGTTAGTTCACTTTGTTAAAATACATCAGTTAGAATTAGGGGACAGAGTATAGTTTGTACACTATAAAAATCATTATTTCTATGGAAAGTACCACTAAAACATGGAAACCCAACATGTGTGTGTGTATGTTTGAAGGTGTGTGTGTGTTTAATGTATTTGTAAACATTTTAAGGAATGTGTGTGCGTGTTAGGGCTGAAAAAAAAAAAATCAATTCACCTACCTATCGTGATTTTTTTTTTAATTTTTAATTTTAAAATAGATTTTTCTTATTCCATTTTCTTATTTTTCTTGATTCAAATTAAATTGCTTTATTTTTGTCCTTGCTTTTGTTCCAACAGAGGATGAAATGTGTCATTATCTATGAGTGACATAATATCCCTTTCAAGTAGACGTGGAAGATTTACTTCACAGGGAGATTTACAGACAGTGCGCCGCCAGTACAGATTTAAGTTCTTATTTTTGTGTTTTATCGCGCTTGAATTGTTTATTAGTACTTTAATGAATTATAGCGTGATAAAATACTATAGACCAGCCAATGGATGAAAGAAAAAATCTGATGCTGCATTAATTAATTAATGAACACGTTAACGCATGCGTTTCATTTTTTTCAGTTAAATGCGTTAAAAATATTGGTAACACTTTATAATAACTGCACGCTATTAATCATTAGTTAAGCATTAGTAAACAGTTAATTCGTCATTTATAAAGCATTAATAGACATTAATAAGCAGTTTATAAATATGGCTATAAATGCTTTATTCTTGATTTATAAGCATATCTATAATGTGTTTAATGATTGTATTTTCATACTGTATTAATGATCAAATTATCATTTTTAAATTAAATATTGCATTATTTACAAAACAGTTTTTTAGGTGTTGTCATTGATTCATAAGATCACTTAGAAAGTGTAAGTAAATGTATTAAATTCAGGTAGTTATAAGGCGTTTAGTAGTGGTCAGTTAACTATTTTTGTGAGCTCATCTAAATTGAGGACTAGTTATGCCTTGTAAAGCATTTATAAAGGATATTTAAAGACTCAGTTTTCTTCTAAACAGAAAAAGGAAACAAACAACACAGTGATACAGAACATAAAAATCTCCTTTGTAAATGCTTTACAAGGCATAACTAGTCCTCACTTTAGATGAGCTCACAAACATAGTGAACTGACCACTACTAAATGCTTTATAACTACCTGAATTAACCCTGAATTACAGTAGAAATACATGTTAGTAAAGCATTTATTAACACACTAAGTAACAATTACTATATGTCTGAATAATAATATGATTATTAATCATTTACTTACACTTTCTAAGTGATCTTATGAACCACTCCTAAACAACTGCTTTGTAAATAATGCTATACTTCATTTAGAAATGATAAATTGATAATTAATAAAGTATGAAAATACAATTATTAAACACATTATAGATATGTTTATAAATCAAGAATAAAGCATTTATAGCTGTATTTATAAACTGCTTATTAATGTCTATTAATGCTTTATAAATGATGAATTAACTGTTTAGTAATGCTCAACTAATGATTAATAGCGTGCAGTTATTATAAAGTGTTACCCAAATATTTAACATATTTAACTGAAAAAAATGAAATGCATGCGTTAACGTGTTCATTTTGACAGCCCTAATTTTTGTATAATCAAACATAAACATAATATGTATTTGTTATATTCCTTTGCTCACTTGGTTCCTCCCTGTCCGCACCTGTGCTCTATCAGTTGTGTCTGAGGCTGTATGCTGGCTCGTTGGCTTGTAATTCCTGAACTCCTAATTGGCGTGTTTCACCATCAGTGTGCAATGCGCCTGATGTGTACGTTCGTTAATAAATAAACTGCAAGTGTCTTGCGGAAGAACATTGTAGCCGGAGCTACTTCTCTCCGTTAATGTCTATGGCGAGTCACGCAGGAACTGGGCAACTCCGCAGCCGAGCCGACCCCAGGATAAAATAGTCAGAATATAAACACTTATTATAGGCGTACCGTAGTGATTCAGGATAAGAATGAATAAAAGAATAAAAATGAATTCATGATGTACTTGTTCATTTTGAACATAAGTTATGGACTGCAGCAGCTGCTGATACAACGGCGTTCTGTTGCACTCGCACAAATGCGACCACATAAAATTTTAACTCGCACATTCTCAAAAAATGGTCGCATATGCGAAAAAAAATGGTCGACCATTTTGGTCGCAGTCTGGAACCCTGATGTTGTCATGTTCCATGTAGAAAGGTTGTAAGAACTCATTTTCCTGCTAAAACAAAACGCACCCTGCAATAAAGCCATAAAATGCACCCTGGACAGCAGATAGCAAAGACAGAGCACAGGACATCGCCTGTCCAAACTGTCCTTCTTCCTTATCTCTGCATCCCCCTCTCCCTCCTCTTCTCCCTCCTCAAGTCACTGAAAGTTCATTAAGAATGTCTATATATCACATATGGTGTATCTTGTGAATATGTTGTTTTTTCCTTTTCATGTTTGGTATCATTTTAAGTGTCTCAGTGTGATTGGTAAAATGGTCTTAATTTCATTGCAGTCATTGGTTTAATGAGAAAGATTGAGAACTTAGGAGAATCCTGTTTCTCCTCTCTGGGTGAGATCTATTTAAGATATCTCAAGAAACCAGGTGCTACCCCCCTGGGGTACATGGATTGGCCCAAACAACTCTAAACAACATTTGTATAACCTCTTTTGTTCTGGTCTGGTTATTTAAGGCGAGGGGACAGAGCAATCTTTGGGACTCTTTACCAGGAACCCCACATAGAGTGATGTTTCAGTGTTTTCCTGTTGGAAAGCCCTGGCACACCACTGTGTGTCTTTGTCAGGAAAACATTACTTACTTTTAGAGTCATCTTTGAGTAAATTATGTCATGTATTTATTATTTCTGAATTGGCTTTTAATCATGGCATGATACATTTTTACCTGACAAATAAATGTTACATCTTGATTTATTCTGAAGTTTTCCGAAATCATTATTTTAATAGACTAAGAGGAGGCTGGTGCTACCGCAGCTCTGTGTCCAGGATAGGTAAAACTAAAGGCGCATATGAACGGAGCAGTAGGCACGTCATCTGAAGACCTTTTGATTTCTGTCTATCACTGACTTGGCAAGTTGTATGGAAATGGCTAAATAAACTACACTTTTTTGTATGCGTGAGCAGTAGGCAACCGACTTAAGAGGTATCAGCAAACCCTGCACCCTCTGACCAAGATCAGACTGGCGAGGCTGTGTCCGTGAGATCCACGTAAACCCGGGGCGTGTGACTCTGTGCGGCATCGGGTCCCTTAATGAATTAATAACTGAAAGTATGGGATACTCAGAATAATCAAAGATCTAAATTAATTTACAATCAATATTTATGACTAGTTTCTAATAGGAAATACAATCTAAATTTAATTATCATTTGAAATTGGAGTCAGATTACGCATAGAGCTAAAATAATACTAAAACTAAATTCCAATAAATTAAGTGAACTTCACTGGAGCGCTGAAAAGACATACATGCAATATCCCTTCGCCAGGCCGTTGGACTCCGTCATTGGGCCAATGGCTGGTCCTTACAAGGTTATTATGCTGTATGTATTGGCTAGCAGCTTTAGCTAGCGAGCTAGTTGAAGTTAGCCTGTCACCATCAGTGAAGGTTCTGTTCTCTCGTCTTCTTGTACGGACTGTAAACAGTTGTGTCAAGTGAACATCGGTATGTTTAAAGTGTAAGATGTAATGTCTATTAAGTCTCTCTGTACTTTGTATCATTTTGTTTGTATTGCCGGTGCTCTGTTCAGTATACATTTTGTTAGTCAGAGCCTGTCAATGTTCTATCGAGGCTACGCCACCTTCAGTTAATGTGCGCGTGCCTGTAGACACACGCAAACGACAGACCGATGCATTGTGTTGGTGAATGATTATCACACAGTCACGTGAACAGTTTAAATCTTAATATAGTATTCTTGGTATTTGATCTATGAAAAGGTTGTTTGTATTGTAATGTATATAGAAGCACAGAAGATAGCCATGTAGCTTATGTCTACATACTTGAATATGCTATAGCAATTGTTTCAAGATATAATATAATCTATAATGTCATTTGTTAATGTATATTTGATATACTATACAGTAAGACTGGTATCTATTTCACAATAAGTTATTAATGGGTTATGTAATGGGTTTGTATTTTATCTGATATTTACATATTGGTTTGTTTATTGTATTCAGTATAGTTATAGACCATTTCTAAATTATATGGTCCATGTAATAGCTAAAGTTACGGTTTATGATCTCATAGTATTATTGAGATATTTGACTCAAAAGAAGAAATAAACATCCAGCGCTTGAGAAAGACATCATTTCTGTATCTCCACTTCTTTCCAACCCACAGTGCTATCCAGCCTGTGGCTTTGTACCTGCCCAGATTCCCCTAGGTCTGAGGCCGGTAACATATACTTGTGGTAAAGTGTTACTATTATTTTAAACTGGTCGCCATTAATTGGAATTGTTCCTTTTGTATGTGATGGTGTGATTCTTTTTTTTTTTTTTTTTAAATAACACAAAATAAACAAAGTAAAGATGAATTTGACTGATAGAATTATTATTATTATTTTGTAAAGATTTCCATAGATATTACCATAGATATATTGTTATCTTGTGTTATTTTGGCCATGATAATCATGTAGTGATAAATCTGATATGGTATGTTACGGCCCTTGGCCTGTTTCTGGTCTCTCTCCTGCCTCTCCTCCTCTTTTTCAGGCCTAATTGCTGGCACCTGGGAAGCTGGTGTTTAAATAGGAGCTCCTTCGCTGCATTGATCTCTTCCTGCTCTGGTCTGGTGGCTAAAGGCTCGAACACTGCTCTGTTGGCCTGTCAGGGTCCACGGCTCGCTGGGGGCGCCAGGACTTCACATAGATGCACATTTACGTTTATCTAAGTTTATGTCTTTTATTTTTACACTTAACACTTGTATCCACATACACACAACACATCCGTGCACCTGCCCTACACAACTGACACTGACATTCACACCCCATTGTTGTTTCTGTTGTTTAAATTTGTGTTAGATACACAAACTTATGTTTTGCACCGTTTGCTCGTGGCATGGTCTCCTAGCTATTGTTATGGCCCTGAGTCAGTCATAACAGGTGACAGTCCTGGGTCAGGTGAAACACACACCACTTCCCTCTTTTCAGCTGCAGATACGCATTTTGAGGCAATGCTCACGATTTTACAAGGGTCTGTTTGCACAAGCATTACAAGGCAAATTGATTTACACCAAATATTTGTGCTTTTAAAAAAACCTCTTCACTGTAACCTGCATCTGTTGTCCGGTTTGTAGTTTGTCCAGTTTATTTAGCTGTTAGTTTTACTTTCTTTTGGGGAATAATAATATATGAACATGTAAATGTTTCTCTTCAGGGAGACTCCTCACCACTGCTTTGATGCTGCCTCTGACAGTTCAAGCAGGAATCTGTCGCTGAACCACCGGATGGGGCTTACACCAAATACATATTGTATGCACCATCTACATATTAATCCTTATTCACACAGAGTCTTTAGGGTAGAGATTATCTTACCCCAGTATCTCCAGTTTACAGTGAGGATTCGCCAGTACAGCAGAAAACAGCTTCACTCCTGAGTCTTCTAGTTTATTCGTAGACAGAAGCAGTTCTCTAAGGTGTGAGGGATTTGATCTCAGAGCTGAAGCCAGAGCAGCACAACCTTCATCTGTGACACCACAATCACTCAACCTGTAGAGAACAATGACACACATTAAGCCTATATCCACAGATAAACGTAACACTTAAAAAATAAATAACATAATGCTGTCAATATGAAATATACACAAATTTCACAATGTGAAAATACATCAGTTAGGATTAGGGGATTGAATATACTTTTTTTACAGTATAAAAATCATTATTTCTATACAAAGTACTGCTATGTAACTATGGGTTTTTAATTTATTTATGATTTTAAAATATCCATACATCTTCTTCCGCTTATCCGGGGCTGGGTCGCGGGGGCAGCAGTCTAAGCAGAGACGCCAAGACTTCCCTCTTCCTAGACACTGCCTCCATCTCTCCCGGAAGAATACCGAGGCGCTCCCAGGCCAGCCGGGAGACATAATCCCTCCCCGTGAAGGTGTCCAGGAGGCATCCGGAACAGATGCCCGAACCACCTCAGCTGACTCCTCTCGATGTGGAGGAGCAGCGGCTCTACTCTGAGCTCCTCCTGAGTGACCGAGCTCCTCACCCTATCTCTAAGGGATCGCCCAGCCACCCTGCGGAGAAAGCTCATTTTGGCCGCCTGTATCCGGGATCTTGTGACCCACCGCTCATGACCATAGGTGAAAGTAGGAATGTAGATCGTCAGGTAAATCGAGAGCTTCGGATTGCAACTCTGATCGCATTACTGCAGAAGCTACACTGATCTGTCTGTCAGTCTCCCATTCCATCCTTCCCTCACTCGTGAACAAGACCCCAAGATACTTGAACTCCTCCACTTGAAGCAGGAGCTCTCCACCAATCTGAAGCGGGCAAGCCACACTTTTCTGACTGAGAACCATGGCCTCGGACTTGGAGGTGCTCATTCTCATCCCAGCCACTTCACACTTGGCTGCAAACCGTGCCAGTGCATGCTAAAGGTCCTGGTCTGATGAGGCCAACATGAAAACATCATCCGCAAAAAGCAGAGATGAAATCGTGTGGTCCCCAAACCAAACACCCTCCGGCCCCTGGCTGCGCCTATAAATTATGTCCAAAAAAATTATGAACAGAACCGGTGACAAAGGGCAGCCCTGCCGGAGTCCAACATGCACCTGGAACAAGTCTGACTTACAGTCTGCAATACGAACCAAGCTCCTGCTCCGGTCACACAGGGACCAGAAGGCCCTTCGCAGAGGGCCCCGGACCCCATACTCCCAGAGCACCCTTCACAGGACGCTACGAGGGACACAGTCGAATGCCTTCTCCAAATCCACAAACTCCCATGAACCCTCCAGTACCCTGGAGAGGGTATAGAGCTATTCCAGTGTTCCATGACCGGGACGAAAAACGAGCTGTTCCTTCTGAATCCAAGGTTCTACTATTGGCCGAATTCTCCTCTCCAGCACCCTGGCATAGACTTTTCCGGGGAGGCTGAGAAGTGTGATCCCCCTGTAGTTGGAACACACCTTCCGTTCCCCCTTCTTGAAAAGAGGGACCACCAGCCTGGTGGTACTGTCCCCAACCGCCACGCGATGTAGCAGAGGCGTGTCAGCCAAGACAGCCCCACAACATCCAGAGACTTGAGGTACTCAGGGCAGATCTTATCTACCCCCGATGCCTTGCCACCGAGGAGCTTCTTGACTACCTCTGTGACTTCAACTTGGGTGAAGGACGAGTCCACCTCCGAGCCCTCTGCTTCCTCAATGGAAGTCGTGTCAGTGGGAGTTGAAGATCTCTCTGACGGGACTCAGCCATACGTTCCCGGCCCCTACCCGAAATCATTTAACCCTCTGAGGTCTGAGCTGTTTTCTGGGCCCTGGAGGTGTTCTGACATGCTCTGACATTTCTGGTTATTTCTGTTACTTGTGACATTTTCATGGCTAAAGTCTAATTACACTGTATTCAGCACAAACTCTGCTACAATAATATATCAGCAGCATGTATGTAAAAGTTTGTAGTTTTGAGATAATGACATTTATGCGTGGTTTTTGAAAATACAAAAAAAAATTCTCACTGAAATAAGGCCATGAAACCCATACTGATTATTTCTTCACAAGACTTTTGAAAATTGTATGACGTAGCCTAGAATATTTGCTGCAAAACTATGTGAAAATCACCCTGACTGCTCATTCAGATAAGACAATATATTGATTTAAAAATTTTACGACGTGTTTTGTGTGAAAAAGCCTTATGCGAGAGCTCATTAATATGTAAGCTTTTCTCACCTGAGAAAGACAAAGAACCTCCCCTAACGGCCCTATTAGGAGCTATCAGGCCCCTATCATTCTGAGCAACCTTGCACAATACTGTAAATGAGGAGATTTAAAAAATAATGGCTTTTAAATTGTTTGGATTTATTTACAACACAACATAATCCAAAGATACACAACAAATGCCAAAAAAGCACTTCAAAGACAGAGACCTTTGTGCCATTCCTAAAAACATTGTACATACCTTTCATTTCCAAGATTTTCACTTTACCATGTTCACGTACTGAGACTCATGTGAATGTTGAAGTCCTCAGTGGCATCTGGGACCTGAAAAAAAAAAAAGTGAACATACTGATATCAAGAGAAAGGCCTGCACGATTTTGGAAATAAATATTAGATTTTTCTGGTTAAAATTGCTTTTTAAAATTCCTTTTTAAAATTCACAGAATACACACACACACACACGTTTCCAACGATATATAATATAATGAACACCAGGTTTGTTGTGCCTTGTAGGCATAAGGTATATGCGCAGTGCGGATAAAATAATAATAACAATAAATAACCTATAGCAGCCTATAAATCTTCCAAAAGAAGCTAGAGAAAAATATATTGATTATCATGTTACTTCAAATGTTTCCATCCGTTATGATGATATGAAATGAGATAATAATAAAAACATGAAGCCGTTTGGTGCGTTTTGCTTTCATCCAAAATATGATACATTCAAACGCGATCGCTTGCAAAATATGATACATTCAAACGCGATCGCTTGCAAAATATGATACATTCAAACGCGATCACTCTCAAATATAAAACATTATGGTTACCATAAACATATCTATGTTTGAGCAGATATCCACAAACACAGTAAACACATATGATACATTCAAACGCGATCGCTTGCAAAATATGATACATTCAAACGCGATCGCTTGCAAAATATGATACATTCAAACGCGATCACTCTCAAATATAAAACATTATGGTTACCATAAACATATCTATGTTTGAGCAGATATCCACAAACACAGTAAACACGGGTCTAAATATTATAATATTCCCCATATATCTAGCAACAGTTCAGCTGCAACGTGACATTTATGCAACAATAACAAACTAGGCTATGTAAGAATTTCTTACCTTATCTTTCTTGTCTTCAAATCGCGTTCTTCTTCTTCTGAGGTAGCCTAAATCCAATGTAAGCTCAGGCACGTCTTTCAAACTCGACGAAAAGTGAAGTGAAGTGTTTTGTTGTTGAGGTAACGAGCGCGTTCGCGTTCCATGTGGAGATTTGCATGTGAATATCTTTTGCGCGAGTAGGCGTGGCCAAATTAACTGTAATGAGCAAGCGTTTGAGAAGCTGGACATCTTGTTGGTTTTATACAAATTACTTAAACAGAGAATATTTGTTTTCGTTTTGAATCCGATCATTTAAAAGTACACACTTAAATGTTTATAAAGGTATATGGCTCATAAATGTGTGACAAGTATTCGCTGAGTTTTGTTTCAGTTTATAGACGTGCTCAAGAAAAAAAAGTTCACCGCGACGGAGAGGCAGAAAGCACACCCTGTTTATTTTCTTTATTTTACAAAAGCACAATGTTTTGATTTGATTGTAAGTGGACACATACAAAAGGAGAAATATCACAGATTCTTTTTTTATATTTCTTTTTTCTGTATGACCATAAATGATGGAGTAATTTAAGTTTATAGTGCTACAATGTGGAGAAAATCCGGCAAAACGCGTCGGCGCGTTTGTCGACCTCAGAGGGTTAACCCAACCCGACCATTACGGTTATATTTTAAGCCCGAACCCGATCTGAACCTGAGGTCTGTTTCTCACAGAAATACTTTTTTTTTTGGCAATAAGTTATATTTTATGATTGTTTGCAGCGATATACATATATACATGTACAAACACCGTTTCACAAAGGCATAGCGGCCACCTCAGCAGTCAGCACACAAGAAAAAAAGAGAAAAAACACAGACTTAATAATTATGAAACTTTGATGTGGTTGAAGAGGTGAAACAGTCACAAATTCCTCTGGAACTCAAACATAAAACTTCAAAACAAAGTTTACGCAGTTGCACAACTATTTACAACAAATATATCCTTCTCAGTACGATTTATGAAGAAAGAGAACAGCATCGACAGTTTCAGCACATCCTCCTCTGATTATGGTGTTGTGACTGAAATAGTGCGCGCGGCCACACATGCGCCAAACAGTTTTGTAAAATGATCTATGATAAAATAAAAATGATTCATATATAATTTTACAAAACGGTTTTGCGCATGTGCTCCCGCGTGCACTATTTCGGTCACAACACAGCAATCAGAGGAGAACGGTGGCATTGAAACTGCACACATACTTCTTCTTTTTCAAAAACAACACAAAATAAACAAAGTAAAGATGAATTGGACTGATAGCATTTTTTTTTTTAAATTTAGATTTCCATAGATATGGTGATATATTGTTATTGTGTGTTATTTTGACCATGATAATCATGTAGTGATAAATCTGATATGGTGACAGTCCTGGGTCAGGTGAAACACACACCACTTCCCTCTTTTCAGCTGCACACACACATTTTGAGGAGACGCTTTTACAAAGGTCTGTTTGCACAAGCATTACAAGTCAAGTTGATTTATAACAAACATTTGTGATTTAAAAAACCCTCTTCACTGTATCCTGCATCTGTAGTCTGGTTTGTAGTTTGTCCATTTTTTTAGCTGTTAGTTTTACTTTCTTTTGGGAGATAATAATATATGAAGATGTAAATGTTCCTCTTCAGGGAGACTCCTCACTGCTGCCTTCTACCGCCAGCAGGATCTGACAGTTCAAGCAGGAATCTGTCGCTGAACCACCGGATGGAGATTACACCAAAGATATATTGTATGCACTATCTACATATTAATCCTAATTCACTCCGAGTCTTTATGGTGAAGATGATCTTACCACAGTATCTCCAGTTTACAGAGAGGATTCTCCAGTCCAGCAGAGATCTGCTTCACCCCTGAGTCTCCAAGTTTATTCCCAGACAGATGCAGTTTTCTCAGGTGTGAGGGGTTTGATCTCAGAGCTGAAGCCAGAGCAGCACAACCTTCATCTGTGACACCACAATCACTCAACCTGTAGAGAACAATGACACACATTAAGCCTATATCCAAAGATAACAACATAACACTTAAATAATAAATAACATAATGCTGTCAATATGAAATATATACAAATACTCATTAGTTCACTTTGTTAAAATACAGCAGTTAGGATAAGGGGATAGAAGATACAGTTTGAACAGTATAAAAATCATTATTTCTATGGAAAGTCCCTATAAAACATGGAAACGTGTGTGTATGTGTGTGTGTGCTCAATGTATTTCTAAACATTTTAAGGAACATGTATGTGTGTTAGGGCTGTAAGAAAAAAAACAATTCACCTAACTATCGTGATTTTTCTTATTCCAGAATTGATATTGATTCAAATTAAATCGCTTTATTTTTGTCCTTGCTTATAGACGAGGTTGACAGAAGTTAGCCACTTTTGTTCCAACAGAGGATGAAATGTGTTGTTATGTATGAGTGTCGTAATATCCATTTCAAGTGGACGTGACGTGAGACTGAATGCACTGAAAGCCCTTGCGCTACTCATATGCTGAGAGAGAAATAAGACAGTGGAGCTGCACGATTAATCTTTAAAATACTGTGATCACCATTCAAACACCCACATGATATTCTTCAAATTCGTCTGTCTATTAAACCTTCGACAAAATCATATCGCAACATTTTAAATCTGTGTTGGAGCTGCCGCTGACCCAGAGAGAGTTGTCATGAAACAGCTTCACAAAGGGTCTTTTAAACCTCATAATAGTATAATTATTTCTGTGATACAATAGTTCAAATTATCATAGTACTGGGATAAAAGTTTAAAGTTCAAATATAAACACTGATGTCTACAGGAGCGCTCAAAATAGAGTAAATCAGCTTTTGATAGAAAATTGGCCTTTAAAATAATGCATTTATCAATTACATTGTTTCGCCACTAGGTGGCGACAAGTGACTTAAATTATTTTATTTGTAATTGAATTATTCATTGAATAGAATGTAGTACTGTATGATGCTTAAAAAAAAAACTCAGAAAGATGTAATGCATTTTTGTAAATATGCCTAATTTTATACATCATGTACAGTCTGTATAAGTGTATGATTTAACGTTTCCTCATGGTCTAGGTGTATTGTCCCAGCCCTGGTGTGTGTGAATGTGTGTGTGTGTGTGTGTGTGTGTGTGAGTGAGTGTGGGTCTGTGTGTCTGTGTGTGTGTGCTTCTCTGTATGTGCTTCTCTCTCTCTCTCTCTCTCTCTCTCTCTCTCTCGCTGTGTGTGTGTGTATGTTCTTAATGTATTTGTAAACATTTAAAGGAACTCTTAATACTAATGTAATTAATGTAGAATAAAGGCTGTATTAAAGAACTTAATGACATTTTCTGAATTTCCGTGACCTAATCTAAACTGAGAACTATCTAGAGTTAATACGTTGTGAACAAAGCATTATCTAACTTTTTACATAAGAGCTAATTAAACAATAACATTTTGTTAATTACAGTGACAATGAATGAAGAACTCACTATTTGAATATTGTCTCTTAATACAGATGTGGCCTTTAAAAACGCGCGTTTTCTCCCGCGGCATTCGGCAATTCGTCTCGCATAGTCTAGCAGAATTCTGCAAGTGCTTTCGGGGGGGCCTACTTAAAAAATCCCTCAATGTGTTTCGCTTCACAGAATATCCACCAGGTGGCACATAAAAAAACAACTTTACATTAGATTTTTTATTTTACTTCACATTACGTCATGATTGTGAGAAAACATCCACAATAAAATATAAATTATAAATAGTAATAGACACAAATATTTACAGTAGGCTACTATATTATACAGACATTTGAAAATATTTGTAAATGCAAAAGGTTCATCAAAGTTGTCTTAAGACAAGAAGGGCTAATGGACAACGTTTACGAATTTTTATATGCTTTGTCATTGCTGTGGTTTCCAGGAGATGAGTGCATGCAGAATATTTAACATTGCTTTTATTAAAACAGCAACGTGATGTTCTTGCCAGCGCATAACTTTTTTGTACAACTATTAAGATGATTGTGCATGCAATGCGCATTTATATAAGTGCAACAGAGAATTTAGTGTGAGCATAATACACGTGACTCTGCCTGTAAAAACCCAGCAGTATTTTTTTATATATATATACACAAAATCATCCTAACATAATGAAAGGCTTAAATAATGCGACTTACCCAGATTCTTAATTCGTGCAGATATTTCTTGTGTGATTGTTCTTGTGCAGATATTTCTTGTGAGGTAATGTTGCAGCACAACGCGTAGCATTTATATTTTGGGCGCATCTGATTTGCCATTACATTATTAATAAATATTTTTAATTGAACTGTCTTAATGCATTAACCCTCTGGGGACCAAGGTGTTTTTGGAGCCCTTGAGATGTTCTGACATGCCTTGAAATTTGTGCTTTTTTCAGTTATTTATAAACATGTTAATGGCAAAGGTGTAAAATCACTCTATATAGCACAAACAGGGCTACCAAAATATGCGGGCAACGTGTATGTAGATGTTTGTATTTTTAAGAGAATAATGTTTATGCGTGGTTATTGGAAAAAATAAAAATGAAAGTGGCTGAATTAAGACCACAAAACACATATTAAATATGTGTCCACAAGACTTTTGTCTAATTGATGTTGTACCTTTGAGTACTGGCTTCAAAATTATGTGAAAATAGTCTTGCTTTATCGTTCACAAAAAAAAATACATTGATTTAAATGGTGTAAAACAGGTTTTGCTTGGAAAGCCAATATGCGAGGGGGGCGTGAAGGAGTAGTTTACACCTGGGTTGTCCCACCCACTCTGCATAATGACTCTGCATAATTAGCCATTCATTCAGGTGTGACACTGACTGAGCCACAATGCAAGGACAATGCCTATATAGAAGAATACTTATATTGACCATTTAAGATTTCGCTTACATCTATCTTGTAAATATGTTTAGCTATTTTATTAAAAATGTTACAATTACAACAATAATTACAATTTCAACAATATTTCAAGTGTACTCTTTCTTTGTAAAAAAAAAAAAAAGAAAGAAAAAAAAGATTATAGGCCTACATTTTATCATATGTATTCATTAGTTTGAATATAGCCAACATTGGAACATCTAACATCTTAGTCTATGACTTTATTTTTGACAAAAATAGTGTGACTAACGCCTGACTAACGTTGTTTTATTGAAATATCAGGGCATATAAATGTTAATTTACGTTGCTTATACAAATACATTTTATTTCATCTCAGTAGGCTATGGCAAAGCAGTTTATTCTTTCACACACAGACACGCGATTCATATTTAGGCTAAACACTCTTTACAAATATGTACCCTTCATTCATCTCACAGAAACGCGAGTCATATTATAGAAATGCGATTCATCTTTTTGCGGTTTACAGGCCTACACTAACGTTATAACGTTATTCCACACTTGAGAAAAGAAAACAGCCTACCTCACTCCTCAGCGCGATCTGCTGCTCATATCAGGAGATATTTCGCCTCATCAGCACTGTGGAAACTTTTCTCCATAAAGGCTATAATGTCTCACTCGCAACCATGCTCGCGACGCGCTTTGTTTACAGCTGATGTGGGGGCGTTTCACAGACTGAAATGGTTCTCAGAATTTGCATTTGAATAGCGCGCGCTCTCCGGGGAGTGGTCAAATTACTGTGAATCATCTCGTAATGAGGTCGACTGGAGTCGCTCTCTTTGTATACAGATTACAGAAACTAAGAATATTTGTTTTTTATATAAATGACTTCAATTAAAAGCTGCGATCTCAAGCTTTATGCCCGTGGGTCTGTTTGCCTGTTTGACTGAATTTTCGCGGAGTTATAGATCATTTTCGAACGCGTTTCAAACGGGAGTTTACTGACAGAGAGAAGGCAGAAATCGCATCATCTTATTTTTTCTTTATTTGTCAAAAAGCAAAACACTTTATTTTTATTGTGAGTATACAGAAAAAAAATAGAAACTGAACAGGATCGATTGATGTATTACACGAAAATGAAAGATCAAAATTAACAGAGCATTTAGTGTTTATTTTCATTGCTAAAAAAAAAAAACGAGCAAAACGCGCGGGCGCGTTTTTGGTCCCCAGAGGGTTAAGCATAAAGATTTTTCCACGTTAGTCTCAGAATGTCCGGGGTTGGTTTGAGGTCTTGCCGACAGTTTGTAAATCTTCTAAATATTCATATTCACAAATTCCATATAAAGGGTGATCAACAGTTATGACTTCTAAAATAAAATAAAAATGACCAGATAAGAGGTATCTGATTGACAGTTTGACAGATGTTGTTTTAAAAAATAATTACAACATTATGGGGAAGTGGTATTAAATATTTGGTAACACATAATACAATTATTTTAATTACGCATTTTGACACAGTTTCATTATTTGTTTATAATAATTTGATTCATAATTATGTCATTTTTTTCTAAAAGTAGCAATATTCTAAAGAGATACAAAGACAGTGTACGTGTACCCACCAGATTTAGTAATTTTGTACCCACCACTTTTAACTTCCGTTGACCGTTTTCAGTGGTTATGAGGAGCAATATGAGAGAAAAATTTGGTAATCATTGTCTGACACAACAAAAAAACATTATAATATTCATTTTATTACAATTTTCGTGTTCGCATTTATGAGGGAAAAAACAACGTGTCAGTTTACAGTTATGGACGTGAGCGCTCTGAAAGCGGCACTAAAAGATTGCTTTAAAACTTGCACAGAGACCTCAAACAGAACAGCTGCCTTTCTTTAAATTGAATTTCGTTTTGTATTAATTATATCTTAATTTTAATCAATGTTTCGTGAACTTTAAGAAGTAAATATAGCAGACAATCACGACATTGGAGGCGCCGGCGAGTGAACTGGAGTTCGTCTCATAAATGAACCGAAACTCGGCGTATAATGCACATTCACATTCAGAGTGTATTTAGACACATTTAGACGCATTCATAATCATTACTTTTACCGGTTCTTTGTGGCAAGCTTTATGCGTGCGGTCGTGCGCTTGAGTGCGGCTATATTATAGTAAACGCTCATTACTTAATACAAAGCATAAGCCTCTTCCTGGCATGCAATCTAATCTACTAGGCTACAATGTCAGTCGGTTATATCAACATATGTCAAATTAAGTTACGCGATATCAACAAATTAAGTTATAAACATTAATTTGAAATAACTTAAGCGTATGCCGGGGGAGCGCGGGGCACAACCTGCGGGGTTAGTTGTAACACGCTTGTTTTAAATACTTCCGCACATGCTTGGATGACGAAACTTTGTGTATTTACTAGTTGCCATATCAACACTATATAGAAAAAAAAAATCCGCCAAAATTATTTATTTTTTGGAAGATAAATTTATTTATTAAACCATAGCAAAAGTAAATTTCTTACTTAAGTTAATTTTTCATCTCTATTTTTTGTGTTTATTTAAAATAAGACAAATCTGATATTATTTTAATCTCTAAGATGTTATTTAACAGTTGAGATAGTTATTTAATGCTTCGCTAACTAGCAGAAGACACTAGCAGGGTTTAAATCTCAGCTGTGCAGGCGGGGCATGTTGTAACACTGCGTTACAATGTGCCCATATTAGAAATATGCTATTCTATACTTTTATTAATTTTATTGAGAAAACGTGAGAAAAAGGTGAATAAAGACTGAGAGTCAATGTTCAGAAATTACTAATTATTTATTTGTTTTGAACTATGTTGTATAGCTGTGTGTTCGTAGTCAAAACTCAAAAATTAGTTTATATTTAATTATTAAAAATTGCCATTATTTTATATGAAAAAGTTTTTTAATTGTATTTTATTTAGAAAATATTTTAGTTTGTTTTGTATATTTTTTTATTAGATCAGATAACATTTTAAGCTGTCATATGGTCATGTTACAATGTGCCCCTGCACATGTTACAATGTACCCCACCTATGGGGCATGTTGTCACATTTCACTTCCATTCTTTCGGGGTATATCAAGAAAAAAAGTATATACTGTATTGATAAAACAAAAACACATAATTGTACTAGACATGTGGGAAATTAATGTGGTAAAAAATAAATACTCTGAACCATAAGTAGATTTACACAAACTGAGAAAGTCAAAAAGCGTTACTTTGTGCCCCGCTCTCCCCTATAGTAGATTTGCTTAAATAGCATTTAAACAAAGGAACTGCAAGGGATTAAAACCCCGCCCACGCGCTGGTGAAAACAGGAAAAAACGGTTTTCTTTTGATTCCCTGAGAGGAGATCGATTAGCATTGGGGGTTGACAAAGAATCGGCAGACCTGGGGGGTGGGTGGTTTGTAATTTCTTGACTCTGTGTCAATTGGTAGCAGCTAAAACAAGCAGCTAAAACAAAGACTGTGCAATTAATTACATTTTGGAAGTAACTTCCTTCATGTTGTTTTATTTATACACTGTAAAAAAATTTTTTTTTTGAATTTGTAAGTAAAGTATTAAATATGTTTTACAAACAATTGGTTTACAAACTCTTGGAGGTTTGTGGTTACCATCATTCAGAAGAGTGGTGCTTGTGTTTAGACTTGTGTTTTACGTGATTAAATCAGGAAGATTACCTTGGTTTCTGTCCACACGGAGACGCATTTAAGACGATTTAATCAGGAAATGGAGGCACCGGCGCGATATAACTTGCATTGCTCGTGAATTGAGCTCGTCTCATAAATGAACCGAAACTCAGAAATGTATCTAGAAAGCTTGAAATGTCCACTTTTAAACAAAACAATTCAAAACGAAAAGAAACAGACAACTCTCTTATGTAATCCGTATGAAGTGTGCATTTCTCTCTATAGGCACTTTCATCTGCGAAGATGACGAGTCAGCATTGTCAACATCTTTGACTGACACATAAAACACTAGTTTATTAATAAACAATTAAAATGTCTCCTTGCTATATTTGACAAATTATTACTTTTGCGGTTCTTTGTGGCAAGCTTTATGCGTCCGTTAACTATCGAATATCGTGACTCATATTTTGTACCAGACCATTTATGGTTGTTCATATTGTTCAACAAAGTTCTTGATAAAAAAAGAAATGAAAAAAAAAATATCGGATAGGGAAAGCTCTGGCTTCGTGTGGATGTGGCCTCAGTGTAGGACAGGTTGTCAACAAAATGCAACAAAAAAAAGTATATTTATAAACATCGCTAAACAAAGAGTGAATAAGAATTTAAAAAGTAATGACGTTTTTTATGTTTTTATGCACTTTTAGTTTTGTTGCAATTTCACCAAAAGCTTATAATTAGGAAATACACACAACACGCTAAACTTATATTCTCTATATATTAAAAATGTTGTAAAAAACAAACAAACGTATTATTCTTATATAATAAGAATAACAATATGATAGCCTACATTTATATTGGGCTCAAAATGATTTAGATATGGAAAGAGGAATTCTTCTCAACTACCACCAATAAAGTTTTAAAATTCTTCTTTAGAAAATATTATATTTTGATGATTCTGCAAATTCAGCAGACAGTGAGGTTCGGGATTGTTCCGATCAGAGCTCGTGAGTGGAGAGCGCATTTCTGAATATTCCGCTCCGCTCGTTCATTCCGCTGGGTCCCTCGCTCAACACAGATGTCCTGTTGCCTGGTTCGAAAATATGTGGAATAAGGGCTGCTTCCGACTAAAAGTTTTTTTTTTCTAGTCGACTAGTAGGCTAGTTGTTCATTTAAGTAATTCGTGGACAAATCGCCCCTTTATATTAATTTAATTAGCCTACTTATAGCCTACAATGAGCATTTACGTAATATAGCCGCACTCAAGCGCACGACCGCACGCATAAAGCTTGCCACAAAGAACCGGTAAAAGTAATGATTATGAATGCGTCTAAATGTGTCTAAATACGCTGTGAATGTGAATGTGCATTATACACCGAGTTTCGGTTCATTTATGAGACGAACTCCAGTTCACTCGCCGGCGCCTCCAATGTCATGATTGTCTGCTATATTTAGCCTACTTCTTAAATCCAGGCAATTGGTTTATGAAACATTGATTAAAATTAAGATATAATTAATACAAAACGAAATTCAATTTAAAGAAAGGCAGCTGTTCTGTTTGGTCTCTGTGAAATTTTTTAAGCAGTCTTTTAGTGCCGCTTTCAGAGCGCTCACGTCCGTAACCGTAAACTGACACGTTGTTTTTTCCCTCATAAATGCGAACACGAAAAATAAAATAAAATGAATATTATAATGTTTTTTTTTGTTGGGTCAGACAATGATTACCAAATTTCTCTCTCATATTGCTCCTCATAACCACTGAAAACGGTCAAAAAAATCGAACCAAAAGTCAAATTAATATGGACGGAAGTTAAAAGTGGTGGGTACAAAATGACTCATGACGAAATCTGGTGGGTGCATACCCACCGTCCCCACCGAAATCGACGCCTATAAGGGAAACATGATAATATAAATAGTACTGTACAGTAATGCAGAAAAGCGCATTACAACCATGTTAAAGCTATTTAAAACGTTAAGATGCAAAAAGGAACTAAATGTAAAATTAGATAATGATATTGCGCAAATGCTCTCGGTCTCTTCAAAGGTCTTTGCAAATTATTGTGTTATAAGACTCAGTTATCATACATCACGTCTCTTCTACTGTAAGTACACAGAAAAAAAAAAAGACAAATGATGCGCGTTTGAGTCGGATTTTTATGAAGAATATGTGACTGCTTATGTAACTGGCAAAAGAAAACATTGTCTTCGTCATACTTCGTCAACTCAGTATGGCCACATGAAACACGACTGCCATCTACAGGTTTTAGTATTTCCTGCGTCCAACACCTAATCCCCCTTCTGCATGATCCCGCAGAATTTCGGAAGTGCTTGCGGCATTCTTCTCTCTGAGACGCGCATTTTTAAAGGCCACATCTGTATATTAACTACAGCTTATTGTCATGATTCCTGTCCTGTGTTTCCCTTGTCTTGTGTGGACTTTTGTTATTTCCTGTCCTGTGCCATGTTTTGTAGTCCTTTGTAGTTTTTCTTGTTTATTAGTCTCCCCAGGTGTTTCTGATTAACCACACCCCCTTGTTATCTTGTTTAGCTTGTTTGCCTGTCTATATAAACCTCTGTGCTTCAGTTGTTGTTTGTCGGTCGTTGTAGCTGTTTCCATGTTCCTGTCCTGAGTTCTGTGTTCCTTTGTTTGCCCTGGAGTTCCTGTTTGTTTCATTAAATTAGTTTTGCGTATGGATTCTCTCTCTGCTTTGTCCTTGCCTCATCGTAACACTTATATACTATTAATTAACTATAAACTAATAGTTTGCAAATGATTTATAAGCTCTGTGTTACTGTATACTTGTGATAAAGTGTTACCATTATTTCAAATATGTATGTGATGGTGGGATTCTTCTTTTACAAAAATAACAAAATAAAGTAAAGATGAATTTGACTGATAGCATTATTATTTATCTTTTCAAGATTTCCATTGACATGGTGATATATTGTTATTTGTGTGTTATTTTGGCCATGATAATCATATAGTGATAAATCTGATATGGTGACAGTCCTGGTTCAGGTGAAACACACACCTCTTCCCTCTTTTCAGCTGCACACACACATTTTGAGGAAATGCTCACGCTTTTACACGGGTCTGTTTGCACAAGCATTACAAGACAAGTTCACTTATTCACGCTGAGTCTTTATGGTAGAGATGATCTTACCACAGTTTCTCCAGTTTACAGTGAGGATTCTCCAGTACAGCAGAGATCTGCTTCACTCCTGAGTCTCCAAATATATTCTCAGCCACATCCAGATATCTCAGGTGTGAGGGGTTTGATCTCAGAGCTGAAGCCAGAGCAGCACAACCTTCATCTGTGATACCACAATCCCACAACCTGTGGAGAACAATGATACACTCTCTTAGATCAAATCAGAACTTTTTTTTTCTTAATTGTGTTTATAGTTTGTGCAATATCTCTTTTTTTAAACAATGAATTCAATATGTCAGCGAGTTTTCTGAGAGACTGTTATTCTAAAAGATTATGCCTCTTTGGGAGAGAGAAAGTGTCAAAGGAGAGAGGACCCAAACGCAAGAGGTGCAGGTTAATGGAGTTTATTCAGTCACAAAAGAACTTAGGCAGTCTGCCGTTCAATAAGGAAAATAAGGGTTTTGATCATGCCAGTGGATTTGCCAGTGAAGAAATCAGGAAGAAACAGTCTGTAAACTCAGGAATAGTCCTCAGTCATGGACAGAGATCTCTCACTGGCAGCAGACAGATGATGAAAAGCGAACAGCCCCAGTCAATGCCCACAGCACCACAGATAGAGACCAGAGAGACAGCAGGGTAATAGAGCAGATTGCTCAGAAGAGAAACAACTCCACAGGCATGAAGCGGCTAGCAATAATCTGGTATAGAAGCCTGAAACAACTAGACACTAATTAGCAAGAGAGATCAGAACAAAGGAGAAGCAGGTGCGATCTCAATCCGCGACCGCGCTGATTACGATTACGAACAGGTGGATAGGGTGCAGGAACGAATCACGTGAGAGAGAGGGAGAGAGAGAAATAAGAGGAGGAAAACAAACCTCATGGCAGAAAGATTATATAAAAATGATATAATGGAATACATTTAATACATTTGTATTTTTCTTAAATATAAATGTATTGACATTTTAATTAAATTAAAATGAATATATAAAAAAGTCTAAATATAAATGTTTATATACATACATTAAAAAAAATATTTCTCACACAGATATAATAGAAAATGGTTACATAGATCATTAATCAGGTCAGATAGGTGGAGGGTTTAAAAGCTGAAGTGTGACACTCATATTATTTGTTAAACCATTCATTTATAATGTTTAAGTAAGAAATGTAATAATGTTTTAACAGTGATGCTTGTTCCCAGTGTTACTTACCGAGCGTGTCTAGTTGCTGTAACCACAGGCATCAGCTTCTGAAGAACTTCATCTCCAGTGTTTTGCATGACACTAATTGAAAATAAATAAATAAGTTAATTATTAATGCTAATAATAATAATAATAATAAAAATATTAATTCATATCACAAGTAAACAATACATTATACCTTCCTAAATACCCTTTAATTAAACACTGCTTTATAAAGGACATGTGAAAAAGTTGTTTTAGTATCTATAACTGTAGCCTCGTATTCAGCCATCACAGATTTGTTTTTTCTTTATCTTGTCAATGTTGTTGTGGCAGGTCTATTACTCTACATTTACACTACAATACTATTTTGACATATCAGATTTTTTGTCCTGTCCGTTGCTATGGTTATCACCATGACGACATTTAACTCCCGAGTTGGGGGGCTAAATTAATAATAATTTCTGCTAAATTATTAGCAGATTTTTTTTTAGCACACAAGATTGTTTGCTTGTTGTTTATTTACCTACTTGTTTATTTCATAATTTACTTTAATAATATAGTTTTATTGTCACGGGAAATGACGCGCACGAAATTTTAATCATTGTCCATCATTTTGCGAGCAATTTGTGATAAAGAAAAATGATAATGAGACATTCATTTATTTTCTTAATACTTCTCTTGTGGCCCATAGTGAAAAAATGCATATATTCATGAATCAAGAAGTGTTTTGTGTTAACTGAGTTGTCTTTTAAATGAGAAGTAAGCTAAGCTGTCCTCACAGCGCGTCAGTTATGCGATGATGTGCTATGAAATTATAGCAGGGCAAATTAACTGTAATATTAATTTAATGATAAAAGTAGCCTAATAATAACAACAACAATTAAAGCTGCAAGCAGCGGTGAAAAGGGTCCTCGCACCCGTGCCACCGCCACACGGCGCCTTTAGGAAAACAGAGCACGGTGGGCAGTATGTAAATATAGGAGGACTATGTTAAAGTAATTTGTATTTACCACACTTTCTGCTACCAGCAGGTGGCGCTATTACTATAACCGAATATGAGGATGGTCATGTGTTCAGAACAGGACTCTTATCAAACATGTGAAGTTTGGGGCAGATTGGACATTGTATAGCTGAGTTACTGCAGGCTGTTTGTGGTTGCCTAGCAACATCGGAACTGCAAGCAACTTTAATATAGAACTTATCTGATTATGCATATATCAAAGGCAGAAATTGGGTGTCCACATCTACATTTGTCAGGCCGCCTAGGACACGCCATTCGACGAAAACTCAAGATATTCGCAATTGAACGTCTCAAAGGCATTAAGATTACACTCACCAAATTTGAAGAGGATCAGATCAAAACTGTAAGAGGAGTTTGTTAAAGTACAACGTCTGGAAATGGCAAAAACTGCACATAATCTGAGAGGAAGTTCAAAATAGCTGACTTCCTGTTGTGTTTAGGGCTACGCTCCAAGACACTTTTTTGTAGGTATTGGGTTCATTACATGTATGTACCGAATTTCATACCGGTATGTGAAACGTAGAGCCAGGGCAATAATGTAGAGGGGGCAATTGAGCCATTTTGCCCCACCCTGTTTTATCAAGTATATTTTGGCCGTTACATTATTAGTACATTATTGTCCATTTAGTGTTCAGTGATTAATTTGCACAGAAACAAAAGATAACATGTATGCCTTCATCTCCGAATACATTATTTGTGTCTTACATTTCATAATGAACTTTCCATCAGTTCTTTTACATGAATTGGAATGTATGCAAAGGATTGTGGGAGATTGAAGGACACGAAGGATCAACTTGATGCTTCCTTCAAAATGAGCTGAATTAAGGACATGAATTAAAGTCTGTCTTCAAAAGATCCTTCAGACTGAGACGGCCTTCAGAGGCGCTTGATGACGTGGCAGTCGAGATATGCAGACTTACTAGGACACAGACACGGTTTGAGAAACACCTGCAAATTTGCATGCAACATGCCAGAAATCAATCTGTGCCCCGTGATTTAAACACCTCTGATTTCTTAGTTTCTCTTTGTTCATAATGTTTTAGACTGTAATGATTGTACTCAGTGTTACTTACTGATCTTTTCTGTCTCTTACTAAGCTGTTCAGGTTAAACGCCTTCAGTGTCTCCTCTGAGGACAACAACACAAACACTAAAGCTGACCAATGAGATGAGGAGAGTTTCACATCACATAATCCTCCATACGTATGAGATTGAGCTTCGTTCACCAGAGAAAGTTCACCCAGTTCATTCAGACAGTGAAACAGATTGATGTATTTATCTGGAGAGGGATTCTCACTGATCTTTTCTTTAATATAGTCAACTGTTTCCTCATTGTTGTGAGAGCTGTTTGCTGTCTGTGTCTTTAGTTCTTGTAAGAGACTCTGATTAGACTTCACTGACAGACCCAAAAGGAAACGAAGGAAAAGGTCCAGATGCCCATTTTTACTGTCTAAAGCCTCATCCACAGCTCTCTGATGGAGATCACATAGTGAAACTTTGTCTCCATTAGTTGGTTTGGTATTCTGGTCAAACACATTGATGTTATTGTTGATAAAGGAGAGATGCACATATAGAGCTGCTAGATGTTCCTGAATGCTCAGATGAACAAAGCAGAAGACTTTCCCCTGATACAAGCCCAACTCCTCTCTGAAGATCTGAGTGCACAATCCTGAGTAAACTGATGCTTCTGCCTCATCAATGCCACACTCTCTCAGGTCTTCCTCATAGAAGATCAGGTTGCCTTTCACAAGCTGCTGATAAGCCAGTTTCCCCAGTTTGAAAATCATGTCTTCATCTTTCACTTTCTTCTCATAGTCCTTCTCATGTTTGATGTTGGTCTGAATGAGCAGGAAGTGTGTGTACATCTGAGTGAGAGTCTTGGGAATCTCTCCTCTCTCTGCTTCACTCAACATCTTCTCTAGAACAGTGGCTGAGATCCAGCAGAACACTGGGATTTGACACATAATAAAGAGGCTCCTTGAGGACTTCAGGTGTGAGATGATCCTGTCGGCCAGACTCTGATCACTGATTTTCTTCCTGAAGTATTCCTCCTTCTGTGTGTCACTGAAGCCTCGTACCTCTGTCACTCGATGGACACACTCTGAGGGGACGAGATCCGCTGCTGCTGGTCTGGAGGTTATCCAGATGAGAGCAGAGGGAAGCAGATTCCCCACAATGAGGTTCGTCAGCAGCTCGTCCACTGAGGCTGATTCAGTCACATCACACAACCTCACATCGCTCTGAAAATCCAGAGACAGACGACACTCATCCAGACCATCAAAGATGAATGAAACCTTATACTCATCACTGGATATGTCCATTTCTTTGGTTTCAGGGAAAAAGCCATGAAGAAGATCTGAAAGACTGAGTGTTTTGTCCTTCATCAAGTTGAGCTCTCTGAAAGCAAGTGGAAATATGAGCTGGACGTCCTGATTCTCTTTCCCTTCAGCCCAGTCCAGGATGAACTTCTGCACAGAGACTGTTTTTCCAATGCCAGCGACTCCCTTTGTCAGCACAGTTCTGATGGGTTTGTCTTGTCCAGGTAAAGGTCTAAAGATGTCCCTGCATTTGATCGGTGTGTCCTCTGTTTCTGCTATTCTGGACTGTGTCTCAATCTGTCTCACCTCATGCTCATTACTGATCTCTCCACTTTCACTCTCTGTGATGTAGAGCTCTGTGTAGATCTCATTCAGGAGTGTTGGGTTTCCCTGCTTTGATATTCCCTCATACAAACACTCAAACTTCTGTCTCAGATTTGATCTCAATGTTTTGAGGACTTCAGCAGGTTTAGAGTCATGGCTGTAAGATTAAAATACCACATTATTACACAAGTTGGAGAAGTAAATAGCCATTAATTACAAAATAGATTATTTATTTGCTGTATTATGGGACACAAAAAATTAAACAACAACAACAAAAGTTCTGCATTTTACCTGAAACCAGGATACATGTTTTCATTAAAGTCTTGTGGTTGAATCACAGGCTTGTTCACAGTTTTGTTTTTAACTGGTCTGAATAGAAGATTTGACCTTAAATTTGACCAGAAATGAAGAGAGCAAAGAATCAGACACATGTGTGAATGTATTAACAATACAATACATAGAGCTTTACACAATGATTTTTAATAATGCACAATGATAATCATTAATAGACATACAGGATTTGAACTTATAATTGTTTGGTTCAAATCCAGATCATTACACTGCTGTATATTAATAACAAACTCACAAAAATCAAATACTATAAGCATAACTTTTATAGAAATCATATACCTGAGATTAGGCCGTTTGTCTCCACTCTTAAACTCTATTGGGCGATCCATAGACTGGTTACTCTTCATAGACACACAGCTGGACTCAGTTTTTTGTCTCTTCTGCTGGACTGAACTGGTTTTCAATCTAAGTAAAATAAAAAGCATACAGACTTATAAATGTTGTGCACTTTTACAGGAATCTTCTGTCTTAGGAAAGACCAGGGAGTGTTGTAACACTTTTGCTTTAGCGTCTGTAACTCAGTGTGTTTTGCACTTATAAACTTGGATTATAATTATTTTGAAAAATTAAAACTGGTTTGCAAATGTTAAGCATGATTTAAAAAAATGCACTGAGACTGTAATATTAGGAATTCTAAACAAACAAATAAAAAAAAACCTTTAGAATTATAGAATAACTTCAACTCAAGTGAACATCAACCACGATCACATGACCCTTTTCAAAGGCACAATGGAGGACGAAGGCTCAACCAACTTAAGGGACCAATGTTTAGCTGAGCTTTAAAGATAAACCACCTTACTGTACTCTTGCAACGGTACTCTTGCTGTGAAACATCACTGTTAAGCATAACTTTTATAGAATTGATATACCTGAGATTAGGCCGTTTGTCTTTACTCTTAAACTCTATTGGGCGATCCATAGACTGGTTACTCTTCATAGACACACAGCTGGACTCTGGGTTTGAGCTCTTCTGCTGGACTGAACTGGAACAGAGAACAGATTCAGTTTAATCCTTTAGATTAAACTTTAGATCAATGTCTTCATTCTTTATGATAGGAACCATATTAATATAAACACATTCTTTCATCAAAAGAACTTTGAGATAACTTTATGATCTTTTTACTTAATATTTCATGTTTTATAGTTTTAAAACAAAAACAATAGGCAAAATTATATATTTTTTCTGTAAACTCTTTGTGTGTGTGTGTGTGTGTGTGTGGGGGGGGGGGGGTCAACACTGATATTTTTCTGTGATTTAATACAATATTTAACAGTGTTTGTTGAAAGTACCTGCATCCTGGAGGAAAATCTCCATCTCTGGATCCTTGTGAATCAGCCATGATGAAGCTGCAGGAGAATCTGATGAGTTTGATCTCCTCCACTGACTCTGAATGAAGAAACATTCACATGCTAAATTGAACATGTTCAGTCGGGCAAAAAAAAAAAAAAATCCCGACCCACTAAACACAAAAGTCCTCCAACTTTAACACCAAAAAGATACATGGATATTCCTTCTTAAACGTTAATAAAAAAAAACTTTGATACTGTTTTTTCCCCGTGTCGTATTCGTATTTTTCCTGCTCAAAATGGTGGCAAGAGGACTTACATTCACTTTTTGTGTGTGACAAGAGTGTGAGAGAGTAATGATGTTCTCAGGGACCAAAACACACATTCACACTATCACACAGAACCGAGAGCACAAAAACATACACTTACCTCGGCCTGAAAATAACTCCAACTGGTAACTTTACTTTGCCTGTGAATGAACTCAAAGAGAAAGCTCAAAGGGCTTTCTATGCCATAAAAACATCAATCAAAATTGACATCCCAATCCAAATTTGGCTCAAACTTGTCAAATCAATAATTGAACCAATTGTTTTATATGGCAGTGAAGTGTGGGGTCCTTCTATAAAATTAGATTTTTTTAAATTGGGGAAAAACATCCGATTGAAACTCTACATTTAGATTTCTGTAAAAGAGCTGAGCGTAACGAGGAGTCCTCTGTGTCAGCTGGTGCTGAGACTGACTGAGCTCTCTCCAGCAGAGATCAGCACGCCTCAGCACACACACACACACACACACACACACACACACACTCACACACATTCGGCCTGCACAAATTATCAACACAGAACAAGACGAGTACATCACCCATTGGACAAACACCATTAAAAAGCAACACAAACTGGAATGTTATTCGGCACTAAATCGAGAGTACACTGTTGCAAACTACCTGAGCACAGTGAGTGATGTGAAGCTCAGGAAAACACTGACGATGTACAGACTCAGCAAGCACAGTCTGGCCATAGAGACAGGCCGGCAGAGTGTGTGTGTGTGTGTGTGTGTGTGTGTGTGTGTGTGTGTGTGTGTGTGTGAGAGAGACTCAGCGTGCGCAGTCTGGCCATAGAGACGGGCCGGCAGAGTGTGTGTGTGGGTGTGTGTGTGTGTGTGTATGTGTGTGAGAGAGAGACTCAGTGAGCACAGTCTGGCCATAGAGACGGGCCGGCAGAGTGTGTGTGTGTGTGTGTGTGTGTTTGAGAGAGAGACTCAGTGAGCACAGTCTGGCCATAAAGACGGGCCGGCAAGAGTGTGTGTGTGTGTATGAGAGAGAGAGACTCAGCAAGCATAGTCTGGCCATAAACCCACCTCTGTGCAGAATTTAAAATGAAAACTAGTGATATGTGAAATATGCAACTGTATCTTGTAGAATACACTCTAATAAATAATTTTGTAATTAAAATGTGTGCTTGTGTGTGTAGTTTAAATGTTGTGTTTCATCTAAGGCTGAGTATACAGTATATAACCATGATTGACTACACTGAAAAAAATGATTAGTTGAATTTACTAAAAAAAAATTATGGTAAGTGGTTCTACACAATAGATTTAAGCTACATTTAAACAAATGCATTTAGCTGAACTAAAATTTAATAAATTCAACTTAATGCATTTGTTTAAATGTAGCTAAAATCAATTGTGTGGAACCACTTACCATAAAATTTTTTAGTAAATTCAACTATCATTTTTTTCAGAGTAGTAATGAAGTAGGCTACATTTACTTGAGTGTTTTTTTTTTTTTGTTGGAAAAAAACTTTTAAGAGTAGATTTTAATTTGGGTACTTTTACTTTAACTCGTGTACATTTCTAATGAAAAAAATGTACTTTTACTTCGTTACGTTGGGTGACGTTCCTCTCGTTACTTTATTTTAATGCAATATGTGTTGTTAAATGCGTAGTTTATTCCAAGCGCGATGTATCTTTTTTTCTGGGCTTGAGCGATGCTCAATTCACAAATGAATCACTCTTTTGCGTCGATTCTGTTCAAAGACTTCATCAAACAAGTTGGAAGATTAGTCTAAATCGGTTTGCGAATCAGTTTGAATGATCTGTTCAGTTCCTGCACGCACTGAATCGTCTGAAGTGATTTCAATTCACACTCGGAGTCGTAACAGGAAGATTTAAGAACATCAAGATCGTTGGATGAAGTGGCCGTGGACCTACAGTACAGTCAAGTGAGAGCAAATCTTCAAATGCATCATATTTTTGCCAGCGATGAAGATCTTTATTAGTTGAACATCTTCGTAAGCTGTCTGTGAATGAATGATTCCACAGGACGATATATTCGATTTCATTTCACTCAGGTAATACATTTTACAACCAAACAGATTATTACGCCATGATAGCACTACTAGAAAGTATGACATTACCCGTTTTTTTTGGACATATACTGTATATTAAATAAGCTACCATTGTTCACAGTTTATGAACACCTGCCATCCCGTGGTAGTTTGTGTGTATTGTTGCGCAGTGGCGTGCAAACTCGACTTGAAAACGAATGCCTTTGCCTGCCATAGACACAGTTAACCAGGGGCCTATACCATGAAGCCGGTTTAGGTGGCAAGCCAGCTATGTTTCAGTTTAGTTTCCGCCAACCCTGGGTTTTAGGTACTATGAAAGTAGCTCGGCTTTAATCGGTGTTCGTTGCCATGGTATCTTACGCTGCACGGCTAACCTGCTCCGGGGCAGGTTATGTTCTGGATTCAAGATCTCAGACTGAAGTTTGCCCAATCAGCTGAGAGCAAAGAAACATATAGGTGACGTAACTTATTCCCAGTGTCTGTTGCAATGGCTTCACCTTTTCTTCCAAATCCTGTGGACATCTCAGCGCAAATTGTTAGACGAGCACTTCGTAAAGAAAGAGTTTTTAGCATGACAAAATCCCCTTGCCTTTCCTGATAGTTAGCCTTCTTGTATGAAAGATACAGATTTTCCGCGGAAGGAATGTCTTATCTTTGTGAACTTCTTGAGCCGCACATAAAGAATTTAACACGTCGAATTCATGCACTTACTGTACCGCAAATGGTATTGCTTTGCGTTTTTTTTTTTTTTGCAAGTGGTACATATACTTGCACGGTGGGTGACGCACAGAAGCTAGGGGAAAACACGGTTTGTCGAACCATTCGCAAGGTGGTCCTCGCTCTGCAGGAGTACATGAATAGTTTCATTAATAGTGTTCCCCGGACATTTATCGACAATGTCCATAAAAGAGGGCTTTTATAAAATTGCCGGTAATATATATTGATAGGGTGACATCACATGAACACGTTTTTTTTTTCAAAAAGCAAATTTCACAAATGTATAGCCTACTATACAATACAATACATGTTAAGAATTATGATAGGATTCCCTAGAGTCATTGCAACATGTATGCAGTCTATTGCTCCAATCTCCACTGCTCTAGGGGAACATGAGGCAGATTATGTTAATAGGAAGTCCTATCACAGCCTTAATGTTCAGGTAGAGATGATGTGAACATGTGAGATGATTATTTTCTGTGAGATGAATCTTTAAATTAATAGAAACATTAACATATATAACAATGATCTACTAAACATTTCATCTGCAGATGACTTGTGGTCATGAACGTATGATCACAAGTTTGGATGCCAAATGGCCTGGCTCCAGTGCATGACCAGGAATTTTCCGTGAGTCTGTGTTGTGTCAGCGCTTTGAGGAAAGCAAGTTAAATTTGGTACAGTACAAAACACTGTTAATTTGAATTGGGACAGAAAAACCTAACCAATAACCCCCTATCATGACCCTCAGACAAGGCCACAGCACCGCTTCAATGTGGCCCTCAGTAAAACCAGAGTGAAGATAGAGATGACCTTTGGCATCCTAAAGGCACGTTTCAACTGTGTTCGGCCCTTAAGAGTCACCAGAGCGGGCATCACAAATAGTGGCTGCATGTGCCATTCTGCACAATATAGCCACCATTAGAACGGAGCGAGAAACACCACAAAACCAGCTTCTCCCCGATGAATCTGACCCGATCACACTTGACCACCCAGCTGGTGCAGATGTAGATGCAATCACCATACAATATTACACTTAATAAAAGCATATTGAAACTGCAGATAGGCCTCAAACTGTTTTATTGGTTTTGTGGGATGGGAGGGAGAAAGAGAGCAAGAGAAAGTTGCATTAATAAATATTCATACTAAAGTGTTACTTGGTTAAATAAGTTCACATACTGAGGTCAGTTTTATCCAGCTGTTTGATCTCCAATATGTTTTTTTTTTTTTTTTTGTAACCTCCTCAGCTCACAGTCCAGCTCCTTTAGTGAACAGTCTAGTTCGAGACTCCTTTAGTGAACAGTCTAGTTCGAGACTCCTTTTGTAAAAGGCCCTGACTGAGTCTGTTTCCACCTGAAACATAATTCCACCACAAACATGATCTTTACAAGTTTTCAGGAGGCTAATCAAATCACAAAAAGTTCCTTGACTTCCTACAAACACAAAATCAGTCCTGACTGTAATTTATGTCAAGGGTTTTAAATCCTAGTTCACATTTCTTCTTAAGCCCATTGAGGTAGAAGCTTCAGTTTCTGTGGCAGGTTGTGAAAAAATCCTACAATAAAAGAGATGTGTAAGGGCCAGTCCCTTTTTATGCCACACATTCAAATGTTTGCCATAGTAAAAAGCCCAGTGCATTCACCTTAGCAACTGTCTCAGAACACACAGACAGTGTCTTCATCATTTTTCTCCACCCCAATAAATAAAAGTAGGCCAATGTAAAGCATAACTGTTGTAAAGCAGGTTATGTTTCTGGTGTTCTGTCTGTTGCATACTGACCTCTGTGTGGGAGACTGTGTGTATGTGTGCTGGCTTCAACAGGGACACTGTATTTCCCTCTACTGCAGAACATAGAGTCAGTCATATTTAAAACTTCAAAAAGTAGTAATGTATTGCACACGTAGGCTACCCAGTGTTACTTGCTAAGAGGAGCCAGCACCATGGTCAGATTGTACAGCACCTGTAATCCCATCCATAATCGGCCGTCCATTATTGCTACTCAGAGCCAACTCCTCCGCCAGTGTATTCTGGAGGAGTGGCCCTCCACCGGTTTTCTGAATTTCACTCTTTATTTCTGTTTGCTACAAACAAGTGTTTGTGATAAAATGTTCACAAAAATAATAAAAGGTTGTGGTAGCCTAAATACTCACCACTTTGAATTATATTTTCATATTTTGTCTTTATCTGCTGTCAAGAACGTTTGGAGTTGGGGTTGCATCTAAAAATCAATGAATATTAATCTTTCTTAGTATATACATGCACTTTTTTTATATATTATAAAAATAGGCCAAAATATATTGTGACGAGCGTCCTCGAAGGAATCAGCGTCGCCCTGGTAACAGACACAAAACACCTGCACGTCCTCACAGCGGGCTGATCGGTCACAGCTGCACCTCATCAGCCCACAGCCACAAAAGCAGCACGCGCTGAGCAGACAGACAGACTCTGGTCTCGAGCTGAATGAATTGCTGGACTAACCTTTCTCTCTGTTCCCTTCAGAAAGCAGCGAGTGACCGACAGCCCATCACTTTTGGAGCACGTTTGGACACCCACTTTCGTTTCGGATTGAACACTGCAGAGCACTTGGAGCACCAGCCATCACTCACCGGATCACCGTCTTCCTTCACCTTTTTTTCATTGTAAATAAAATCCACCCTCCGGGGCCTTTTCACTAAGCCTGCCTTGTCGAGTGATTCTTCACCCCGTGACAGTGGTGGAGAATGCGGGCAAGTGCGTGAAGAATCACCGGCAAGTTCACCGCCCCAAACCCTAATTTTTTTCCTTTTTTTTCCCTTGTGCACTACAGGACACGGAAAGCGGCGCGCTCGTTCCCCACGATGGAGGAGGTTCTACAACGCCTCGCGGAGGTGAGCATCCGCCAGCAGCAAATTGTAGAACATCTCGCCACTCGCCAGGGCAGGACGGAGGAAGAACTAACCGCCATCCGTACCACCGCCGCCCAGCGTGTTCCGCTACCTGATCCTCGAGTCCAAGCTACCCGCCTGCTGCCGAAGATGACGGCTGATGATGATGTGGAAGCTTTTCTGCAAGTCTTTGAAACTACAGCCCGATGTGAGGCATGGCCCGAGGACGATTGGGCACGCGCGCTGGCACCTCTTCTCACCGGAGAAGCCCAACGGGCTTATTTTTCACTTCCCCGTGAGATCGCCGAAGATTATAACGAAGTCAAGCGTGAGATCCTGGCGAGGCTCGGCCTCTCATCCATCTGCGCCGCCCAACAGTTTCACGAATGGGAGTTCAAGTCCCGCGTGCCAGCCCGTGCCCAAGCCGCCGAACTCAGCCGCATCGCGCATCACTGGTTGTTGGAAGGGAATCCCTCTGCAGCTCAGGTAGCGGAACGGGTGGTGGTCGATCGCCTCCTCCGTGCTCTTCCCCGTCCAATTCGGCAAGCTGTTGGAATGAGAAACCCTACCAACACTCTGGAACTCGTGGAGGCGATCGAGCTGGCAGATGCTATCCATCACCGCAAGGCCGGGGATCGAGCGTTGCCGTTTCCCCGGAGGGTGGTCCAGGAGCGGCGCCCGCTCGAAGGCACCTCGCGACCAGTCAGCAGGCCGACGGTTTCCCCGCCGCGAGACGAGCCCATGCCCAGCGCTGAACCCATAACACCACCGCGTGCGTGGCTGACAGGCTGCATCGTCCACCAGCGTGTACCATCGGGAGCCCCTGAAGCGGACGTGGTCGTGGAGGGGAAACGTTTCCGGGCCCTGCTGGACTCAGGCAGTGCGGTCACCCTCATCCAGTCACGGTTGTGTGCCCCCCGAAGCGGTGAGAAGAGTTTTCTGCCGATTACCTGCGTACACGGAGACACTCGCCAAGTGCCGGCCCGTAGAGTCACCATATCGTCACCCCAAGGCACCTGGCCGGTGGAGGCTGGCTTGGTGAAGGACCTGCCGGTGGCCGTACTGCTTGGGAGAGACTGGCCGGGCTTCGACAGACTGCTCACCGCCGCTACTCAGCCTGCCAGCCCAGAGGGGAACCGTCGAAGACGGAGGCGGCCGCGTGGACCCCGCCGCAGACCAGCCCTACTTGCCTCCGACAGCGGGAGAGATGGTGAGTCCCCCTCCCAGTCTTCTAATCCTTTCTTTGATGTTTACCAACAGGCTGCAGGAGGGGGCTCATTCGCCAAGGAACAACGGGAGGACGATCGTTTAAAGCACTGTTGGTCTCAAGTGCGGATCATCGATGGAAATGACGTCCTCCCACGGCCCCATCCTCTCCCGCATTTTGTCGTCGAGAATGGCCTGCTGTACTGTGTCGCACAGCGGAGGGGGGAGGAGAAAAAACTACTGGTGGTACCCCGAGCCAAGACCGAAACTATCCTGGAGCTGGCCCATTCTCATCCCATGGCAGGTCACCTCGGGGCAGCCAACACCACCCAGCGCATCCGCGACCGTTTCCTCTGGCCGGGCCTGGAGGCCGAAGTAAAGCGGTTTTGTCAAGCCTGCCCGACCTGCCAGGTCACGTTGCCCAGGACTCCTCCCCCCAGCCCGCTCATCCCGCTGCCCATCATCGAGGTGCCCTTCGAGCGGATTGGAATGGACATAGTGGGGCCGTTGCCAAAGTCTGCCCGGGGACACGAACACATCCTGGTGATCGTCGACTACGCCACCCGGTACCCAGAAGCAGTTCCCCTACGCAAAGCCACCGCGAAGTCCATCGCCCAGGAGCTGTTTCTGTTGGCCAGCCGAGTCGGCATCCCCGCGGAGATACTGACTGACCAGGGATACTGACTGACCCATGCCTCGGGTCGACGAGCTGCTGGACCGTTTGGGAAGGGCCCGGTATATCAGCACCTTGGACCTCACCAAAGGCTATTGGCAGGTACCACTCTCCGAAACTGCTAAACCTAAAACTGCTTTCTCGACCCCCAGTGGCCACTGGCAGTACCGGACCCTTCCCTTCGGTCTGTACGGGGCCCCCGCGACCTTCCAACGAATGATGGACATCATCCTGCGGCCCCACCAAGCCTACGCAGCCGCCTACATCGACGATGTCGTGATCCACTCCGAGGCATGGGGGGAACATCTGGAGCGTCTGCGGAGGGTGCTTTCGGAGCTCCGGCGGGCTGGACTCACTGCCAACCCCCGAAAATGTCATCTAGCTGGGGACTGGGAGCCGGGACTGGGAGCCGTCCTGTCCCAAATCCAGGAAGGTGAGGAGCATCCGATCATTTACATCAGCAGGAAGCTGTCCCTGGCCGAGAGGAAGTACGCCGCTGTCGAGAGGGAGGCCCTGGCCATCAAGTGGGCAGTCCTGGAGCTCCGGTACTACCTCCTAGGCCGCAAGTTCACCCTGGTCACAGACCATGCGCCTCTTCAATGGATGGCCCGCGCCAAGGACACCAACGCCAGGGTGACTCACTGGTTCCTAGCGCTCCAGGACTTCCACTTCGAGGTACGACATCGGGCCGGGGCCGCCAACGCGAACGCTGATGGCCTCTCACGAATATGGACAGCTTATGCAGGTCTGTCAGGGGTCATTCCCCACCCTCCCCTTGTTTCACCCCTACTGTCTCCATATGTTCACAGGACCAGAACGACGCTTAGGGGGGGGGAATGTGACGAGCGTCCTCGAAGGAATCAGCGTCGCCCTGGTAACAGACACAAAACACCTGCACGTCCTCACAGCGGGCTGATCGGTCACAGCTGCACCTCATCAGCCCACAGCCACAAAAGCAGCACGCGCTGAGCAGACAGACAGACTCTGGTCTCGAGCTGAATGAATTGCTGGACTAACCTTTCTCTCTGTTCCCTTCAGAAAGCAGCGAGTGACCGACAGCCCATCACTTTTGGAGCACGTTTGGACACCCACTTTCGTTTCGGATTGAACACTGCAGAGCACTTGGAGCACCAGCCATCACTCACCGGATCACCGTCTTCCTTCACCTTTTTTTCATTGTAAATAAAATCCACCCTCCGGGGCCTTTTCACTAAGCCTGCCTTGTCGAGTGATTCTTCACCCCGTGACAATATACATAATTTTACATGAATATAGAACGTATTTGTTTAACGCAATTAGCAATCTTTCTCCAACAGTCTTATATTCTCTTTGGCAGCAGACCGTATTGTTTCGAGCTTGAAATACATATTTAAATTCATCGTAATTCTGAATGATTATCTCTTGCTCCACCGCGGAAAAATATATCGCTCTTGCTCTATCCATATCGAACGCGATTGGTTGTTCGGTGCTAACGTCACTTTGGTATGTGCACGCGCTCGTAGAGTAAGCCTGATTGCATCGGTTTGGTTTTGTCGACTCAAAAAAAACAATCCTGTAACCCCGAGTTTGTTCAACTACCATCATGGTACAGGCCCCAGTTTAAACATGCTTGCAGAAATATACATTTGATTATATTTTGGAGAACAGACAGAAGTAGATCCGTCGATGTACTTTTGTTTGTTTTTTTGTGTTCAGATGTTCAGTAGCGGTCATGAGCGCGAGCACATGTTAAGAGTTTTAACTCTTTCTTCTCTGTCAATTACATGCCTTTGAATGCAACACTCTGCAGATTCACTTTATTTCGACATTGTCTAATAATCCAAATGTAGTTGTATAAGTTACTATTATACAAACCAAAGGACAGGCAATGATTTTCTGGCTATACAGATGGCAGAAATAATGCTAGTCTCTTCTGTTTTTGTTGCAAAGATAGCCAATCTACTTATGAAAATAATAGTCATTTAAATAAATAAAAAATCTAAATAATATAATTTTATATATATGACGACTTCAGATGCAAAAGCCTCTAAGTACCATCTGAAATTTTCTTCTAAAAAAGCATTTTTATCAAGCTTGTATGTTTATGTTTAGTTATTTCACTTAAATGGCAATGAAAAGTAGGCTACCTATTAATTGTCATTAAAGGGAAATTACTGAACTTTAAAACTTTAATTACTGAAATATAAAAAGTAAATATCACAGTAATAATTAACTTTAACAACTTAATAAAATCTCTGAATATCATTTACTTGATAGTTTGAGTTGAACATACCGAAATAATGGACTAAAACTCCAACAATTAATTTTGTCTGAAATTTACAGTTATATTTAAGTTTGAAGTTTTTCACTAAAATAATTTAGTATTTGACTGACCAATTATTTATTTAAAATACACTTAGCTAATATATTTGTGAAATTTCCATCACAATATTTGAGAATGGATAATTAAACTAATCTGTTTCAAGAACCACAAATATTACTTAAATAAAATCAATATTATTAATATTTAACACGCATAAGAAATTGATTAAGTTTACTCAATTAAAACAACGCACCCCACCCCCACCCAACTCAACGGTTGAGTGAGCGCACGCTGTTCGAACTCTCTCCAGTCTCCAGAACAGTTCTCCTCTTCTCTTCTCAGCGTCACATAATTAGTGCATTTCCTCTGTGAAATTCAGGTGTGTGTATGTTTTATTTTATCTGTATAATCATTAATGTGCTTTAAATAATTTTATTTAATGCAAAAGAACATACAGATACGCAATGTTACTCACCTTAAACGAGTGTCGACTCGCACCTGTCTTTTCGCATGATTGTAACGGCTTGCATAAAAAAACACACGACTATATTCCTAAAGATAATGAATATAACTAATTTGAATGATAAAATGTCCTCAGAACTGTGCACTGTTTGTTTATTGGCAGGTTATGGAGTCAGTGGCATCGCAGCATATTTCGGCTGTGAATGACGCAGGACGGCGGTGTAAAGTTAGAGGTTCCCCCGCAGAGGCGAGTCCGTCTCCAGCACGGGAACCAGCGCTGATCCGGTGGATACTGGATAACAGACCGGTTGATTACACTTGAATTACTTGAATGTTTAGGCCTAAATGTTTAATTTTTACTTCGAAAATGTTTGTTACATGAGTTTAAATGTACAGGCAATATTGTATACGTGTTAAAAATAGTATAAAATATTCTGTATTGCTGTAGGCCAGTGGTTCCCAAACTTTTAACAGGCATGTACCCCCTGAGACATTATAGATCTTCGGAGTACCCCCAACACCACCAATTGTTAACAAGTTTTTTTTATTTTTTATTAATATTTATTTTGATCAATTTTGTCGAGAATAGTGAATAAAATCATAAACATATGATACAAATCTCATCAAAAGTCAACATATGATACAAATGTGCTGAATATAATGATTTTTTTATTTATTTTTTTACTCTTCAAACAACTAATACAAATGCAATAAAATTATATTAATTATATTTTAGTAAGTATTGTCAATATAAATTGCCCATACTCCTACTTACAAACGTAGGCTAGGCTCTTTTTTTTTTTTTTTTTATAAAAACCCGTGGCGTCATCTATGATTATAAGGGCTGTAGGCTAGGCCTATATGCGAAATGAAACCGAAATCGCGACACTCATGGAGAAAAATGCGTTCATCAGAAAATGCGTTTAATACTAATATATTGAAACGTCTGTTTATACATCCATACTCCCTTAATAAAGGAGTCCAGACGTTAGAAAAATATCAGTATACACATGCGTTTTATATTTAATATGAGAAGAGAGAACACTTGCGTTACGGTCCGGACTTGACACAAAAAATCTTTAACTTTTAGGTGGTAAAATATGTTTTAGTAGTAATTCTATGAATTACACTGGCAAACCAAAGTAATATACCCACCGGATGAAGAAGGGTTGGCTCTCCACAGAACATAATATATTCATTTTATTTTATTTTTCGTGTTCGCATTTATGAGGAACAAACAATGTTACGGACGTGACCGCTCTGAAAGCGGCACTACAAGACTGCTTTAAAACTTTCACAGAGATATCAAACAGGCATTTAAAACACCAAATATTAAGAATTGGAATATCAAGCAAAATAATATTCGATGACTGATCGAAAATCATATCTCTCCCCCCACATGCTCACCGGTAAGACGCTCCGACATTAAATTTCTCTGTGGCCTGTAGGCTATAGGCCTATGCGTTGTAGCCCAGTCATTAAAAAACGATTTAGTTTCATATTCATGTTTAAATAAAATAATATATATTTATTTTATTTTATGGTGATTATATGAAAAGTGAAAAGCATGAATAAGATGATCCCGAAAATATCGAGAGACAAATGGAGTGGACAGACATGATTTTGACCACTTCATTGAGTTTGTTTTTGTAGAAAACCTTTCTTTAAAGTGAATTTCGTTTTGTATTAATTGTATCTTAATTTTAATCAATGTTTCATCAACCAATTTCCTATATTTAATAAATAAGAAGAAAATATAGCAGGCAATAAATCAGGACACGGAGTCGCCAGCGCGTGAACTGGAGATCGTCTCTTAAATGAACCGAAACTCAGCGTATAAGCTACTTGCCTCACAGACCTGAGATATATATATGTGTATAGAAAGCATGAAATGTGTACTTAAACATATGTAACAAAACAATTCAAAACGAAAGAAAACAGACTGCTCTCTGCTTATGTAATCCGTATGAAATGTGCATTTCTCTCTGGCGCGTTCACTGCTGCGAAGATCGCGAGTCAGCATAGTCAACTTCATCTTTGACACAGAAAACACTTGTTTATTAATAAACAATTTAAATGTCTCCTTGATATATTTGACATTAATAATCATTACTTTTCCCAGTTCTTTGTGACAGCTTTTAGGTGCATTATTGGCAGCGCCACCCTTACACATGAACGCGTCCCCACCGGTCAATAGTTAATATTATTCTTTGGTGTTCAGTTTATACAGGTTTTCTAATTGTTATTTAATATATAAATATAAATGTTTTTTTTTGTTTTTTTTTAATCAAAATCTCTTTTTTTTTCTCAACACCTCCAATAACTTGCCACGAAATTCTGTCAGTGAAGTCCCGATATGCAAATTTGTTTAAATTCATACAATCACCATGACCAAAATTGTACCTTTTTTTTTTTTTACATTGAATCTTGAAAAAAAAATATAGTCCGACCTACCGATCCTTTTTTTTTTTTTTTTTTTGGCTGTTACCCAAACCAAAATATTTTTAATGATGGCTTAAGAAGTTTGAAAAGGCATATGACTTAGATCTTTTTTCGCGTACCCCCTGAAATCAGTCCACGTACCCCTGGGGGTACGCATACCCCAGTTTGACAACCGTGGCTGTAGGCTAACGTTACTCATTGACAATAAAGGCCAATGTCATGTAGTTATCCCGGTGGTTGTATGGAATATTTTTACAAAGGTTTAGAGGAAATAAAAAAGTTAATATTACTCACATATAAACACAGTTAATATTACTCATAAATATTTGTTTTTAAATGCCCCCCCCCCCCCCCCCCCAACCAAATCAATATTCTAAGTGTAAAAATGTTTCACCAAAAAAATGTAGTAAATCATATTAAAAGTTTTTAGAGTGCATCACCACCAGTTTTCATGTCACATATACAAAAACATATTCCAGCCAATTTTCAACATTTTAATCACTGTTCTAGAAACATATTTGACTCAACTTTGTTAATTTGCAATAATATGTTATGATTTGTTCACAAACAACAGGCCCAGACAGTTCACAATTAATGTAAATACACAGTCTTACAATGTCATTGCTGTCAACTGCTCTTTCAAATCCTGTAGGAAAATGAACAGTCCTCATAAAGGTCAGTGATATTTTGACAGTACATCCTCGAACCAGCTTCTGCACTGTACAATTTAAAAATTTGCCAACTGCATATAAGTAAATCAGATGTTGGTCATCAAAACATAAAATCTGTATGAAACACATAAACAAATGACACAAAATGTGTATAAATTCTATATGACTTTAATTTGACTAGCATATGATTCAATATAAGAACTTTAAATGATTTATATATGAATCAGTTATTTTCTACTAATAATATAATACACATTTGCATACTTTTGTCATGTAAAACTCATATAAGACTTTTTACAGTATTCATATATAACACAAAAATCCCCTACAAGTTGTATGTGTGCTATTTAGTATGAAATGGGCCATAATCGGTTTGATTTTGTATAGGACATGTATTGGCCTTACATGAAACACAGAAGGTAATTCTGGCCAATTTAAGGAAGATATATGGTTGCTGTATATGAAGCATGCAGGTTTTTTTCATATGGGGGCGCAGACAGACCTGGCTCTCCCGTGAGGACAGACTCTGCTCGCACTGCATCCTGGGAGTGACGGAGACCGAGCTGCACTTCCTCACAGAATGCCCAAAATATGAACACATCAGAGACCAATATTACCCCCAAATTAATAAAATATTTCCCCAATTTAACACCTGTAATCCAACCCAAAAACTCAGATTCATTCTTGGCGAAGAAGCCAAATACTCCATATAGCTGCAAAATTTGTAGCATCTTGCCACCTCCTGAGGGACGACCAGAGCAGCAAACGCCCAATAAACACGCACAGAACACACCCTATGGAAGAAAAATAATGCCAAATGTTTTTGAAATAAAAAGCCTGTTGAATTGCACTACTTGAAAAAAATAGGCATTGCATTAACCATGCTTGCATTTTAATGCATTGTATTTTTAGGGCTTGCATTTTTATGGGCTGAAATTCAACATGGTTGAATATTTAAGCTGTGAATATTTCAATTAAAAACATTTCAAACACATTTTCATTATTAAAAATTCAATAATCCATATTCACCTTTCATATTTCACTTCCAAAATATCTACTGCTTTTCCTGCAGTTCCTGGATGTCATCGTAGTATTTTCTGTCGAATTTGCACCACTGAATTTGTGGAAGCGAATTTTCAAAGCGAAATAAAGTGGACCGAAAATTGCCTGTTGAATATTATAGGTTGTATTTTTAAACAGTTTGAATATTTTGGAAGTGAAATATGAAAGGTGAATATGGATTATTGAATTTTTAATAATGAAAATGTTTTTAATTGAAATATTCACAGCTTAAATATTCAACCATGTTGAATTTCAGCCCATAAAAAAGCAAGGCCCTAAAAATGCAATGCATTAAAATGCAAGCATGGTTAATGCAATGCCTATTTTTTACAAGTAGTGCAATTCAACAGGCTTTTTATTTCAAAAACATTTGGCATTATTTTACTTCCATAACACCCCATCAGACACACACACACACACACACACACACACACACACAGATGTATATAATGTTCATTTCTAAGTTTTTTTTTTTTTTTTTAAACATGATTTCTGTATTATAATCCATTTTATTTTATTTATTAATCTTTATTTATTTTATTATTATTGTTCTATGTTATCTGAATTATTATTTTGCTATATCTACTAGCCATGAATATATATAATATGATCTTTTTTTATTTAATTTTTTTCTGTACTAAATGTTCTAAATCATTTTCTATGTTGTTTTGATGCTTTGGCAATACAAAATATATTTTTTGTCATGCCAATAAAGCTTTCTGAATTGAATTGAGAGAGAGACGCGCGTTCACGAGATCACCAGGACAGACACTGATACGATAAAAAAAAGACGTGTTTGTTGGCGTTTGTCTGTTAAACTTCCGAAGAATCACGAACATCACGAAACACAAAAGAAACCTTGAATTGAAAGAAACCCTTTATATCAAACAAACAATTACATAAAATGTCCTCTAGATATTCATATTAATATGAGGAAGTCACTCACAAAACACATGAACACCTTGATCAAACTTTTACAATATACAGGTTCTCAAATCCTTCAGCTTTAACGTCATAAAGATACACGTTAATTCCTTCCTAAACGTTGATAAACACTTTGATGCTGTTTTTTTCCCGTGTCGTGTTCGTATTTTTCATGCTCAAAATGGCGGCAGGAGAACTTACTTTCACTTTCTATGAGTGACGAGAGAGAGAGAGAGAGAGAGAGAGGTGAACATAGACGCGCGTTCATGAGAGCACCACGAAGTATCAGTGTGTGTGAGAGCAGGTGTTGTTGCGTGAACGATATTGAAGATATTGTAAATAAAGTGGTGAATTATGTAAAATTGCGCAAACAAAGCACTCGCGTCTTTTCAGTTTGTTTTTATCTGTTACTTTGTTTGTTTTTATATTATTTGTTAAATTCGATTGTTCTCTCTTCTCTTTAGTTTGTTAATTTATTCTTTCTTCCACTAGTTTTTTTTATTTGTTAATCAATTTTTCTTCATTCCTTTGTTTATTCTTTTGTTCTCTTTGGCTTGTTCATTCATTCTTTTTACTAGCTCATATTTGCCTTCATTTGTTCAGTTTTGTCTTTCATTTATTTTTCTGCAGAACGCAGAGTTCCTGATAAATCATAAAGAGGACTTTGTTTGATCACAAATGTGGAACAATGCAATGTGACATAAACCTGAACCATACTGTAAAAACATCTCTAATTTTTTTTTTCCTGCACTAACTTTATTGCACTTTGGACCCCTTTCAATTTAATTACTGAAATGGTCAAAACACATGAGTTTAATGTGTCGAAATCATTTCTGTAATTTCCTCTCAATGCATAAATTACATTAACAACTTCTCCTTACCTTCTCTACACTCAAACGTTTCAACATGATATAGCTTGTTTTCCACGTTTTACCTAAAGCTCTTTTTAATTCTCAAATATAAAAAGGACATTTTGTTGTTCATCGTCCTAGTTTTCCTTTCCTCTTAGAACCATATTTTTTGTTTTGGTGTTTTCTCTCTCTGCCTTTTCTTCCCTCCTCCGACAAATAATTAATCACTATTATTTTTACATGTGTACATTGTACCCACAATGAGGTTTTGACACAGGGGTTTGCATGATTAATAATTTCTGAACAAAATACTCGATTATCTCTAGATATACTGATATCTAATCAACCGTAAAATGTAAGAAATAATATTGAACTCACAAACACTGAATCTCGACTGCTCAAACGATCTTGTCGTGCAGAGCTCAAGCTGTGCAGTTAACGGTAGTTTTCCAGCTGCGCCACAAGTTTCATAACCAAAACATTCTTAACACGGAATTGACTTAAATTGCAATTCATCCACTGGCCGCTGGAGATAGGCTGCAAAAGAGAGTTTTTTTTTCTTTTTCTTAAAGAAACATAACAAATACCAAACAAACCTCAAAAAGACAAATCTTATTACATTTCAAAGAAGTCCACATAGCAGCAAACAGTACAGATAAACACCATAAACCTAAAGAAACAAAAAGAACAAAAAGGGAATTAAATAATAAATAAAATATTACACAAGGGAGTTATCATCAAAAAATACCTTCAGAAGATTATATAATTTAAGGGCTTTTTTGTTACGCATGAGTCTTAAAGATTTGAAAAAGATCATTAAATCTTTATGGAAAAGTAAGAATGTGGGAGGGTTCTCAAAGAATCTGATTTTTTTTGAGAATTTGCATAAATAAAATAAATATTAATTGTTTCACAAAAGGTGCACTCATTACAATCCAGATTAAATCTGTGTCTGAGGAACTCATTACAAAATAAATAATGAGTTAAATATCATTATTAACCATAAATATCATTAATCATTTTAAACTGAACTTATTTTACCTTTGGAAAAAGTGGGAAAGTGAGAAATCTTGTTCTAATTTGACCCACTTTGTCTTTAGGGAAATCAAATAAAGAGGTCCCTTTATAACTTTATAAGGGAAAGTCTCTATATTTACAAAAGTCCTTAAAACTTTACTCTTACAGCCCTTCTCTGTAAAATTAAGACCAGAAATGATTAAACTCTTCAATCTTGGAAGAATAACACAATGCACTTTTAACCAGCTGAACCAAACCACCAGGAACAGCTTTTAACAAAGACACATATAATATCCGAGTACAAATAATATATTTTTCACAAAAATTGTCATAACTAAGGACATTTCCTTCTCCATCCATAATGTGTACAATGGACCAGACATCTTTATCCATCCAGTCCTGAAAGTACACATATTTCCTATGAATAAGGATACACTTACTATTCCACAAAGAACAACTATGTGGGAAAGAATTGTGTTTGTATATCAGTTTCCAATATAATAATACCTGACTATGAAAAGATGACAATTTACACTTTAGTTTTGATGGCTCAAAGTCACACCTCAAAATAAAAGCAATGCCCCCAAAAGAATCAAAGATTTTTGAAGAAAAACTAGACTAAACTGAATATTTATTCCTAAGGAATGCTTGGAGCCACTTCAATTTAAGAGTGTCATTCATAACATCGAAACCAATAATATTCAAACCTCCCTCACTGATTGGCTTCACTACATCTGACTTTCTTATGTAATGGTGTTTGTTTTACCAAATAAATTTAAACTGAATTTGATTAATATCCTTTATCCACCTGTCAGAGATACCTAAAAAATATGCAGGATAAATCAGCCTAGAAAGTACTTCGATTTTCTGTAATAAAATTCAGCCAAAAATGGAGATATCCCTTTGTAACCACACATTTAACATATTTTGACTTTGTGTTATATTGTTAGCCAAATAAAAAATTTTCTCTAGTTTTAGTGTCTTTAGTAATAACAATTGCTTTATATTTTAATGGAATATTAAACAATTGAGATTCAGTCCGACTATGCACTGTCATCAACTCACACTTTTTTAAATTTAATTTCAAACCAGAAGCTTTGGAAAAATGTGACTAAATGAATAGCAGCTGGGATCTACTCTCCATCACTAAGAGTATCGTCTGCTAGTTGACTTATTAATAGCTGACTCCCCAAGCCATTCAAGGGCCTAATATCTTTACTATTTTTCACATAAATTGCCAAAAGTTCAGCTATTAAAATAAACAAATACGGACGCTAATACATCTGTTGATGTTAAAACGCTTAGAAGTCCCACATGGAAGCGATACTGAACTATTAATATCTTTATACAACATCTCTATCAATTTAACAAATTTATAACCAAATCCAAAAAACTTCAGTGCATGTAAAATTAATGTATGTTCTACAGTATCGAATGCCTTATAGAAATCAAGAAACAAAACAAACCCATCATCTTTAATCAAATGTGCATAATCAATTAAATCCAAAATAAGTCTAATATTGTTGTGTATTAACCTTCCTTTAATAAAACCAGATTGTGTTTCACTTATAACTTGACTCAACCTCAATTTTAGTCTGTTTGCAATAGCAGATGTAAGAATTTTATAATCAACATTGAGTAGGGTAATCGGTCTTAGATTATCAATAATTATTATGTCTTTATAGTCTGACTTTGGGATAAGAATGATCAACCCCCGTTTCATAGTTGGGAGTAAAGCGTTTGATTCAAAAAATTCCTTTAAAGCTTTAAACAACAAATATTTTATTTCTTCCCAGAATTTTGTTTAAAAATTGTAGTCAGACCATCCAGGAGATTTACCTAAAGTTATTTTTTAAATAGTAGAATCGATTTCCCCTAATCTCAGGTCTACATCACAGCTTTCTTTCAATTCAATAATCAGTCTGAATAAAATCTTTTATCTTTTCTAGAAATCCTTTTCAGAATATGGAGAAGAATAAATATCACTATAAAATTAGTATACTTCCTTGAATATTAATTCTATTGATTGCTGCTTTTCTGTCTCCTCTTTTCTAACTGACAAACATATGCTGTATTCATCTCTCCTTCTTCCAATCATTTAGCAGGAGACCTTACAAAAGCTCCTTGTGCTTTTATTAAATACAAATGATAGCCTGAAGAGAGAGTCATTTATCATTGTATCACATTTAATTTAAATGTAATTTATCATTCATCATGTATCGTGTGTATTACAACAGGCATTAATTTCTTGAATTAAACAACTCCCTTTGCTTCTGTTCTTTGTTTTTTTGTTTTTTTTTGTTTACCAAAGCAAATTGAAACTTCCCTTGTTTTGAATTTAAAATACTCCCATTTATTAGAAGAGGTCAACTTTAATCTCAATAATCAAATTTCTTATTTGACTACAATAATCTTTATCCTTTAAAAGTTCTGCATTAAACTTCCAGTAGTCTTTTCTAAAGGCATGTTTTATTGTTGGCGTCAAAATTAATGAGATAAGGCAATGATCTGTCAATGGTGCGGCAGAAATTGAAACGTTAGTGGCAAACTCAGAATGTTCCTCAGTAATAAGCCAAAAGTCTATCCGTGACTTAGAAGATACATTTGGTTTGACCCATTAAAACTGACTCTCATTAGGACTAAAATAAGAAAAGTACCTTCACTACTAACCACAGCAGCAATCTACTGACCATGAACATCAGACTGAAAAGTCACAACTTTCCCAGGGCAATTGTTAAGGCTTATGGCACCACCTGCTGATCGATTGGAGCCATGACTAAACACAAGTGTCTCTCCTGAAAGCAGCCAAAAAGCAGCATCTTCTTCAGTAGAGTGAGTCTCTTGTAGAAAAACAAAATTTGACTTCTGCCCTTTGCAAAACAAAACTATCCCTTTGCGTTTTACTTTGTCATTTAGTCTCCTTGCATTTAATGAACAAAAAGATAAACGAGATTTCAATGAGAACATACGCCACTGGAACTCAGAGTGAACGGGCCGAGAATGTCACTAAGCAGTCGACAATGAGATCAGAAGAAGAAAAGTGCAACCCTTTTTAAAAAAAAGCCTCTCAAAAAAACAACACATTTCCCATTTTCCAAGTCTTCATCATCAGGCGAATCTTTGCTTCCCTTCCATGAAAAGAAAGGGATCATGAAAGTACACCACTTTCCCTCCAGCTCGCGCTTGTTTAATGTGTGGCCAACGTATTCCCATAGCATCTCTGTCCTGTTGGTTTAAGTCCTCGTGAAATGAACGCCTGCCTCCTTGCACACGGTTGATCCCTTTGACAGTGTCCAGATTTGGTCTCTGTAGATTCGCTTTGAAAACTGAATAATGATGCGATTTCCTTCTCTTCTGCCAATACGATGAACCGTGTCAACCGCCTCTTCATTTCCCAGGGCACACCAGGAGCAATCTTGGCCAGCAGGGTAATCACCTCCTGTCTGATGTTCTCGTTCTGTTTCTCTGACGAGCCTTTGTTGCGTAAATTCCAACGCCTTTTGTTGCGATCCAGTTCTCCTACCCTTGACCTCAGCTCTTTGTTTTCTTTTTTAATTTCAGAAAGTATGAGTTCAAATACAGCTTCCTTCTGCTTGTGAGCTTTCATCTCTGTTACAATTCTCTTCCATTTTTTTGGACAGCTCCTCCAGCTTTTTCTCCTGCTTGTCAAATTCAAAATAAACATTAACATTAAAAAAAAATGTGCAACGTAATTCTAATATAAAAAGACATTGGTAACTATTTACAATAAGGTTTCATTTGTAAACATTAGTTAACTTCATTACTTAAAGTGTTAGTTCACCTAAAAAATTTGTTAGAATTTTCTCACCCTCAAGTTGTTCTAAACCTGTATGAGTATCTTTGTTCTGTTGAACACAAAAGAAGATATTTTGAAAAATGTTGGTAACTAAACCATTTCTGGTCCCCATTGACTTCCATCGTAGGCCTATTTTTATCATACTATGGAAGTCAGTGAGCAAAACGTCATTGTAGAATGCTTATGTACATTGTTTGTATGTGTTGTTATTTTATTATAAAAACGTATAATTATTTGTTCTGTACAAATTCATATATAAAATAATAGTGATTTATAATGTACAATTTATCAGTGAAGGGAAGAAAAGGCAGAGAGAACGCCAAATCATTAATATAATACTTGACCACATTTCCCATAGGATCCCCCACATCTATAGTTCATCTTCTCTGTTTCTTATCTTAGTCACATGACCAAATTCCTGCAGTTATAGCATCTCATAGTAATGCACTGCCTTATATTATGCTTAATGAATACAAAGTGTAACTCCTTAGGAGGATCAAATTCATTCAAAATGGACTTTCTCAATTCCCCTTGTCTTCTTTTGGCATTTTTCAACTGATCTATTTCACACTCAAATTCTCTACTAGTTCTTTCATATTGACCGTAAGAGGAACTCCAGACAAATTCCCTTGCATCAGTTCTTTTCCTCACTTGTACCCCTTTTGCTACTTTAATTTTTCCCACACTGCTCATTTTCTTTGCCTTTTCCATCTGTGCTTCAGTACAGCCAATAAGTAAGTTTCCATCTCCCAAAACACATTTGTTTTTTTATTGAGTTAACAATAGGGGAATACAGTCATAAACACTTGAATCTGTAAAACACTGAAATCTAAATTTTGCATCTTGTATCAAATCAATCATACATCTGATACATCAAGTATCTTTTTCAAGAGTCAAGAACAGTCTTAACAGCTTCATGATTGTCCTGTGTTGAGGTTAGAGAATCGTAAAATATCTTTAAGTCAGTGGAAACTGTCAGGAGAAACAGCAGGTTCAGAAACAAACTTTATTGCTTGAAGAGAACAAAAGCAGTCTGTCGTATACACAACACTCTTTGTGGACGCAGAACTGGAAATAACTCTGGGTCGATAAACTTGTGAGGTACGTCAGGAGTCGAAGGTCCCGGGCTTGGCATCGACACACAGAGAGAGAAGCTCAGGCCCGTTCGGCAGAACCACAGACAGAGATTGGTAAAGAGACCACAGACATCAGGAAGATAAGCAGAGAACATCCAGCAAACAATAGCCGTCATTTCACCGTCTGGGTTAACTATAGACCCGATATAGTCCGGCTATGAGGAACCCACGTTTATCCAAAAATAAACTTGAATTTGGTTACTTGTCGTTTTTTTCCAAAATAACTTGTAAGCATGTTAGCAAAGTCAACAGTGATTACAAGCTGTTTGGTTTAATTTCGTTGACATGTTCTGTGCGTAGTCACGATTTATTTAGAGTCAAAACTGATTCATTGTAGTTTTTGGCCAGGCAGCGCATGAGATGGATGATATCATCATGTTCGCAATGTCAATAATATCTACAAGACATAGTGTAACTTCATGACATGGTCGATCTGTAGTCACGATTTAGCTCTAAATTGGACGGGTTGTGCAGTCTGCTTTCAGTCCAGCCGGCATAATCGAGTCAATCTATACGCTTTAAAAAACACTGGGTTAAAAACAACCCAAGGGCTGGGTAAATATAGGACAGAACACATGTTGGGTTAATTTTACCCACTAATTGGGTTGTTTATTTAACCAAGCACAATGGGTTAATTTGTTTTTACTATAATACTTGCTTAATTTTTTTACTTCACACATGAATTAATGTTTATGGATTAACTTAAATCCTCTAAACTTTTAAAAAATACTCCACACAACCACTGGTTTGCATGATAGCTTAATTTTTTATCATATTTGACAGTATAGCATATTGTATATCATTTTTCAATAAATATTGCCTACATTTAAGCTCGTTTAACAAATATTAGAAGTAAAATTTTAACATTCAGAAGTAATTCAAGTGTAATCGTCCCGTCTCTCCATAATGTTTTTAAAGCAGGTAAATAAAATATTTGTTATCTATCAAAATGACGGAAAGCATTTTGAAATACTATCACTCAGTGCTAAACAAACATTTTTTGATTAAGGCAACATATGTTACATAAATAGGCATATATTATTACAGTGATATTTAACACGTCCATAATATTGCTGCACAAAAGAATCAAGCTTTTGGGGTAATTCATGGTCTGTTGTAAATAATTGTAATGCTTTTACAATTTTAAGTTTCCTTTTATTGTTCGATGGTTGAAGGGCGGGTAGAATAATGTCACTATTGTACACAGTTATTTATTATTGCATCCATAGAGCAAGCCTTTCACTGATTGTTTACAGTTTAACAGAAGTTAAAGCCATAATAATAATAATCGTGCAAAGCATCATGGGGTGTAGGAAAAGGTGGATAGTAAGTACATGTAGCTAATTGTTACTACTGAGTATTTAAATGTATAATTACACTAACAAGGACACTGGAAAATAAAGTGTAAGCGTTAATTCTAATATTATGTGAAATGTCATTTTTTCTCATAAAATCCTTACCTCATTGGAGGCCATGAAGCGACACCCTGAGGACTTCTTTAATCAAGACTGTAGAAGTGCCATCCGGATGGCTCCAAAATTAACTGAGAAGCACATTAACCTGCATAATTTCACAAATATGAGGGTGAAACCAGACACTCCGGTCTTAAGCCAGTCTATACATCATGCAACCTCGATAACAAAACAGAACAAATAACACACATATATCATAGTTGTTAAACTACTGTTTCAACTTCATCCTCAACACAGGTATTCAGTCCACGGTCCATCATCAGAAACTTCAGAGGAAGCTTTACACACTGCCAGATTTTTAGAGGAAATGGATCAACTCTTTGATATTCTGAACTTCAGGTGCAAATGTGGAAATAAACCTGGTAATTAAATGTTTTTCTCTACAACCAGCAAACCACATTGTGATTTTTGTAGATGCCTGAAAGACACCAAATGGTGGAGGAGACCACTCTCCTTTTCCAGCATCATCCGCCTGGGATCCCTGAAGAACAGCATTAGCTGGGAAAAATCCTGGAGATTTGGGTAAATAAAGATCTATTTGGGGTCAAATTAAACAATGGCAGATACAGCTCAGAGCGAAAATAACAAATACAACATTTAAATGTGTCTGTCAAAAGTGGAGACTAAAAATTAATTGATGTGCTTAAAGAAAAAACCTGATCTAAACCTAAATCTGATAAATCCATTACCAAAGTGGTCACTTACTTCCATCATTTACTTCAATCTGTAAGGTCTGGCAAAATACCAGAGTGGGCTTGTTCACAGTGTGAGGGACGTTTTGATGATGCACAAAAACCTGATGGCTGAGGGACTGAAGCACCTCCAAATTAAACCAAGATTGACTTGATGCATTTATATTTTAGTAAAAGGGTACTAATAATGAAGAAAACAGACAATTAGCAAGACTTCTATATTAACCATTTTTCTTGCTGTTACGTTTAGAACCTGTTTTCTGTTATAAGACGCAAAGCAGGGCACCGGTTTCACCCTTCAGACAGAGAACTTTCAGCTGCACTAAGAAGTGCATCAGTGGCGAAACATCATTGTTTTTAATTATAGACCCACAAACTGTGTGACAGACGACTGCTTACAGCTTCTTCAGTCTCCCACTGTGGAGTGTATTGAACAGATAATGCATAATCATATATCACTAGACTGACATGTAGAAAACTTGAACCAAATTTAAATTACTTACCTTTTCTTGCGATGCTAAAACGATTATCGATGCATCTTTTTTTGTGTGTGACTACTTGGTACTTTTAAAGCAAAGTATTTATAATGACCCATAAATAATTTACTTCCAATATCTTTTATTAATAAAACAAATGGAAGTGATTTGGCAAGTCAACTGTAAGGTTATATTTGTCAGCATATGTCCCAACATTGCAAAGAACCAACAGGAAAATAAATGTGTGCCTGTACTAGCAGCATACTTGTAGTAAATTAATACAAACTTCAGCATATTCTGAATCTCTAACATTTAATAATAGACTTCTAACCAATATCCTCCTGTTATTTACAATGAGCAATATAATCCTTCAGACAAAAAATAAATAAACATTTTGCTGTAGCAAAATCACAAACAGCTTTCATAGAAAAATAATGCGTGTTGGACTTACGCCTATTCTGAATAATTAGTAACAAACAAAGCTGCTCTTATACACAAATAATAAAGAGTCTAAGACTTATGACTTGAAATTGTTGCTGTATACCAATCAAAAACAGCTTATACTAAAAAAGTGAATGAACATCTGCAGAGAGCACAGTCAAAATGTAACTTTTTGTGACTGGCACTGCACTTATACACACTGTGACTGTGGAGGGTAGTACAGTAAACCTAAGTATAACGTCATATATCAGATCTGTTCACAGCATATTGATGTGAAAACAAAACAATACAGAAAGCAGCTCTCATACAAAAATAGAAAAAAGGCCACAATGAAATTATGCCAAAGGGTAAAAATGAAAATATGTTAGCTTTTAAAGAAGAGGGTGCCGTTCGGATTTTGCACTCAGCCATTATGCGTCTCTGTTATATGCGCGTTTGAACATATATGTGCGCAGGCGTGTAGTCCTTCTTTACAAACCATGCTAATGAAATTCCACTAATGCCAACATAATTTTCAAGTCTAATTAAAAGAATGTTGTGGTCGATAGTATCAAATGCAGCACTAAGATCAAGTAACACTAATAGAGAGATACAACCACGATCGGATGATAAGAGCAAATCATTTGTGACTCTAATGAGAGCAGTCACAGTTTATGGTACGGTCTAAATCCTGACTGAAAATCCTCGCAGATATCATTTCTTTCTAAAAAGGAACATAGTTGTGAGGATACCGCCTTTTCTAGTATCTTTGACAGAAAGGGTAGATTTGAGATCGGCCTGTAATTGACTAATTCTGTAGGATCAAGTTGCGTTTTTTTAACAAGCGGTTTAATCATAGCCAGCTTAAAATTTTTTGGTACATATCCTAGAGGCAAAGATGAATTGATGATATTAAGAAGAGGATCTATGACCTCTGGAAGCATCTCTTTCAGTAGCTTAGTCGGTATAGGGTCTAACGTACATGTTGTCGATTTAGATGATTTAACAAGTTTAGCGAATTCTTCCTCTTCTATAGCAACGAATGAATCAAATTTTCCAAATTGCTGTGCTGCTTGGAAACATCTGGGGTTAAAGATTTATTTTTCGTTAGTTTAGCCACAATTTCAAATAAATACCTAGGGTTTTGTTTATTTTCTTCTAATAGGGTTGAAAAATAAGCAGATCTAGCAGCTTTTAAAGCCTCTCTGTAAGTAATCGAGCTCTCTTTCCATGAAATGCGGAATACCTCTAGTTTTGTTTTCTTCCAGTTGCGCTCCATTTTTCTGGCTGCTCTCTTAAGGGCCCGAGTGTGCTCGTTGTACCATGGCGTTGGACTATTTTCTTTAATCTTCTTTAAGCGCAAAGGAGAAACTGTGTCTAAAGTGCTGGAAAATAAAGAGTTAAAAGTTTCTGTCGCAATAGTAGTAGTATACTTTATTGTCCTCGAAAGGAAATTTGTTGTGGACTACATGTTGCTGCATAAACATATAAAAAAGACAGTTGATTTAAGACATTACAAATTTAAAATTAACAAGATAAACAGTTATTCAATAATCGTACAGATACAGGCACAAAGGAATTCTTATACCGATTTAGTTTGCACATTGGGACTCTATATCTTCTACCAGAGGGGAGCATTTCATACTGCGAGTACAAAAAGTGAGTTTGGTCCCTCACAATTTTCTGTACCTGATTCAGAATGCAACTCTCATATAAATGTTGAAGATTCAACTGTTCTTCTTGTCCAACAGTTTTTAATGCTGTCGACACCAGGTGTACTAGTTTAGACTTAAGCTGTACATTTAGGTTCCCAAACCATACTGTAATACCATATCTAACTATACTTTCTAAAACAGCTTTGTAGAATAACATCATAATCTTCTTATTAACTCCATAAACGCAATCTACGTAAGAAGTACAGTCTCTGGTGCAGCCGAGTGCAAACCCATTCTGTGTGTGTTTTCCAAGTGAGTGAACTGTCTATATAAACACCCAAATACTTGTAAGTCTGCGTTTGGGTGATGTTTTGGTCATGTATGACCACTTGCCGATGGTCACCTATACATTTTGGGTCGAATATAATCTCCTCCGTTTTCTTTGTATTTATTATTAAATCATTTTTATCACACCAATCAACGAACCTGCTTATTTCTGGCTGGTAGATGTTTCCTATATTATCATCTCCGTAAAGTAAACTTAAAATGGCTGTGTCATCAGAATATTTAAAAATATAGTTTTGTGAATGCTTACTTGAACATTCATTTGAAAAAAGTGTAAAAAGTATTGGTGAACTGACACAGCCTTGTGGAACACCTGTGCTAATGTTGAGTTCTTCTGAGCTATCTGGGATGCTACACGTGTTGTCTTACTCCAACAGAATTAAGAATGTCTTTAAATGCCAATCCCAATGCATCTTTTTCGTTATCTACATGTATATTAAAATCACCAACAATTAGTACTTTATCTGCAACCAGTACTAACTCTGATAGAAAGTCAGCAAATTATTTGATAAAGTCTGTATGGTGCCCTGGTGGCCTGTATACAGTAGCCAACACAAATCTCAAACGTGATTTATCATTTATACTTGATAGTGTTACATTAAGCACCTAGCATGACGTTGTCATACTCAGATTCTATTCAGAATATGAGTCTGATACTGCTCCATTGGGCTGTGATTATGGGGCGTGTTTCAACCGAACCAGGAAAGAAAATACCTCTGCACTCAATTGGATAAACCTACAACCAATCAGAGCAACGGAGTAAGTGTAACATCTTTCCGATCGACAAATGCCTTGATCAAAGTTCTCTGTTCTTCTTCTAAAATGAATGCGCTATCAATATCAGACGCGACACTATAACAGACGCGATGGCGGAATCTACACATCTCAATTCTCCAATGGCAACCACCTTAGTTGTAAACAAATTCAACCCAGGCGCTCTTTGGTGACGTGGATGATTATGTTACTGTTGATCATCTGTCCATCATCATATAAAGCCCGCACTGACAATTTGATTGGTCCAAACAGCTCTGGTTCGAGCATTATAGCTCCACAACGGATCAAGTCCAGATCGAACTTCCCAACCTCAAATGTTGTGGGCGGGGATAAGTTCGGCTGGCATCCAGGCTATTAAGCACCAACACTTCAAAAGAATTTTAACACAAGACTTCTCAGTAATTCTTAAGATATTATAATAAATTTCAGCAACTCCTCCCCCTTAGCCTTTCAGACGAGGCTCACAGTAATCTCAAAACAGACTCATTTAAAGTAATGTAATTGTCTGGTTTTAGCCAGGTTTCTGTCAAACACAGCACATCCAGGTTATAATCTGTAATCATATCATAAACAATAAGTGCTTTTGAAGTAAGGGATCAAATATTTAGCAACCCGAGATTTAACATTTGTTCATCCGCATTATATCTGCTTTTTATTTGTTGAACATCAATTAAAAAAAAATTTGGAGTATTTTGTATGTCCTAATTCGGGGAACAGACACAGTCTCCATATGATGATATCTAGGTGGAAGAGTCTCTATGTGATGGGATTTATCTGATCTCAGTGACGTGAGACAGCTAGCAGACGGTCGGATTAGCCAGTCTGTCTGCTTCCTGACCTGAGCCCCAATTCATGTTATTATTAGAGAGAAGATTATTATTATTATTATTATATTTTTATAATTGTTTATTATTTATCATATTACCTTGGCTTATGTTAGCAGCAAGAGAAGTGACTCAGAAGAGTACTGGGTTTAGCCCGAATGAACTTGTTTTTGGCCATACCGTTTGGGGGCCGTTAGCTTTATTGCAAGATGGCTAGATACCTACTGAACCACCGAAAAAGTTGACTGAGTATGTTGATGGTTTTAAAAGACGAATTGTTGAAGTGGTTAAAGTGGCCAAGGTGAACCTGGAACAAGCACAAGCAAAAATTAAACGCTTGTATGATCGTAGGACGGAACATCGTTCTTTTTGTGTTGGCGATCAGGTGCTGGCCTTGTTGCCCGTTGTTTCATCTCCGTTTAAAGCTAGATTTGGTTAAGTAATTCAGAAACTTTGAGAAATTTGCCAACATTCCTTGAACATCTTCCAACTGAAAAGCATTGTGAATTGGTTGAGTTAATTCGGGAATATTCGTCCTTGTTTTCAGATGTTCCTTCTTAGACACACGTAGTACAACATGACATTGATGTGGGTGATTCCCCTTCAATACGTCAGCGCTTTTGTAGAGTGCCGTGGAAAAAAAGAAAACAGCTTGAGTCAGAGGTTAAGTATTTGATTGATAATAATCTCCCTGTTTGTTAGTAAAAAAAAGGATGGGACATTTAGGTTCTGTACAGATTATAGAAAACTAAATGCAATCACTAAACCAGACTTTTAGTTGTGTATAGTGATTCTTGGGAGGAACATTTAGTCCGAATTCAATCGCCTGAAAGACGCTCAGCTCACCGTGAACCTAGCAAATGTGTGACTTCGGGCCACGGTGACTTATTTAGGACGAAGAACACCTGCGCGCCGGTGATCCCAATCGCGCCGCAATCAACCAGTCACCTGTAAACAATGCAGACGCAACACACACACACACACACACACACACACACACACACACACACACAAAACAAGGAACGGCCGACAGTCTTTGTCTTCCTCTGCTGGTACAACACAAACACATTCAGGCACTATATTACCTCTAACAAAACTCCCAACCTTTTTGATATTATACTGTGTGTTTATACAAATAAAATGGTTTATGAATGAGAAACTGTAATTTGCTGCAGTGAAATAAAAGGTGTTTCACTGCCGCCTCATCAGGTCTTTCAGAGGAATGTTGAAATCTAAACGAAGTCTTAATTTACAACAGTAAAGTCGCTGTATCTTCAGTCTCTGTTGATTCTGATGACTGTGAGTCTCTGTAGTGGATCCTTATTCACCATCAGATGATCATCAGAAGATCAGACTGTCATCTAATACTGGCCAGTCCTAAAATAAAACACACAAACTGTCACATGCAGTATGAGACATCACATATGTCACATATTTTCATAAGAAAACTAACTAGATAAGCTATATTAATTCATTCTCAAACATTATAAAATAGCTTCTATCTGATGCTAAAAATCACTTTACAAAATTAAAAGGACATGAAAAGTCACTTTCACACAACAGACAGCTGATACAGAACCAGCAGAAATTATCATTACACTACGAATTTAATATGAGTTATTTACAAAAAAAGCAAATCTCAGGGAAAGCTGAAAATAACATTAATATTATGTTCACAATCAGTCACAACATTATAAGCACAATTAAACTCATAAAAAACAGTTTAAATTTCAGAGACCTACTGAAGCTGAATTTAAGACTCAATATCTGATGATCTCAGACAAAATATTTACACGTTACTGAACCTTAACCTTTAACTTTTATTTCTAGTGAGTAAATTTGAATTTGAAATTTGAATCAGCCATTTGAAATTTAAGTGAAAATATGATAATGAAAATCGTTAAAAACTATTCTTACCATAGTGTCTCCAGTTTATAATGTGGATCATCCTTCAGATCCTTTAGCAGCTTCACTCCTGAGTCTCCTAGTTTATTCTCAGACAGATGCAGGTCTCTCAGGTGTGAGGGGTTTGATCTCAGAGCTGAAGCCAGAGCAGCACAACCTTCATCTGTGACACCACAATCCTCCAACCTGTAGAGAACAGTGACACACATTAAGCCAATATCCAAAGATAAACATGACCACTTAAAAAAAATAATAATAACATCATAATGTCAATATGAAATATATACACATACTCATTAATTATTAGATTAGAATCATTTATGTTGTTAAAATACACCAGTTAGGATTAAGGGATTGAATACACAGTTTGTAGAGTATAAAAATCATTATTTCTATGGAAAGTCCCCATAAAACATGAGAACCTATGGTGTGTGTGTCGAAGAAGCAGTCGAACAACAGGAGAGATCATCAGTCTGTGAGTGTTTACTTTTCCCAGTAGATTTTAGCGGGGCTCTGTGTTGCTAGGAAGTTTGTTTTGTTTACTGTGTTTTTACTCTGGTAAAAACGCCCGTGTGACGTTGTTTGTGCGTCGTGACTTGTTAGTTTCGCTTGACTAAACAGGAGGGCGGGGCCTAACCAGTTAAAGTATTTATTCTAACAAACTGCTAGTACTTCTTAGAAGAAGCAGTCGAACAACAGCAGAGATCATCAGTCTGTGAGTGTTTACTTTTCCCAGTAGATTTTAGCACGGCTCTGTGTTGCTAGGAAGTTTGTTTGTTTACTGTGTTTTTACTCTGGTAAAAGCGCCCGTGTGACGTTGTTTGTGCGTCGTGACTTATTAGTTTCGCTTGACTAAACAGGAGGGCGGGACCTGCTGTATTCAATAAAGAGGTATTAGGCGTGTATAAAAAAGGTTAGTGCACCGCGGCAGCCCTCGTGTGAAGCCCTCATCGTGTGAAGACCAAAGAGTGTAAAGACCAAAGAGTGTAAAGACCAAAGAGTGTAAAGACCAAAGAGTGTAAAGACCAAAGAGTGTAAAGACCAAAGAGTGTAAAGACCAAAGAGTGTAAAGACCAACGACTCTACCTGTGCGACTCCACCGAGCAAGGACACCGACAAGGCACTTGAGTATTAATTTTCTTGTTTTTTTCCTTTCCTTTCTCTTCTACAAAACTTTTCATCTGATCTGTCTGTTTGTGACCCCTCTTACACTATGTGTTTTCAAATCCCTACTATTACTAACACACGTAAATCAAATGTCACACGTCAGAGGAAGTCCAATCCTAACAACCTGCGTACTTTTCCGGTGTCTTCTAGTACTATATTCTCTTTTCCTATTGGTCTCTGGAATTGCCAGTCCGCTGTAAACAAAGCTGATTTCATTACATCTATTTCTAGTCATTTGGGTCTCAGTCTACTGGCCCTGACTGAGACCTGGATCAGACCAGAGGACACTGCCACACCGGCTGCCCTCTCCACTAAATTCACTTTCTCACACACCCCTCGCCTTACTGGTAGGGGTGGTGGTACTGGTCTGCTCATCTCAAACGATTGGAAATTTGATCATTTACCACCTCTGTGTGACAACAGCTCATTTGAATCACATTCAATTACTATCACTAGCCCTATTAAAATCCATTTTGTAGTTGTATATCGTCCCCCAGGGCAGCTCGGAAGTTTCTTGGAAGAGCTTGATGTGCTACTCTCATCCTTCCCTGAGGATGGTACTCCTCTCATAGTTCTTGGAGACTTCAACATCCACCTAGAAAAACCTCAGGCTGCTGATTTCCACACTCTGCTTGCCTCATTCGACCTCAAGCGAGTATCTACTGCGGCTACTCACCAATCAGGTAATAAATTGGACCTTAGCTACACACGCTACTGCTCCACTGACCATACACTGGTCACTCCACTGCACACCTCAGATCACTTCCTCCTCACTCTCAACATCAACCTGCCACAGAACACAACACACACTCCTCCACAGGTCACCTTTCCGCGAAACCTACGCTCAACTCTCACCCTCTCGTCTATCCTCTCCACAGTAGTCGATTGTCGAGTTCACGCGCGTTCATAGGTAACTAAACCTATGCGCGTGAACTCGACAATCGACTACTGTGGACTTTGACCGAAAACAGGATGTAAATACAGGTATGTGCTCTGGCTGAATTATAATTATAGATTATGCACTATCTACATATTAAACCTTATTCACTCCGAGTCTTTATGGTAGAGAAGATCTTACCACAGTTCCTCCAGTTTACAGTGAGGACTCGCTAGTCCAGCAGAAAACCGCTTCACTCCTGAGTCTCCTAGTTTATTCTTATACATATACAGTTTTCTCAGGTGTGAGGGGTTTGATCTCAGAGCTGAAGCCAGAGCAGCACAACCTTCATCGGTGACACCACAATCACTCAACCTGTAGAGAACAATGACACACATTAAGCCTATATCAAAATATAAACATAACACTTAAAAAATAAAAAATAAACAATGCTGTCAATTTGAAATATATACAAATACTCATTAGTTCAAGTTGTTAAATTACATCAGTTAGTATAAGGGGATTGAATATACAGTTTGTACAGTTTAAAAATCATTATTTCTATGGAAAGTCCCAATAAAACCTAAAAAACCCAACATGTGTGTTTGTGTGTGTGAGAAAGTGTGTGTATGTGTATGTGTGTGTTAGGACTGGGAGAAAAAAATCGATTCACCTAACTATCGCAAGGTTTTGGTTTACAATTTTAATATATATATATTTTTCTATATTCCAGAATCAATATTGATTCAAATTATGCTCGTTTTTTTTTTTTTTAGCAATGCAAAATAAACTCAAAATGCTCTGTTCATTTTGATCTTTAATTTTCGTGTTATACATCAATCGATCCTGTTCAGTTTCTTTTTTTTTTCAGTTTCTATTTTTTTTCTGTATAGTCACAATAAAAATAAAGTGTTTTGCTTTTTGCCAAATAAAGAAAAATTAACATGATGCGAGTTCTGCACTCTCTCTGTCCGTGAACTCCAATTTGAAACGCATTCGAAAATGATCTATAACTCCGCGAAAATACCCACGGGCATAAAGCTTGAGATCGCATCTTTTAAATGAAGTAATTTATATAAAAAACAAATATTCTCATCTTCTGTAATCTGTATGAAAAGAGAGCGATTCCAGTCGAGCTCATTACGAGCTCATTAACTATAATTCGTTTACGCCTACTCACGGAGCGCGCTATTCACAAGATAATGTGTTAAGCCATCTATGCAAAACAGGTAAACGCCCCCAAGCAAATGCATTAAACGCTTCAAGTTTCATCATTCAGTCACCTGTGCGTTGGGAAGATGGCACGATACACTGGTGCGGAAGCCCTTCAGCTCGTCCTGGCTACTAGCGACGAAGAGTCCACATTTTCATCAGAAAAAGAGCGCGACTACTCTGATGACGACCGTTTGTATTTTGAAGAGCGACTTGATCCAGCCGTGGATAGAATTTCGGATGAGTAAGTATTTAGTCTTACTTGCATTAGTTGACAAGCTATTCAATATAAACATGTAGCTTACATATTATACTGGGTGGACTATTTTCCACTTGCCATCCAGAGTATTGACATTTGATATCTACATATATTCAACACGATCTAATTGTGCATATCTATACCATGAATTTAATATCTCGTACCATTTCAACGTCAAAAATGTTTTTTTGTTTGTTTTTTGTGCATATGCTACGCACTGTAAACCTCTTGGTTAGGAAATTTGTATTTGTATGTGTAAATGATATGTTTATATCATTATGTATGAAAGCTAGAATTTAGATTAGGTGTTTAGATTATATTTTGACTAGTTTAAATGCTGCCTCATTATCATTAACGATGCATGCTCGCAAATATCAGTTGTAAATGTGTGTAAATGTGCTGAAATGTGTAAATATACCCAGTTAATGAAGTGCGCAATTGTGTTAGGCTAATGTTTGCGGTGTGCCTCTCCGGTAATGGCCCATTGACACGCATATAGGTGTGACGTTTTGAGGTTTGAGTTCTGTTTTATGAATCTGTTTCTATGTTTTCAGTTTCTGTGATCCGTTTTCCCCTGTCTTTTGTGATTTTGGTTTAGTCCTGTTTTCCCCGGTCTGTTTTATTAGTTCATTTGTGTCAGCTGTGTCTTGTTAATCATCCTGTTTGCCTGTGTATATATACCCCAGTGTTTTACTCAGTCTTGGTCTGTCGTCGTCAGATTATGGTTGTCTTTGTATGGTTAATGTTTGATTCCTGGAGTTTTGTCTTTTGATTTTGTAATCTGAAACCATTTCAGTTCTAATAAATAAATACTTTGTTTTTGAATTACTTAAACCTCGTCTCAGCATCCTGCCTGTTACAACCCTGACAGAATGACAGACCATAACAAAAAAGAAAATGTGCTGGGATCAACTCACAGGGGTAATTAAGGAGAGCCACGACCTGCTGGAGTATACGGTGAAGTTTAGTGATATGGCTAAAGACTGGAATGTATGTGATGAAACCATTATCACAGCATATATGATCGGTGCTATAAGCGTCGATCCTCGTCCACTCCCCGATTTCTCGGGGTTGAGCTGGAGGGAAGCTGTTGCCATCTGCTGGGAAAGTTTTACCCCCCAGTACGCCTCACATCCAGCCAACCCAACCGATTTAGTTCCAGTGCCAGTTCCAGTGCCTGAGCCGTTGGTGCCAGTTCCAAGTCTTGTTCCGAAGCCTGTTCCGAGCCCAGCACATTTTAAAAAGATCACCTGGCCCAGAGCACGAAAACTTATTTCTAATAGTGCTGATCTTGGGTCTAAAATGTTTGACCCACCTTGGGTATCCGTTCGGAGAGCACGCAAGTTTTTTCCACATACCACCAGATCTACTGATCCTCTCATCAGCCCAGCCGAACCTGAGCCTGAATCTGAACCAGTGATGTCTGTTCCTGAGTCTGAGCCGGTGATGTCTGTTCCTGAATCTGAACCAGTGATGTCTGTTCTTGAGTCTGAGCCGGTGGTGTCTGTTCCTGAGCCCGAGCCAGTGGTGTCTGTTCCTGAGCCCGAGCCGGTGGTGTCTGTTCCTGTTCCTGAGCCGGTGGTGTCTGTTCCTGAGCCCGAGTCGGTGGTGTCTGTTCCTGAGTCTGAGCCGGTGATGTCTGTTCCTGAGTCTGAGCCGGTGGGGTCTGTTCCTGAGTCTGAGCCGGTGGTGTCTGTTCCTGAGACTGAACCAGTGATGTCTGTTCCTGAGTCTGAGCCGGTGGTGTCTGTTCCTGTTCCTGAGCCGGTGGTGTCTGTTCCTGAGCCCGAGTCGGTGGTGTCTGTTCCTGAACCTGAGCTGGTGGTGTCTGTTCCAGAGCAAGAGCCAGAACCTGTCAATTTCCCCATTAAAATTTGGGGGGGGGCGCATACCTGCTAGGGGAACAGCGGAGGGTTCTCTGACGCGGTTCCCAATACCACCATGGCCACCTGAAAAAATATCTCCACCATGGCCGCCTGAAGGGTCATCTCCACCATGGCCGCCTGAAGGGTCATCTCCACCATGGCCACCTGAAGGGTCATCTCCACCATGGCCACCTGAAGGGTCATCTCCACCATGGCCACCCGAAGGGTCATCTCCACCATGGCCACCCGAAGGGTCATCTCCACCATGGCCACCTGAAGGGTCATCTCCACCATGGCCACCCGAAAGGTCATCTCCACCATGGCCACCTGAAGGGTCATCTCCATCATGGCCACGCCCACAGCCTGTTCCACCATGGCCACGTCCACAGCCTGCTCCATCATGGCCACGACCACAGCATGTTCCGCCCTGGTCTCCTGACCAACCTGCATCCGTCTGGATCGTCCTGGAGTCTAGGATGCCCACCCTCCCACCCTTTTGGATGTTTTATACGGCGCGAGGACGCGCCTTTGGGGAGGGGGGAGGTACTGTGACGTTTTGAGGTTTGAGTTCTGTTTTATGAATCTGTTTCTATGTTTTCAGTTTCTGTGATCCGTCTTTTGTGATTTTGGTTTAGTCCTGTTTTCCCCGGTCTGTTTTATTAGTTCATTTGTGTCAGCTGTGTCTTGTTAATCATCCTGTTTGCCTGTGTATATATACCCCAGTGTTTTACTCAGTCTTGGTCTGTCGTCGTCAGATTATGGTTGTCTTTGTATGGTTAATGTTTGATTCCTGGAGTTTTGTCTTTTGATTTTGTAATCTGAAACCATTTCAGTTCTAATAAATAAATACTTTGTTTTTGAATTACTTAAACCTCGTCTCAGCATCCTGCCTGTTACAACCCTGACAATAGGCTTATTGCACGCGTCTAAAATTATTTACATCAATTATTCATTATAGACTAATGCTACTATAGTTATATTTATGTAATAATATTCTTCAACTTTTTTAAAAGGAATGTAGCTTCATCACTACCTCTGCCTGCAACTCGGAGTGCGCTTAGCAACACAGTCAGAAATCAGAAAGAGTAAGTACATATTTACCCACTATTTTACAGATGTTAGTTCAATTTTGTTTATACCTAGTGTTAATACAATATGAGCCTGTATGACTTTATTATTTATTTTTGGAGATTGGTTGATGATGTTACATATGTTTTGTGTTATCAGCATTGCTAAATGTCCATGTGCTGGAATAGTACTCTGTAAAATATATGATAATAATAGTTTTTAACTTTTTTTAAAAGGAATGTAGCTTGTTCACTCTCGCCTTCCACTGCAACGAGGACACGCAGCAACAAAAATCAAAAAGAGTAAGTACATATTTACCTACTATTTTACACATGTTAGTTACATTTTGTTTATATACTTAGTGATGATACAAATGTATATGTGCCTGTGTGGCTTTGCAAAAAATGTGTTGTTATGCATGCACAATATAACAATTATTGATTGGTAATGTTAATATAAAAGAGCTTAAATTGTGTTGCTTTATCAGCATTGCTAAATGTCCATCAGTTATGCATGTGCTGGAATAGTACTCTGTAAAATATATGATAATAATAGTTTTCAACTTTTTTTAAAAGGAATGTAGCTTGTTCACTCTCGCCTTCCACTGCAACTCGCAGGACACGCAGCAACGGAAATCAAAAAGAGTAAGTACATATTTATCTACTATTTTTTACCTACTACTGTGGCTTTGCAAAAAATGTGTTATGCATGCACAATATTACAATTATTGATTGGTAATGTTAATATAAAAGAGCTTTTTTTTTTTTTTTATCAACATGCTGATTGCCCTGCCCTGACATGCTGATAGACAAAGAGATCACATAAAACCTGTTTTAGAGACATTGCACTGGCTGCCTGTTAAATTTCGTGTTGATTTTAAAATTCTTATGTTGACTTACAAGGCGTTAAATGGACTTGCTCCGCAATATCTTTCTGATCTATTAGTACCCTACATTCCGACACGTAATCTTCGCTCAGCCGATGCCGGTCTTTTAGTTGTTCCGGTAACGCGCCTAAAAACAATGGGTGATAGAGCGTTTTCTTCGGTTGCCCCAAAGTTATGGAATTCACTGCCCTCACAAATTAGAAGTGCTCCATCTTTGAAATTGTTTAAGTCATTCCTTAAAATGTATTATTTTAAAGAAGCATTTGGGTGAAACGTGATCTCTGTGGTTCTCCATGTGATATATTTTACGGTTTTGCTATATGTTTTGTTTATTGATTGTAATTAGTTTTTTTTTTTTGGGGGGGGGTGTTATAATATTGTTTGTATGCATGCTCTGTAATAGTTTGTATTTTATGCTTATTTTATCTATTTTATTATTGACTATGTAAAGCGCTCTGAGAATTGACTTTTAAAAGCGCTATACAAAATAAAGTTATTATTATTATTATTATTATTACTTTGATCAACCTCAATTAACCTTTATTAATATTATTATTTTTATAGGAATGTGGCAAAGAGGGCCAAGACAAACATTCAGACGAGCTACAAGGAGTCCACTCTGTCATGGAAAACAGAGACTGACATTGATATGGTTCCACAGACTCTGAGTTTCCTGCCTGCCCGGGAACTTGGACCACAGCTGAGTTCTGCTGACACACACACTCGACAGACTCTCTTCAAAATGTTTTTTTTCTGAGAATGCAGTGTCAACTCTGTGCCACAACACCAATGCTCAGGCTGCTGGTGCAATTGCAAAGGGGTGCAAATTTAAATGGACTGATGTCAGCATCAGTGAGATGTACCGCTACATTGGGCTGGTGTTTTACATGGCCATGGTGAAGATGAGCTCCATCAAGGACTACTGGCGGCAAGACAGCCTTTTCCTGCCACAATCATGGCAAGAGAGAGATACCGCACTATTTCATGGAATGTGCACATAAGTAACCCAGATGCAGATAAGGAGAATGACAGAAAGAGGGGTACACCTGAACATGACCGTCTTTTCAGAGTCAAACCTCTCATGGACACTATCCGTCATGCTTGTAAATCCATCTATCATCCTAGAAGAAACTTAGCTGTGGATGAAAGAATGGTGGCATGCAAAGCACACACAGGCATGACACAGTACATGAAAGCTAAGCCAACCAGATGGGGTTTCAAGTTGTTTGTTTTTGCAGACTCCTCAAATGGATACACTTTGGACTTTTCTGTGTACACAGGAAAGAACAACTTTCCCACAGACCATGGACTGTCATATGATGCTGTAACATCTCTTTTAGACTGAAAAAGTTTTAGGCTCTGGGTACCATGTGTACATGATGCAAAGAACATTTGCACAGTTGGTCGCAAGATCTGTATGCTTTGCAAAGGACAGCTTGGTAAAAGGCAGGACACACCTTGGAAATGCCAGGCATGTAATGTTCACTTGTGTCTTCAGTTGAACATGAACTGTTTTCAAAAATGGCACCAAGACATGTAACTGTATTCTCAAAACAATCGGATTGCTTTGATTTCACTACTTAGATCCACCTTTCTGAACTTCCGCTACTAGCCTTAGCCCGCTAGCATAGCAGGCGTGGTCTGCGAGGATAGCGAACTGCCTTTACTTTTGTTTATTTTGCTCACATTTGATTTGCTTAGAGCCCGCATCAACGGGGCATAAGCATTTACTGTGAGATACCTGCCTTTACTTTTATTTATTTATTTATCGCTCACAATTGCTTTGTTTATAGCCGACTGATTATTTATTTTGGCCACATTTGTTTTGCTTAGAGCCCGCATCAACGGGGCATAAGCATTTACTGTGAGATACCTGCCTTTACTTTTGTTTATTTATCGCTCACAATTGCTTTGTTTATAGCCGACTGATTATTTTTTTATTTTGCTCACATTTGATTTGCTTAGAGCAAATTTAGAACATTTAGTTCCTCCACATAGAGGAATTACAATAAAACAGATTGAAAAACAAAACCTTTGAATCTCCTCTAATTCTTTGTTCAGGCTGCCTCACTTGATGGGCCATTAGCCATTGGGGGAGTGTCTATGTCACACCCCTGGTCTGAATCTCATTAATATTGACAGGCCATTACCATTCCCACGCATAAACCTCTTCTGACAAAAAAACTGTCTTACAATGTTTAAATCAATGTATTGTTTTATGTGAACGATTAGGCAGGATGATTTTCACATCATTTTGAAGCCAGAACTGGACAACATCCATTAGTCAAAAGTCTTGTGGACACATATTTAGTATGTGTTTTGTGGTCTTATTTCAGCAACTTTTATTTTTATTTTTTTCAATAACCATGCATAAACATTATTCTCTTAAAAATACAAACACGTACATACATGTTGCTCACATTTTATGGTAGCCCCGTTTGTGCTATATAGAGTAAATTTACACCTTTGCCATTAACATGTTTATAAATAACTGAAAAAAGCACAAATGTCAGGGCATTTCAAAATATCCCAAGGGCCCCAAAAACACCTTGGTCCCGAGGGTTAAACCTTTCTGACGGGATCGCCACCTTATCGTGGTGGAGCAGATTGTGCGTGTCTCCATGAACCCTAGAGCTATGTCGGCAGGATTCTTGTACTCCTGGCAAGGTCACCCAAGCCGAACAGGTCGAAGGGTAGAGACCAGACAAAGAGCGATCCCACTGGCCCTCCAGGTTGGGGGTTGGGCGATGGGCTAACTACCCGTCCCCGGAAAAATAAATTGGTTACAGAAACCGAAACTATGGAAACTCTACCTCTAACTGAACCAAGTCTAACTGACAACCCACTAGTGGGATGTATGAACCGCCTGAGCCAAACTCATCAGAGACCCCGGGGGAATGTAAGAACACTATACCAAACAGAAAAATTGGCACAACTGACCAAAAAGAGGCAGTGCTACTACCTAAGCATTGTTGGTGTATGTGAGAGCCGATGGAATACCTTTGAAGAAGTAACAACTGCCACTGGAAAGACCTTTCTTTATTCAGGCAACCCCAAAGAAGAAGACCCCCACACACACGGAGTCTCACTGAATGGGAACCAATTTCAGAACGGATCATCACAGCCAGGTTTACATCAAAGGGACTTAATATTACATTCATCCAATGCTATGCTCCTACCAACACTGCCGTTTTTGAAGAAAAAGAGGCCATTTACCAACAACTACAGGCTGTCTTTCAGAAGAATCCCAAAAGAGACATCAAGATCCTTATGGGAGATATGAATGCCAAAATTGGAAAGGATAACAGCAACTGGAGAGGAACAATGGGGATAGAAGGATTGGGGCAGATAAATGAGAATGGGCTCCTCTTTGCCAGCTTCTGTTCCCTCAATGAGCTAGTGATCGGAGGCAGTCTCTTCCCACACAAACAAACCCATAAAGCTACCTGGATATCACCAGACCACCTCACTGAAAATCAGATTGACCATCTTGCAATAGACAGGAAATGGAGGAGAGTTCTCCTTGATGTCAGAGCCAAGAGGGGTGCTGATATAGACTCTGACCACCATCTTCTCATGGGAGAACTCAGAATGATACTGGCAGTGAAGATGAAACCTGGGAGCAGGGTTCAAAGAAGGTTTGAGACAAGGAAACTAAAGGATAATAAAATATGCCGGGAAAGGGGAATCCACCTCCGCAAGCGGTTCCAAGCCCTAGCAGAAGGAGAAAACATAAACAACAAATGGGAAAGATGCAAGGTGGCTTTCACAAGCACTTGCGAATCTGTCCTGGGCTACAGTGACCCCAGAAGAAAAGATTGGGTCACAGATGCAACTTGGAGTGAGATCGAAGCCAGACAAGATATCAAAGCAAAACTCAACAGAGAGACAGACAACAACAAGAAGAAATGCCTCCAACAAGACTACCAAGAAAAAAACAGGGTGGTCCGTAAAAGCTGCAACAGGGACAAGAAAGCACAAATAGAGGAGCTGGCCAAGGAAGCAGAAGAAGCAGCCAGAGAAAGGAAAGCCAAGGAGCTGTACAGAATAACCCGCCAGTTGTCTGGGAAAAAACGGACCACAAGCCGGCCTATCAGGGATAAGCAGGGAAGCCTTCTCACCAAAGAGTCCCAGCAATTAGAGAGCTGGAAGGAACATTTCAAAGAGGTCCTGAATAGATTCCCCCCAGTCATAGAGGAAGCGGGAAAAGACCTAAACATCAATGGTGGTAGGATATCAAAAGAGAAAATAAGGAGAGCCTGCAAAAAACTGAAGCTAGGCAGGGCACTGGGGAAGGATAACATCCCACCTGATATACTGAAAGCAGATATCAACGCCTCCACTGATATCCTCCATGGGCTCCTAAATGACAACTGGGAAAAAGAGGAGATTCCCAAAGATTGGAAGGAGGGATTAATTATCACAGTCCCCAAGAAAGGAAATCTCAGCGAATGTAAAAACTGGAGAGGCATTATGCTCCTCTCAGTCCCCAACAGAATCCTCTGCCGAATAATCCTAGATAGAATACAAGAACCACTAGACAAGATTTCCAGGAGAGAACGAGCAGGTTTCTGGAAAAACAACTCCTGTACAGATCACATTGCAACACTCAGAATAATTGTCGAACAATGCATCGAATGGCAGTCATTATTATTAATAAACTTTGTTGACTTTGAAAAGGCCTTTGACAACCTACACAGAAACATTCTGTGGAAGCTGCTCCGACATTATGGAATACCCATAAAATTGGTCAACATCATTAAATGCATGTATGATGGAATCACAGGTCAAGTCACCTCAAATGGTAAACTCTCGGACACGCTCCTTATAAAAACAGGAGTACGTCAAGGCTGCCTACTGTCTCCCCTCCTCTTCCTTATCGCCATCGACTGTACAATGAAAATGTCAGTGGATGGTGAAAGGACAGGACTACAGTGGAACCCTTTTGAGCAACTGGAAGATCTCGATTTTGCTGATGACCTGGCTCTGATCTCAGAAACACATACACACATTCAATGCAAGACCACCAGATTGCATGAACAACATAAACAGATAGGTCTAAGGATAACCGTTGGGAAGACCAAGGTCATGAGACTCAACAACAAAACTCACCAACCAATCACAATTGAGGAGCAATCCCTGGAAGATGTGGTTGAGTTTGTATACCTGGGAAGCAACATCATCACAGATGGAGGAGCTGATAAAGATGTCGAGCTGCGCATCAACAAAGCAAGACATGCCTTTAGAACAGTCCGACCTGTATGTCTCTCTTCCTAGCTCTCTAGAAACACCAAAATCAGAATCTTACAATACAAACGTAAAATCTGTACTGCTATATGTCCTGGAAAACCACCAAATCAATCATCGATAAATTACAAGTGGTCATTAACAATTGTCTCAGATACATGCTGAGGATTTGGTGGCCTAACAAGATATCAAATGTAGACCTGTGGAGACGCATGAACCAGTAGCAAATCCACATTGAAATCAAAACCAGAAAGTGGGGATGGATTGGTCACACACTTAGAAAGGATCAGAGGAACATAGCAAGACAAGCTCTGGACTATAATCCCCAAGGCAAGAGGAAGCAAGGGAGACCTAAATCCAACTGGAGGTGGTCCACACTTGATGAACTGACCAAGTGGGGACCTCCTGGCAAGAAGTAAAGTCCTTAGCACAGAGGAGAGTGAGGTGGAGATCCATGGTGGACGCCCTATGCTCCCAAGGGGGCCAAGAGGATTAAAGAAGAATTAAACCCTTGACAAAATCATATCGCAATATTCAAATCTGTGCTGGCGCTGCCGCTGACCAAGAGAGAGTTGTCATGAAACAGCTTCACAAAAGGTCTTTTCAAGCTCATAACAGCAGAGCCGGCCCGAGGCATAAGCGAACTAAGGCCCCATTTACACTGCATGGTTCAAGTGACGCAATTCCGATTTTTTCTCTCATGTGGCACAGATCGGATATGACCAGTGAACGTGTAAGCAGGAAAAAACCGCATGGATTCTGATTTTCTCAGATCGGATTCAGGCCTCATTCATATGTGGTAATAAATCGGATATGAATCGGATACGTGCATTTGCGTGTGCCATATAAGCAGACAAATCGGATATTCCCCAGTAAATGCGAGTCGTACGTCATTAAAAAAGGGACGTCAACTCAGGTGGACACCACCAACTGCGATCACATGACTTATTAATGGTGCGATGGAGGACGAAGGCTCAACACAGTGGAGTATTTTTTTCTCCGCCTTTCGAGAGCAATGTTTTGCTGATTTTTGAAAATAGTGCGGAAAGCAAAACACTGAATAATTAGAGATGCGCGGATGAGCTCCAACGTCACCCGAATCCGCAGCCAAAAACAAATCATCCACCCGCACCAATAATTTTCTCTGATTTAAGTATCCGTACCCGATGGTCAAATTATGTATTCATACGTGTTGTTACGTGTGAGGATAGATGATCGTCACCTTCAACAGCGGATTCGACGGTTGATGCGCGCATCTAATATGAATGAGCGCTGCTTTTAAATGAACATTTCTTTAAAACAAAATTTATTTGACAATTTTATTTTCTTAATGGCATAAACAGGCTTTACTCCCTTGAAACTTAAACTGGAATGGAACATACTCATATTTTAGAGAATGTAGTTAATATTTTCGTTAATAATTTATCATATCCACTCGCGACCCACCCGAAATTAATCAGAATGTTATTTTTATTAGCCTACTTGACCTGCCCGATCCGCGGATTATCCACAGAGCTCCACCTGCGGATATGACCGCGATCCGCGCATCACTATAATAATTTTGTCTGCTTCTGCATCCATTGCATATCGAGCTGTTTTACTTCGTTTTCCGGGCCAGAACGTCTACATTTGGTTGTTTTGGCAGTGTATAGTGTAAATGCAAATATCGGATACAGGTCACTTTTAAAAGATGATGTAAGCGGGTCGTCAAAAAAAATCGGATATAGTCAGCAAATCTGAATTGGGCATCAAGACCTGCAGTGTAAATGCAGCCTAAGCGGCTGCTTAGGGCCCCCTCGAGTTTTGTTTTGTTTTTACTCAGCTTTTTTTTTTTTACACATTAATTAACTTAAACAAGTGACATGAATGAATTAATGACTAATTCAAGACAAGAAAATTCTGATTTCATGATCAATATACCTGCCTAGGCAAGGCAAGGCAAGGCAAGGCAAGTTTATTTATATAGCACTTTTCATACACAGTGGCAATTCAAAGTGCTTTACATAGAAGAAATTAAAATAATAAAAAGAAATAAGAATAATTAAAACAGTTTAGAAAAATAAAAAATAAAATACAGTACAGTACAAACAGTCGGACGAACATTGGCACAGTGCTCATTCATTAAATGCATAGCTAAACAGATGTGTTTTGAGTCTGGATTTGAAAGTGACTACTGTAGGAGCACGTCTGATCTCTTCTGGAAGCTGGTTCCAGCTGCGGCTGGCATAATAGCTAAAAGCAGACTCGCCATGCTTAGAGTGAACCCTTGGTATTTCTAGCTGATATGATCCTAGTGATCTGAGTGATCTGTTGGGTTTATATTCAGTGAGCATATCTGCAATATATTGAGGTCCTAGGCCATTAAATGATTTATATACCAGTAATAATACTTTAAAATCAATCCTAAATTTAACTGGGAGCCAGTGTAAAGACCTGAGGACTGGTGTGATATGTTCATATTTTCTGGTTCTGCTCAGAATCCTGGCGGCAGCGTTCTGTATGAGCTGCAACTGTCTTATGGTCTTTTTGGGAAGGCCAGTGAGGAGTCCATTACAATAATCCACCCTGCTGGTGATGAAAGCATGAACAAGTTTCTCTAAGTCTTGTCTGGAAACAAAGTATCTAATTCTTGCAATATTTTTCAGATGATAGTATGCTGATTTAGTTATTGCTTTGACATGACTACTGAAACTAAGGTCTGACTCTAGTGTCACACCAAGATTCCTGACTTGATGTTTAGTTGTTTGACCCCTAGAGTGAAGGTATGCGTTCACCTTGAGAACTTCATCTTTGTTTCCAAATGCAATGACTTCAGTTTTGTCTTTGTTTAACTGAAGAAAGTTTTGACACATCCAACTGTTGACTTCATCAATGCATTGGCACAGGGAGTCAATGGGGCTGTAATCGTTAGGCGATAGGGCTAAGTAGAGCTGTGTGTCGTCTGCATAGCTGTGGTAAGCAATTTGGTTCTTTCTCATTATTTGGCTCATTGGGAGCATATACAGGTTGAACAGGAGTGGCGCAAGAATTGAGCCTTGAGGGACTCCGCATGTCATGGATGTCCACTCAGACTTATGATCTCCTATACTCACATAATAACCTCTCCCATCTAAGTATGACCTGAACCATTTTAGGACTTTCCCAGAAAGCCCCACCCAGTTTTCCAGCCTGTCAAGAAGTATGTTATGATCGACAGTGTCAAATGCAGCACTGAGGTCGAGTAATACCAGCACTGATAATTTGCCTGAATCAGTATTTAAGCGAATATCGTTTATTATCTTTATGAGCGCTGTCTCTGTGCTGTGGTGCGGTCGGAAACCAGATTGAAAATTGTCAAAGTATCCATTCGAACATAAGAATTTGTTCAGCTGATTGAAGACAACTTTTTCAATGATCTTGCCTATGAAAGGAAGATTTGAGATCGGCCTATAGTTGCTTAATATGGTCTTATCCATATTGTTCTTTTTCAGGAGGGGCTTGACAACTGCAGTTTTCAGGGAGTTTGGAAAACTCCCAGAGAGAAGTGAGGCATTTACCACTTCTAGAAGATCTGCTTCTAAACTATTTAACACACTTTTGAAAAATGATGTGGGAAGTGTGTCAAGAGCACAGGTTGATGTTTTAAGGTGCTGTACGGTTTCTTCCAAAATTTTGCCATCAATTTCTTTGAAGTCAGACATAGTAACTACTTTCTCAGGTGGTTTGATGGTCTGTCTAACCCCAGGGCAACTCAAGGATGTGCTGATCACCTTTCTGATATTATTGATTTTCTCAGAGAAGAAAGAGGCAAACTCACTGCACTTGTTGTCTGAGAGCATTTCACTGGGAATCTGGCTTGGGGGGTTTGTCAGTCTCTCTACAGTAGCAAAAAGAGTGCGTGTGTTGTTTAAATTACTGTTTATAATATTTGAGAAGAAAGTCTGTCTAGCTTTGCCTAGTTCCATATTAAAAGCATGGATGCTGTCTTTGTAGATGTTATAATGGACTTCAAGTTTTGTCTTCCGCCACATGCGCTCTACTTTTCTGCATTGTCTTTTCATATTTTGCACTGCTGTTGAGTTTCTCCAAGGTGCTTTTTGTCTGCCACTCTTCTTCCTGACTTTAACAGGAGCAATATCATCAATTACACTTTTAACTTTTGAGTTAAAGGAATCAAGGAGAAAATCAACAGAGTCTGCAGATATGCTTGGTGTTAAGGATATAGCCTTCATAAATAGTACACTAGTGTTCTCATTTAAGCATCTCTTCTTGACAGACACAGATCTAGCTTCAGTGGCAGGAGAGATCAATATATCAAAGAAAATACAGAAATGATCAGACAGTGCTACATCCTTAATAACAATCGATGAAATGTTTAGACCCTTACTGATAAGTAAATCTAGAGTGTGTCCACGATTGTGTGTGGGTCCATGAACATGCTGAGTCAGATCAAAAGTTTTTAAAACAGTATTGATTTCTTTTGCCATATTGGTTTCTGCATTATCTATGTGGATGTTTAAATCTCCAGCAATGGCAAAACAGTCAAACTCTGATGTAATTGTTGATAACATTTCTGTAAAGTCCTCAGCAAAGGCTGGAGAGTATTTTGGAGGCCTGTAAATAATGATAAGTAAAATGCGTGGAGCACCTTTTAACACAATACCCAGATATTCGAAAGACAAGTAATTCCCAAATGATTTTTGCTTACATTGATAGATATCTTTAAAAAGAGCAGCTAGACCCCCACCTCTCTTAACAGCTCTGCAGACACTCATAAAAGTAAAGTTCGGGGGGGCTGCTTCATTGAGGATTGTTGCACTGCAGCTGTCTTCTAGCCAGGTTTCATTTAGAAGCATAAAATCCAGATTGTTTGTGGTTATTAAGTCGTTGACTAGAAGTGATTTATTTTTAAGTGAGCGAATGTTAAGGATTGCTAACTTAACAGACTTACTTTTCCCCACAGCAATATTAGTTTGACGTGTAAGAGGCACCAGATTAGTTAGGTTTGCTGTACGGCTATTGAAGGCCTTAGACTTTCTATCTTGTAATAGAACAGCAATAGAGGAAGATACAGGCACACTGGGTTCCCGTTTGTTCTGTAAACATTTGAGAAAGTTACTGTTATCAAAACGGGGACCCGACACATATCACTGAGAGCTGGTATCAGTTGTTTTCGGTTCACCTCGAGCAGATGGAGGAGGGTGTGGGCCCTGGCGTTGTGGCAGAGGCCGAAGAGCTCTCACAGGAGGAGGGGGAGGGCGAGCTGGGCCCGCAGGCTTTGGTGGTAATGGTGCCTGTCTTTTTTTGGTTGGTATTTGGGGGCTTGCAGCAAAAGAGTGGGATAGTCTGGTTCCAGCATACACCAGTTCTTCCATTTTCTGTGAGAAGCACAGGAGTGGAGTTGCTGGGGAGAGGGAGAAAGTGTCTGGTGAAAGGGGCTGTTGCTCTGGTGTTATCGGAGGTTGTGATATGCTGTCCTGGATTCCCTGGCTGTTTTCCAGGAAGTCGTCCTTGGGTGGTGAATCTTGGAGCAGTTCTGATATGTCTGTCTGTGGTGAGCTGTGTGGACAGGGCTCAGCTGATATTGTGTCCGTGAGCAGAGGTTGTTGTGGCGGAGTGGTGTTATCATGTCCATTTTGCTGCTGAAGTGAAGTCCCGTCGTCATTCATACTGTGTCCAGATGTGTGTGTGCCGTTCAGATTGAGTGGATTGGCACACACTGCAGAAGGATGATTGAGGGAGAAGTAGATATTGTCCTTTAACACTCTTGAACCAAGTTTGTTTGGGTGATGGCCATCCCGATGAAAAAGTTGTCTCTGACTCCAGAAAAGATTGAAATTGTCAATGAAGTTTACTCCTTTTATATTGCAGGTTTTTTGCAGCCACGTATTAAGCCCAAGCAACCGTGAAAACCGGTTTGTTCCTCTTGCTGGGAGTGGTCCACTGATGAATGTTTGCACTTTCAGTCTTTTAAGTGTTTCAAAAAGTTCATTGAAATCCTTTTTAAGGAGTTCTGACTGCTCTTTATGAATATCATTCTTCCCCACATGAATGATGAGTCGATTTGCAGTCTTATGTTTCATCAGAATGTTCTGAAGTTCCCTGTTTATATCAGAAGTTGTTGCTTGTGGAAGGCAGCACGTAGTTGTATCCCTGCCGCTAATGTTTCTGATTATGGAGTCCCCCACTATCAGAGTCCTGGGCTCGGCAGCGCTCTGAGCTGAGTGCCGCTGTCTGCTCGACCTTGAGCGCCAGTTAGCATCAGTGTTAGCCACTGGCCCATTCAGTCTGTGTTCGATCACATTCATCACATTTGGGGATTCCTCATTTACATTCATTAGCACTTCAAATCTGTTCTCAAGATGTATAGGCGGTGGTTGGAGACCAGTGTTTGCAATCCTTGTCAGAGCTGTATCTGGGGTAGAGGATGCTACTGCGGCAATATGTGATGCTCGTGACAATCTGATGTCTCGAGTGTCTTTGGGTCTCCCTCCCTGTTTGTGCCATCGATTAGTAAGTCGATCGGCTTGTTTCTCTACCTGTCGAGGAGCACTAGTTTCATGGGACTCACCGGTATGCTGAGGGTGTCCATGATGAAGCTCTGTTGTGTGCTCCGTCTGGTTTGGTGGTCCCGTAAGTAACTTTGTTTCAAGAACTGCAATCCTTTGTAAAAGTCTGTGGCAGTTGGTGCAGCAAGTAGATTTCAGAAGAGGCATTTTCTCTTATCCTTGTAGGCAGTTGTGTTTTCCTTTCCCGGAATGTAAGCTGGTCGGGTAAAAGAATTCTCAGTTTTTGTAGTAATCCAAACTTTGTCGTCTGAGCACTGTGCTGATTTGCTGAAGTTAAAATTAGGTGATAAAAGGAAATAAAATAAAGGAAATAAAATATAAGAAAATAGGAGATAAAATGTAAAAGCGATAGAGCAAAGCGCGGAGCAGTAAGCGAGAGCGTCCGAACAGTAGCTGAGCAGGAAGTCAAAAAAGCTACAACTGTAGCAGCCTACAACTGCTGCTGTGTCTGCCAGTGTTTGAGTCATGCGCATAACCTCGCGTGCATAGACAAATCGTGCGCAAAGTCACGGTAATGTTAAGCCATGTGACAAAAAAATTTATTTGATCAATGATTGATGATTGACATTTAAATCAATGATTTATCCTGTAAATGTAATAATATTCAGAACAGAACAAGAATAAAAAAATAACTATAAACAAGCCAAAACGAAATAATTTAAAGCGAAAGTGAAAGTAAGCGGCGTTGGGCTCACGTATCTCTCTCATTAGAATCAAAATGTTTCAACATTCGCGATGTATTTGGATGGTAAACTATTCTTTATTACTGTCATGAGCTGTAAAGACGAGGACACAAAGAATGCCAGACACAAAGGTTTATTATACACCATATGCAAATCCAGATACTGGAAAGGCTTAAAAGAAAACTCAGGAGTGCACTGGTTAAATTGAATGTCAGTGTAGATTCTTGGGACAGAATAGTCTTCAGAGTTCACACGTTGATACAAGGGCCCTGAATAATACACGATGGCAATACTTGGATCTTAGGAGATATGATGACACACGGAGCTTGATTCAGAAAACCGCGTGCACCCTGGAGATCAAAGGAACGTGGACCCAGGAGTCCTGGGAAACCACCGCTCACAGAAGCTGCTTTGAAAAACCACCGCTCACAGAAGCTGCTTGGAATTCACATATACAGAGAGGTTAATGATGATATGGAGAATACATGCGGAATAGAAAGCTTTCTTGGAACCTGATGGCTAGGCTTAGAAACCGGAAGACTCAGACATCGAGAGACGGTAATTCTCCGCAGGTAATAGGTCACACACAGTAGAATCAGACGGTAAATCTTAGTAGATGCTTGGAAAACACTCAGTAGACACTGACAGTACCTCTCTTGAATATACTCCCTCGATTCTGACGATAACTCTTAGAAGATGATTGGAAAACACTCAGTAGATACTGGCGATGCCTCACTGCAGATACTTGAATCCTAGTAGATGCTTGGGAAACACTCAGTAGACACTGACGATGCCTCTCTTGAATATACTCCCTCGATTCAGACGATAACTCTTAGAAGATGATTGGAAAACACTCAGTAGATACTGGCGATGCCTCACTGCAGATACTTGAATCTTAGTAGATGCTTGGGAAACACTCAGTAGACACTGACAATGCCTCTCTTGAATATACTCTCTCGATTAAGACGATAAGAAGAAGATGATTGGAAAACACTCAGTAGATAATGATGATGCCTCACTGTAGATACTTGAATTATATTCTTGGAATATACTGAAATCACTGAGTGAGGAAACCTGGAATCACTCACGATGATCATCAGAAACTGCAATAACACTCAGAGGGCTCGAGGGACTAACCATGAAACAGTGAACACAACATTAATACCCGGCAGTGAGTGCATGTGAGGGAGCTGAATATAAAGGCTAGTGATGAGGTAATGAGGAGATGGGATTCAACTGCAGTGATGAGGGAAGTGAGTGCAGGTGTGGATCCAGGGGAATGCTGGGAAATGTAGTATGTGACAAGACCAGGGAAAACCAGGGAAATCGTGACAATTATAGTCTTTGTACTTAACTCACGTTCCAATATCAACGGAAAAAAAATCATCCTCTTCACACGTGCAAAAAAGTGCTTGGAAACATTGCAGTGGAGCGAAGCTTACGCTGAATGGTACAAATTGTATTACTGACTATTTAAATAATTTAAATAAATTTTTATATGTTAGGTTGACTATTTTATTATTATATTTTATTACGGCTATAATGAACAGGCTGTGATGTAAAGATTACAATGCTGGAATATGTTGTGTGTGTGTGTGCGTGTGTGTGAGGCGCGGGCGCGATCGAACAGTGGAAACATAAAAACATACTCCGTCATGTTCATACAAGACATCATTCAAGCTGCAAAGTGTTGCAAAACGTTGGAGGATATTTTGCAAATAATTTATTTAATGTGTTTTGTGACAGTTTGTTTTCAGAAGTTTCAAAGAGTTAGTAAAAGAGTAAAGAAAAAGTTAAAACTTTTTATTTAAATAGGCATCTTTTTTATTAAGTATTTATTTTGTATTAATACATAACCTCATTGTATTAATTTATAATGTAACATTATAGTGTGACTCAATAATCGTCAAACAGGTGACTCCGCGTGGTGGGAGAGGGCCCCCAAATCAAATTCTGCTTAGGGACCCCAAAAGGCTTGGGCCGGCACTGCATAACAGTATCATTATTTCTGTGATGCAATAGTTCATATTATCATAGAAGTACTGGGATAAAAGTTTAAAGTTCAAATATAAACACTGATGTCTACGGTAGTGATCAAAATTGAGCAAATCAGCTTTTGTTAGAAACTTGCCGCTTAAAATAATGCATTTATCGATTACATTGTTTCACCACTAGGTGGCGACAAGTGACTGTTAAAAAATGTATTTGTAATTGAATTATTTATTCAAGAGAATGTAGTACTGTATGATACTTCTGAAATAAAACTCAGAAAGATGTGAATTGTTTTTGTACATATGACTCATCTTATTCATCATGTACAGTCTTTACAAGTGTATGAATGAACTTTTCATGTTAAAAAAATATCATTACATAACGTATCAGCACCCAAGGATCGTGATAGTATCAAATTGAGAGATAAGTGTATTGTCCCAGCCCTAGTGCTTGTGTGTGTGTGTGTGTGTGTGTGTGTGTGTGTGTGTGTGTGTGTGTGTGTGTGTGTGAGAGAGTGTGTCAGTGTGTGTGTGTGAGTATGCTTAATCTATTTGTAAAAATTTTACGGAACTCTTAATATTAATGTAATTAATGTCGAATAAAGGCTGTATTAAAGCACTTAAAGACATTTTCTGATTTTCTGTGACCTAATATTTAGTGATAAATATTTATGGGTAATACATTGTTAACAAAGCATTATCTAACTCTTTACATAATTAAACAATAACACTTTGTTAATTACAGTGACAATGAATGAAAACTCACTGGTTGTATATAGTCTCTTGATATATTAACTACAGCTTAAATACTATTATACACTATTCATTAACTAATAACTAATAGTCTGCAAATGATTTATATGCGCTGTGTTACTGTATACTTGTAATAATGTCTTACTATAATTTCAAACTGTTCGACATTAAGTGTAATTGATACTTTTGTGTGTGATGGTGTGATTTTTCCCCCCAAAATAACACATAATAAACAAACTAAAGATGAATATGACTGATAGCATTGTTTTTTTTTTTTTAAGATTTCCCAAGTTATGGCGATAAATTTTTAATTTCTGTTATTTTGGCCATGATAATCATGTAGTGATAAATCTGATATGGTGACAGTCCTGGTTCAAGTGAAACACACACCACTTCTCACTTTTCAGCTGCACACACACATTTTGAGGAAATGCTCACGCTTTTGCAAGGGTCTGTTTGCACAAGCATTACAAGGAAAGTTGATTTACACCAAACATTTGTGATTTAAAAAAACCCTCTTCACTGTAACCTGCATCTGTTGTCTGGTTTGTAGTTCGTCTGGTTAATTTAACTGTTAGTTTTACTGTCTATTGGGAGATAATAATATATTAAGTAAGGCTATAACGATTCCTCTATTAAAGTCGAGTACTCGATTTTTTAAAAATCCTTGATTGCAATTTAACCATGTCGAGTAACTGGCAAAATACCGGAAGTGGCGCATTCCACAGATGAGAATCCATGAACCGCATTATTACACCGTTTTCTAAGGCTACGCAATCTATTTAAAACCATTCACAATCATAATATAGCATAGTGCTATCATGAAATCACAAAGGCTGTGATTCAGTTAAAAATATGCTCTGACGTGCGTTCCATAGTTGCACTGTTATCATTTATATGCGCGTCTGCGTCTCGGGTTTCTCAAACTCCATCTCTGCGTGCTGTGAGTTCATCTGCACGCAGTGTGCGCTGTTTCACAAGATTCGTAACGCAACTAATTTGTAAATCTACGCCAACACAGGAGAATACATAAATATCTTTCTGAAATATATGTGAATTGTTGTTAATTGCGATTTCAAAATAAAAGTTTAACCCTTGCACTGAGTTTGCATGTTTTGATGTGCACATGTTCTTGTTCAAGAAATTACAGCAACTGTTGCATTTCTATCATACAGAAATGACCAAATATTAAAGATTAAGTTAACATTTGAATTAAATTTGTTTGGCCAATATTAAACAAGGATTTGATCATGCCTTAGTGTAACCAGGCCGTTGGCAATCTCTGCGGACATTTTTTTTACATAATGTACATAAGTTATGTTTATATCAGTTTATATCATTTATTTATTTTACATTAAGTATTTTAACAGCGTTGTTCAATAACACCCATATGATTACTTTGATACTTTATTTGAACAAATAATTGCATGTTATTATGTATTTAGTTAACACTTAACAATAAGGTTCATCAATTAACATTAATTAATGTATTAAACAACATGAACTAACAATGAACAATACATTTGTAACTGTATTTATTAATCTTTGTTAGTGCTGTCAAACGATTAAAATATTTAATTGCGATTAATCGCATTAATGTCATAGTTAACTCGCAATTAATCACACATTTTTTATCTATTCTAAATGTCCCTTGATTTCTTTTTGTCCCATTATTTTTTTCTCATTTTAATGCTCTTATCAACATGGAAAAGTGGATCGGCTTGCTTTGTGCAATTTTTTTTTATTGAAAACAACATCGGCATCGCATCAGAGAATTCACATCAGCTGTGTGCTTGACCATCAAGTGGTATTTCAGACTGGACATGCTGCGATGATAGCTCAGTTCATAACGACAAAACACACAGATCACTTTGGTCTTGTCAATGGAACCATTTGGCAACTTTTTAAAAGTAAACTTTCCATTCAGAATCTTATGGGCATCCATTTCGCCGTCTCGCGCTCGCCATCCACTCAAAACATAACGTTAGCCTACAGGGGGTCGCACACTGGACGAGAAGTGCAGCGCCGCGTCGCGCAGCACCACGTCTTTAAAATTCAAACACATTATTCTCTATCAGTGTACACACACCAGCGACGCCATTCGGCGTCTGTCCGTAGCGCCCAGCTATGGCTCAGGACCTTGTTCAAAATCCTGCCGTGTCATTTACATAGTTTTATATTAAATTTATATTTATTTGTCTCAAATCGTCGTTAATGTATACTGACTTCACCCTGTGCTGCAATATACATTTAGTTTTACATTCATCTACAGAAATCAGATGTGTGGATGAAAACTGCCGATGCTATCGGATTTTAAGGTGATATTCTCAATTCATTCAGTTAACGGACGCTCTGAGGCAAAGTGTTCAGACTGCAGACTTAGCAACGATTGTATTTAATTCTACAGTACAATCATAACATAGTACAGACATTATCTTAATTCCATAATGTCCTTAATCAAAACAATATTGCTGGCCATAAACTGAGAAAGTGCGCGTCCGGTAGGGCTGCACGATATTGGAAAAAAAATTACATTGCGATATTTTTTCCCAACGATATATATTGCGAGCCATCAATCCAGGCTATTGTCAATAATTACCATTCCATAATATTAATAATTTCACTAATAAGCAAGCTTCATTACAAGTGACAAAAAGGTCACTTTATATTTTATTCCAAAATTAGAACATAGGCTATTTCTTTCAGAATCCGGTGAACGTTCTACGCAATCCAACGTGGCGGCGCTCTTAACAGATGTTTGTTGTTCATTAGGCTATAACTCCTCAAAATAAGTAAAAAAAAATATTATTCTCTCTCTCTCTCTCTATGTTTTTGGTGCTGATGCAGTGATGCGTTCATGTAAACGGCACCTAAAAGCTGTCACAAAGAACCAGCAAAAGTAATGATTATGAATATGTAAAATATTACACTGAGACATTTTAATTGTTTATTAATAAACAAGTGTTTTCTGTAAAGATGAAGTTGAAGACTGACTCGCGATCTTCGCAGTAGTGATCGCGCAGGAGAGAAATGCACTTTTCATACGGATAACATAGTTTTATTTTGTTTTGAATGGTTCTGTTTAAAAGTAGAGATTTCTGTAGATAATAGATATATTTCTATTTTTTTTTTTTTAGGTGTGTGAGGCGAGTAGGCTACCTTATACGCCGAGTTTCGGTTCATGGATGATAGCTCTGTGCTTTCTGTTTGAGGTCTCTGTGAAAGTTTTAAAGCAGTCTTTTAGTGCCGCTTTCATAACGGTCGCGTCCGTAATGGAGAACTGTCACGTAACATTGTTTTTTCCTCATAAATGCGAACACGAAAAATAAAAGACTTTTTAAAAAAGACAACCATCCACAACTTTACAACACTCCAGCAAAGTACCTCTTTTTGGTCAACATCCTCCTTTTTGTAGACGAAATAGTCCCAAATAGCTGATTTTGACTTTCTTTTTGGTACGAAATCTTTTTTTTTTTTTGCTGCGGATCCTCTTCGTCGCCCATTTTTAGCTATAGGATTGCCAGTGAATGATAGCTGTAAGCGGTGAGTTTGCGGCACAGCGAACCAATCACTGTGCAGGCACGCGGAACGTGCATGTCACCCCAGCAAAAAGTCATACAACAAACTCATGTTTACTGTGTGCTACCGTTCTCTTAATACACCATGGGTGCTACTACCCTTCACATTGCATGTTCCGGTGATGTGACTATCGCTCATTCGCACATCGCGATGTCGATGTTAAAACAGAATATCGTTCAGCCTTAGCGTCCGGTGTGCGATACCTCGAGTAGTCCTAAACGCCATGCGGCGTAGCACTGCGTTTCTCGTCCGGTGTGTGACCCCAAAAGCACAAACAAGTGTGTGCGGCGTGCCTGTTGTTTTGTGTCCGGTCTAGTTAGATCCGGTGTGATGTTGTAGTTTTTCTAACGTTACTAGTTGTTGCAACAGAATGTGAAAAAAACTACAAAGTTTGCTAGGCCAAAACGATCGTTAATCTTGTGATAAAAAAATGTACGCCGTTAAAATGGGTTTGCGTTAACACTGTTAAAAACGTGTTTGACAGCACTAATCTTTGTTAATGTTAGTTTAATTTTTTGTTCATGTTAGTTCACAGTACATTAATGTTAACATACAACCTTTGATTTTAATAATGTATTAGTAAATGTTGAAATTAATATTAACTTTGATTAACAAATGCTGTAGAAGTATTGTTCATTATTAGTATGTTAACTAAGGTAGTTAACTAATGTTAACTAATGAACCATATTGTAAAGTGTTTCCCTATTTGTATTTTTAAGTCATTTTAAAGGCTGTTGTTCACTTGGATCTATTTCATTAACACAATTTATCCGATTACTTGATTAATCGATGGAATAATCAGTAGAATACTCGATTACTAAAATAATCGATAGCTACAGCCCTAATATTAAGTAAATGTTTCTCATCAGGGAGACTCCTCACCACTGCCTTCTACCGCCGGCAGGATCTGACGGTTCAAGGAGGAATCTGTCTCTGAACCACCGGATGGGGCTTACGCCAAAGATATATTGTATGAACTATCTACATATTAGACCTTATTCACTCCGAGTCTTTATGGTAGAGATGATCTTACCACAGTTCCTCCAGTTTACAGTGAGGATTCTCCAGTCCAGCAGAGAACAGCTTCACTCCTGAGTCTCCTAGTTTATTCCCAGACAGATACAGTTCTCTCAGGTGTGAGGGGTTTGATCTCAGAGCTGAAGCCAGAGCAGCACAACCTTCATCTGTGACACCACAATCCCACAACCTGTAGAGAACAATGACACATATTAAGCCTATATCCAAATATAAACATAACACTTAAAAAAATAAAAAAAACATAATGCTGTCAATATGAAATATATACAAATACTCATTTGTTCAAGTTATTAAATTACATCAGTTAGGATTAATTTGATTTGATTCAACTTTATTTTCATTATGCAGTCTACAAGTACAAAGCTAATGCAATGCAGTTAGCATCAACCAGAAGTCTTACTATAATTTCAAACTGTTCGACATTAAGTGTAATTGATACTTTTGTGTGTGATGGTGTGATTTTTCCCCCCAAAATAACACATAATAAACAAACTAAAGATGAATATGACTGATAGCATTGTTTGTTTTTTTTCAAGATTTCCCAAGTTATGGCGATAAATTTTTAATTTCTGTTATTTTGGCCATGATAATCATGTAGTGATAAATCTGATATGGTGACAGTCCTGGTTCAAGTGAAACACACACCACTTCTCACTTTTCAGCTGCACACACACATTTTGAGGAAATGCTCACGCTTTTGCAAGGGTCTGTTTGCACAAGCATTACAAGGAAAGTTGATTTACACCAAACATTTGTGATTTAAAAAAAACCTCTTCACTGTAACCTGCATCTGTTGTCTGGTTTGTAGTTCGTCTGGTTAATTTAACTGTTAGTTTTACTGTCTATTGGGAGATAATAATATATTAAGTAAGGCTATAACGATTCCTCTATTAAAGTCGAGTACTCGATTTTTTAAAAATCCTTGATTGCAATTTAACCATGTCGAGTAACTGGCAAAATACCGGAAGTGGCGCATTCCACAGATGAGAATCCATGAACTGCATTATTACACCGTTTTCTAAGGCTACGCAATCTATTTAAAACCATTTACAATCATAATATAGCATAGTGCTATCATGAAATCACAAAGGCTGTGATTCAGTTAAAAATATGCTCTGACGTGCGTTCCATAGTTGCACTGTTATCAATTATATGCGCGTCTGCGTCTCGGGTTTCTCAAACTCCATCTCTGCGTGCTGTGAGTTCATCTGCACGCAGTGTGCGCTGTTTCACAAGATTCGTAACGCAACTAATTTGTAAATCTACGCCAACACAGGAGAATACATAAATATCTCATGTTTACTGGTTTCCGGTGATGTGACTATCGCTCATTCGCACATCGCGATGTCGATGTTAAAACAGAATATCGTTCAGCCTTAGCGTCCGGTGTGCGATACCTCGAGTAGTCCTAAACGCCATGCGGCGTAGCACTGCGTTTCTCGTCCGGTGTGTGAGATGAGTTAGCATCAACCAGAAGTGCAGAAATATAGTGTTCTATACAGATAAGTGCAGGAACAAGTCCAACACTGAAGTGAAGCTATAGCTTACAATATGTACAGAATATATGAATATACTAAAACCAAATAGAAGAAAATGGGCAGAATTAGAAAAAGAAAAAGAGAATGAAAATGTAGGGATACATGTACAATATGAGCAGCAACAACGAAAGTACAATTAAAATATACAGATTGTTATATGTACAGTAGCAGTAGCAGTTAAACAATGTACAATCTGTGCAAAATATGAATAGTAAAAATAACATGTCCGTCAGTATTATGAGCAGTACTGAATGAATGCAAGCTGCAAATTCTTGTCCATAAAAAGTACTATGAACAGTGCAGTATGAGTGCAAGGTGCAATTAGAGAGGTGGTGTGGAATTTAGTTGGATCACAGCCTCAGGGAAGAAGCTCTTCCTAAGCCTACTGGTGCGAGAACGTAGGCTCCTGTACAATGGTACAATGGTAAAATTACCTGCTCTGATCACATGCTCTGGTAATAATAGCTTTGTGTATATATTGACTATACTTTATTTTGATAATAAGTCCAAAAAGAAATCTGTTAAATCTGAGTATGTTGCATAGAACTGAATGAAGAATAACATATTGATATATTGATGTTTAATATTTTAATATAGGGCTATTTTCTGTCCAATTTGTGTGGATTTTTTCTTTTTTTCCCTTTTTTTCTGTGTTGTGTAATTTAATTAGTGATTCTACATTTAAATATTGATGATTACAAGTTTGGGGGAAATGCGATTAATTGCAATTAATCACAGCAAATTGTGCGATTAATTAATTAATTGTTTTTATCGATTCCCAGCCCTACTATAAACTAATAATTTGAAAATGATTTATAAGCGCTGTGTTACTGTATACTTGTGATAATGCAACCAGTTTGAAATAATGGTAACCCTTCAAGTGTAACTGTTCCTTTTGTATGTGATGGAGTGATTCTTCTTATTCAAAAATAACAAAATAAACAAAGTAAAGATGAATTTCACTGATAGCATTATTATTATTTTTTTTCAAGATTTCAATAGATATGGTGATATATTGTTATCGTGTTATTTTGGCCATGATAATCATGTAGGGATAAATCTGATATGATGACAGCACTGGTTCAGGTGAAACACACACCACTTCCCTCTTTTCAGCAGCAGATTCATATTTTGAGGCAATATTCACGCTTTTGCAAGGGTCTGTTTGCACAAGCATTACAAGGCAAGTTGATTTACACCAAACAATTGGTGATTTAAAAAAGAAACTTTACATTACAGATGTAACCTGCATCTGTTGTCTGGTTTGTAGTGTGTTTGGTTTATTTAACTGTTAGTTTTACTTTCTATTGGAGGATAATAATATATGAAGATGTAAATGTTCCTCCTCAGGGAGACTCCTCACTGCTGCCTTCTACCGCCGGCAGGATCTGATGGTTCAAGCAGGAATCTGTTGCTGAACCACCGGATGGGGCTTATGCCAAAGATATATTGTATGCACTATCTACATATTAATCCTTATTCACTCAGAGTCTTTATGGTAGAGATGATCTTACCTCAGTATCTCCATTTTACAGTGAGGATTTGCCAGTACAGCAGAGAACAGCTTCACTCCTGAGTCTCCTAGTTTATTCTCAGACAGATACAGTTGTCTCAGGTGTGAGGGGTTTGATCTCAGAGCTGAAGCCAGAGCACCACAACCTTCATCTGTGACACCACAATCCCTCAACCTGTTGACAACAATGACACACATTAGGCCTATATCAAAAGATAAACATAACACTTAAAAAATAAAAAAACATAATGCTGTCAATTTGAAATATATATATATATATATATATATATATATATATATATATATATATATATATATAAATACTTTTTGAATTTACTTTGTTAAATTACATCAGGGATGTATGTAAATTTCATCCTATTAAGGGATTGGATATACAGTTTGTATAGTATAAAAATCCTTATTTCTATGGAAAGTCTCCATAAAACCGTAAATTCCAACGTGTGTGTGTATGTGTGTGTGAGTGTGTGTGTGTTCTTAATGTATTTGTAAGCATTTTAAGAAACTGGGAGAAAAAAAATCGATTCACCTAACTATCGCAATTTTTTGGTTTATGATTTTAAAATATAAAAGATTTTTTTTATTCCAGAATCAATATTGATTCAAATTAAATTGCTTTATTTTTGTCCTTGCTTATGGACAAGGTTGACAGAAGTTAGCCACTTTTGTTCCAACAGATGATGAAATGTGTCGTTATCTATGAGTGTCGTAATATCAATTTCAAGTGGACGCGTTGAAGCAACGTGAGACTGAATGCACTGAAAAGCCCTTGCGCTACTCATATGCCGAGAGAGAGATAAGACAGTAGAGCTGCACTAGTAATCTTTAAAATACTGTCAATAGTTAATACATATTTGGTGCTTAAAATAACGCATTTATCGATTACATTGTTTTGCCACTAGTGTCATGGTTCTGTCACTTCTGTCTGGTTTGTCTCTTGGTTTGGTGACGCTCCCGGTTTGTCATGTGTTTGTGTATAGTCTGGTTTGTTGTGAGCACATGGCTTGTCATGTATTTCCTTGTGCCATGTGCTCTCCTGTCAATTATCTAGCCCCTCCCATCTTGTTACCTGATTATTGATTAATTTGCCCCACCTGCCTTCTCGTTACCCTCTTTTGTTTGCTTCCCTATTTAGTCTCCCTGTGTTTGCAGTCCTGTGCTGGTTTGTTGTCAATGTTCCCTCGTGTTTCCTGTTTGATGCCATATGCCTGTCTTGTTTTCCCCCACGGGGAGTTTTGGTTTATAGTTTTGTTTTGTTTAATAAAGATCCTGAGTTTCCTGCACATGAATCCTCGCTTCATTATTTACCATTCCGTGACAACTAGGTGGCGACAGGTGACTGTTAAAAATGTATTTGTTATTGAATTATTTATTCAAGAGAATGTAGTACTATATGATGCTTCTGAAATAAAACTCAGAAAGATGTGATGAATTGTTTTTGTAAATATGACTCATCTTATACATCATATACACTCTGTATAAGTGTATGATTTAACTTTTCCCCATAGTCTAGAGTTAAAAAAAAAAATTCACAATAAGTTGTAATATCGAATCACAATATTGTAGAATTGCAATTCTTAAAAATTGCAATAAATATAGTATCAGCACGAGAGAGAGAGAGAGAGAGAGAGAGAGAGAGAGATTGATTGTGTGTGTGTTTGTGAGCTTAACCCTCTGGGGTCGGTGGCCTTTTTTTCTTATCAGTGCAAAAGAGACTCAAAATACTCGGTTGATTTTGATCCTACATATAAGTATACATTTCATCATTCAAAACTGTTAAATGTCTTCTTTTATTTGTGTACAATCATAATAAAAACAAAATGTTGTTTTTCATAAAATAAAGAAAATAAACGATGCGCGTTCTGCCTTCTCTCAATGTGAAGTTCATTCTGAAACACGACAGAAAATGATCTGTAACTCAGCGAATGTTTGTCACACAGACTTGAGACATATGTCTTTACAAAGCTTGGGGTCTCTATTTTTCAATTATGTAAATTACATCAAAAACAAATATTCTCTGTTTAAGTAATCTGTATGAAAGCAACAACATGTACAGTTTCTCAAACTCACCCTCATTAACTCTAATGTGACCACACCCATGCGCGCAGGAGCGATTGACATGCAAATAGTCCACGCGGGCCTGTAAACGCCCTCATTACCTCAAAAACAAAGAATCAGAGATTCCAGTAACGTACTCCTCTGCTTTTCATCGAGTTTGGAAGACTGTGTTTGTGCTGTGCTGTGCTGTTTACCTTGGATTTACCTCAGAGGAATTAGAAGAATGCGATTTGAAGATGAGAAGATTTTTTTAATCTTGAAATGTGAACTAGACAGGTAGGCAACCTTTCAATGCTAAATTTATATACATGTAAGACACAAGGATGTTTTTCAATAATAAAACACAGCATGATAAAAGTATTATCGAACATAAAAACATCCTTGTGTCGTACATGTATATAAATTTAGCATTGACAGGTTGCCTACCTGTCTATAGGTCATATTTCAACATGTTTCTGTTTCTAGCACCAGTTTAACTAGTAGCTACAATGTAAAGTTTATGCAACAATAACATGCTTACTATTATGAGTGGACATTTCTTACCTTAAAAATCGTTCTCATCTTCAAATCGTGTTCTTCTAATTCTTCTAAGGTAAATCCAAGGCAAACAGCACAGCACAAAAACAGTCTTCCAAACTCGATGAAAAGCAGAGGAGTACTAAAGTCTCTGATTCTTTGTTTAGAGGTAATGACGGCGTTTACAGGTCTGCATTCCTTCATGTAGACTATTTGCATGTCAATTGCTCTTGCGCACGTGGGTGTGGTCGCATTAGAGCTAATGAGCACGGGCTGGAGAAACTGTACATGTCGTTACTTTCATATGGATTACTTAAACAGAGAATATTTATTTTTGATATAATTTACATAATTTATAAATAGAGACTTCAAGCTTTGTAACGACATATGTCTCATGTCAGTGTGACAAGCATTCGCTGAGTTACAGATAATTTTCTGTCGCGTTTCAAAATGAATTTCACATTGAGAGAGATGGCAGAACGTGCATCATGTTTATTTTCTTTATTTTACGAAAAACACGTTTTTTTCATTATGAGTGTACACAAATAAAAGAAGACATTTAACAGTTTTGAATGATGTATAACACTTATATGTAAAATAAAAACAAAGTATTTTGAGTCTCTTTTGCACAGATAAGAAAAAAAGTGAGCTGGTCTCACAGGCCCCAGAGGGTTAAAAAACCTCTTCACTGTATCCTGCATCTGTTGTCTGGTTTGTAGTTCGTCCGGTTTATCTAACTGTTGGTTTTACTTTCTTTTGGGCGATAATCAGGGCCGCATTAACACTATAAGGGGCTCCTGGGCTTTACCTCTTGAGGGGCCCTTCATCCATCAGAACTATTACCTACATTCACTCAATCACAATCAAATCACTTCTTAATCACAAAGTGCAAGTCATTTAAATAATATATAGGCCTTTACAAATATCTATGCATGAACTACTTATTGGCATATAGTCTGAACAGTTTTGCTGGCCAGGCAGGGAACAGGCAGAAGCCAGCAACCAGTCTGGGGTAAAACAGAAATCTCTTTATTTCAACATAAAAATTAGTTTGACTATATAGTGGACTGTTTTAGTGCCTACAACACAACCAAATACAATTCATTTGTCATTGTAAATGAGAAAGTAGTGAATTAGATCATTCAATACTGAGGGAATTTGACATTTTTTTTTATATTCCTCACCTCCAGGCATATTAATAAAGGGGCTCACAACCTATATAGCTAACGTTCAACTTGTTTAGTTAGCTTGGTTCTGGTTCTAAAACTTTTAAACTTTTGCCTGTTTGGTGTAGATTTAGCGGTTTTTGGACTGCTGTCTTAAACTGAAAGTGCTGCTTAGGTTACACCAAAGATATATTGTATGCACTATACAATACAATACAATATTTATTTATAACGCACATTTTATAAACCACCAAGGCTGACCAAAGTGCTGTACAGAACAGAAAAATAAATAAAGATAAAACAACCAATAAAGAAACACAAAACAATAGATAAACAATAATCGTACCTAAATCAAGGAGAAATAAAAGCCAAAGAAAATAAATAAGTCTTTAAAGAAGATTTGAAGGTGGAAACAGAGGGAGCTAATCTAATGTAGAGAGGTAGACTGTTCCAAAGTTTTGGGCCTGCAGTCGCAAAAGCATGATCGCCTTGTTTTTTAAGACTGGATGTAGGTACAATGAGTAGACAGTGATCACTGGATCTCAGAGTTCTAGAAGTAGTGTACGGACAGAGCAGATCAGTCAGGTACTGAGGGGCCAATTTGTTTTGGGCTTTATAAACAAACTATCTACATATTTATCCTTATTCACTCCGAGTCTTTATGGTAGAGATGATCTTACCCCAGTATCTCCAATTTACAGTTAGGATTCTCCAGTACAGCAGAAAACAGCTTCACTCCTGAGTCTCCTAGTTTGTTCTCAGACAGATCCAGTTCTCTCAGGTGTGAGGGGTTTGATCTCAGTGCTGAAGCCAGAGCAGCACAACCTTCATCTGTGACACCACAATCACTCAACCTGTAGAGAACAATGACACACTCTTCACTCTCCCAGATCAGACACACAGATCGAATCAACAGACTTCATCATTTAAAAAAAAAGCACAGATCACCATGTTTGATGTCAGTGAGATTCACCATGTTATTTGTGTGTGTTTGTGTGAGAGGTAAAGCTTATATAAAAACATATATAAACTATGTATATCACATTAAATAATGTGTAAAGATGATCACAGAAAAAGATGGATGTGATGGTCATTAAGGATGAATTCATCTTGTTCTTCATGTACTAAAGTCCTGACTGTGCTAAAGTAAAGTAAAGAGTGTTAAATGTTGATCGTATCAGGTTACTGAGGAGCAGCTCATGTGTTCAATCATTTACAGATCAATCACTCAATCACCTCAACTCAACACAGAAAAATATTATTTCTTACTCTTCATTTACACAATTGTGATATTAAAATAATTAATGGTAATCATGTCAACTCCCAATTGTTTTAATGAATGTAATTAGGACTGTCAAGATTCCTCTATAAAATTCAAGTACTCAACTTAAAAAAATCTCTGATTGCAATTCACCCATGTCGAGTAACCGGCAATATACCGGAATTGACTCATTACACAGACGAGAATCCATAAACCGCATTATTAGACTGTTTTCTAAGGCTACACGATATATTAAAAACATTTAAAAACCAAACAATACTGTAAATCCAATACTGTAATCACAGGGCTTCTGTAAATTAACAAAGCCTGCGATTCAGTTAAATAAATACAGTATATGCCCTGCGGGTTCTATATTTCTCATCATCCAGAGCGGCTCCGTTCACAGTAAATGCTGCTTTGCTGACATGAACTGTTATCATTTACATGAGTGAAGTCGTTTATTGCTTCAAACCAAATGGCATTTTTTTCTTCCGTGCAAACCACGTGACCGCTCACATCATCAAGGCTTGGTTTGAGAATTTTCTGATTACTACATAAAATGTATGTTTATATGATATTAAAGTCAGCATTAACAGATTAATGCATGTGTTTTGTTGAGTATTTGTTTTATTCTTAAAGGCTGGTCAGAGACCTCAGACCTCTTGTAACTATCTAAAAAAAAATTTTTAAACATTGAAAATAACAATAAATGTTTTTGAGCATCAAATCATCATATCAGAATGATTTCTGAAGGATCATATGACACTGAAGACTGGTACTCTGGAAATCCAGAGTTCTCCCGAGAGCACAAATTGAAATTGTCACTCTGGCATTGAGTAATGATGCTCATTAAATATGCCCTTGTATCCGAGCTGCACCAATCACATCAGGTTATCTGATATAGGCGGGCCAGAGGCTAGCTAAACAGATGACGACAGCGCTGCGACATCAAAGTCATTAGTAAACATTGCAAGATGGCTATGGATGAACACCAGTTGTTTGAAACAGTTTTGGCCGCTACAATGAACGAGTTAGACTTGGCTTTTTATCTAAAAGAGGAACAGAAGACGCCGCTCGAATCGTGCCTTTGCAAAAAGGACGTTTTTGCTGTTTTGCTGACTGGGTACGGCAAGAGTCTAATCTACCAGTTAGCTCCGCTAGCATTGTGACTGGTCTTAGTGTTATCCAATTGTGTGCAGTGAGATTTTCAGGGTTCTGTTTATTTTTGTTCCAGGGTTAGTTTATTTCAGAGTTGTTCAGCGCATTGACCCTATTGATGATGCTCCAGTGGGCCTGAGAGTTATATCTACATAAAGCGCTGTTAAAACAAGGTAATGTTCATTCATTTTATTATAATATATAGCTAATTCTCATCTCCCACATCGTTTAACTGTATTCAGACCTTGTTGTTTTTTTTGCAACAGGACGTTTTCTATGCAATAATGTATTTCCTTTCAAGCAATGTGGAAGCAAAATGACAAAAAAAGAAACTTATAGAGCCATGTTATCTTTATTTAAAGAGGTCATGAACTGGCTTTTTAAAAAAATTTATATTTTTGTCTGAGGTCAACTTATGACGTCCTCTTGGTTTTTACATTCAAAAACATCAAAATGAATAAGTAATAGGCTATTTTCTACCCTGGTTTTGAGCCTAGCTCCTGAAACGCTCGGTGTTTATGGGCGTGCCGCATTAAAGACTTTGAAGTAAATGCCCACTGCTATGATGGATAACAGTTTTGCATATTATAATGAGTTTCATGTAATGTGCGAATCGGTGGTCGGGGCTAAACAGGCAGTGTTGAAGTAGGCGTTGATCTTCTTCTGTGGAGGCGGTGTTTGATACCCTCTGACCTCATAGATGCCCACTTTGAAAACCTGTCGTTCGCTGTGTCTGGTGTCAATAAAAGCTTTTATTGGACTAACAAGGAAGTTTTCAGTTCTGAAACTTACAGGATATTCTTATAGATGACCTCTTATATGTCAAAAGCTCAAGGAAAATGTTATTTCTCAGTTCATCACCCCTTTAATTATTCACACTGTGAATTTAACGTATTTCTTTGACATTTAAATAACCTATAAAAGGTCTTTTGCAATGACACAATGACGAAAATGTGACTCATGTAACTCTAACATAATTCTGTCAGGACCACTATTGTCGAATACGATTGACAATTAGCATACAGTTTGGATTGGCGGTATGCGTACACTCTGTCACCTGTCAATGACATCATAACCTTGTTATACTTGGTTGTAGTTTACTTCTGTAGAAACAGGGAAAATATGAATTTTTTACACACTACCCCCACAACGACTGAGGCTGATAGAATGGTTACATCCTTATGTTAGCGGCATATGTTGAGCATTATAGATACAATCCAATGTGGGAAGCATCACACCAAGCTGGAGCAAGCGAGGACACATTGCAGCAAGCATGTTGCTGTAGCCAATTTAACAATTGTATGGGATCTATTGGGGAAAGCTTACAACCCTAGCGGCAGCAAATTCTGATACAACAAGCATGTTGTATAATGCTGAACTATTGCTAAAACTAGTGTAGTTTGGCAGGGGAAGCATACACCCTACAGCAATAGCTCCAGCGGAAACAAAACTGATACAACTAGCATGTTTGTATAACCATAAGACTAGTATTAAAACTAATGTAGTCCGGTCGGGGAAGCATACACCCTACAGCTCTGAGTCAAATGCAGTGTGCAGCTAAGCTATGAATACAGTGTGCTTCCTCAATTCATGAACATGATTTCTGCTCACCGTCCTGTGGAGGTGAAGATGACGACTCCCATGATTCCACACTCCTTCACAGGATCATCAAGCTACGATGTTGTTAGTGTTGAATACCAGACCTTTGCGGTAAATGTACTGTGTACTAAGAATGTTACCGATATCTAGATAGCTTTAGCCACAAGCATGTGGTAACTTTAACACAGCATGTTGCAATAATCGAAAAAATAAAGAACGAGCATTTTTCCAATGCAACCAGATAAGCATAAAACAATGTTTAATTACTACAGCATGTTGCTGAGAACAGTATGCGCAAAAAACACTAGAAGCCGAAGTAACAAGCATATATTCAATAACATTGCACTAACAACCACCATACAGGACTGATACCAATGTTGCTGAAATGACAGCATATTGCTGATACCTGATAAGCTTAGCAGAGCATGTGACAATGACATCAGGTATAAGCCTAAAACTCAACCATGTTCCAAATAACGACTGGGCTAAATAACAATGTATTAAAATGCAAGCATGGTATACAATACACTATAGCTTTAAGAACGCCGTGTTTCCAAGAACTAGATAGACCAAGCGTGTCCGATAACGCTGAAGTGACTCAACTGAATAGTGACTGTTTACTATGTCTTTTTTAGAGCTGTGACACAGCAGAAATGATTCCGTTTGCAGTTTGCACCATGAATTGTTAATTCCTATCACCGCAAGCTGCTTGAATATGTGCTGCAAAGTACTAAAAGCACAGTGTGTGCAACGTGATCAGTTTCCAATGACAACACATAGTAACGCACATAGCCAATATGATCATATAAGCCTAGCAAGAGCATTTTAATGAAAACGACTATGTTAGATAAACCCAAGACACACGGATAGTATTAGCAACAAGCATGTTGCCAATACCCTGATAGCTTTTAGCAATGAGCATTAAAAAGAAACTTAGCTTCGTGAAGACTTTCAGAGATGAATGGAGAGTGAATCACATCGAGTCTTGTGTCAATAATGCAGCGATGCGAGCAGCAATGCAGACTGAGGTCACTTACAAATCAGGCAGCTTATGATCAGTGCGGCGAAACTCATGTTCAAGTTCACGAATTTGAATTAATCTAAGGTGAAATCCTTGTGGGGAACGAATTCCTCTTGCTAAATTCCCGATTGCACGATTCCTTGTGAGATGATGTGGTTTGCCTGCCTAATTTTTCCATTTAATTACCTCCTGAGAAACGCGATAGCTGCTGAAAATATAGAAAAAGAGCTTATATATTAGGGTTGGGCGATGTCCCCTAAATTGGCAGTTGACGATGTTTAAAGTAAAACATCTCAAGTTTCATCTCTTTACATACATTTTTTTTATACTTAAAAACTGTAATTTCATTATTTTACTAACCCAACTAATTACTCATCTGGGCTTTTGAATAGGTTGCACGTACGGGGGGAAAAAAGTAGCATGATTCTTTCTGCCAGTCGGGCTGCAGCAGAGAAGCTGTATACAGCTTTGCAAGAATCGCCGAAAATGCTGTGATGGGCCCACGGAAGATTTCCGTGAAATGAACACGGCCCCTTAAGTTAAGGAAAAGTTATTTATATCTTTTGCTGTAGTGTGTCAGTAGGAAATATCAGTTTACATTTCCAAACATTCTTTTTGCCATTAATTGTAATAATCCAGTGAGATTTCTGTATGCACAAGGAATCTGACAACAGCCAGGATGATCTGATCTCACCATCATCGAGTCCGTCTGTGATTACATGAAGAAACAGAAAAAACTGAGACAAACTAAATCCAGAAGAACTGCGGGAACTGCGGGGGATATTAACATGCCTAAGACTTCTGCACAGTACTGTATATTCAATGCGAGAAACTGGTTTATTTATATAAATAAGATGCCAAAACGAAAAATGAAAACTAAAAACTAATTGAGCGGTGTAACATTTTATATGTTTGGTAACTGTACTTTTATTTAAATAATGAACAGGCTGCGATATCATGTTAGCAATTCAAGATTTTTCTGTGTGTGTGTGTGAGGCGGAGGCGCGACCACTGGATTTTTTCCTTCCAAGAGAGTAAATTCTTACTCCGTAATTTATGGTCATACAGATAAAAGCAAACATAATTCATAAATGTACTAAAGATATTCAGATTTAGTAAAATAACAAAAACAAACGGAATGTCTCAGTTTCCTTTATAGATCTTTGGAGCGTGCCACAATGAACTGAAACGCATTTTCTTTCATTTTTTAATCTCCAATATAAAGTGAAATATATTTCAGCCTTTTTTAGAAGAATCTGCTAATATTTATTAATCATGTAAAAAACATTTGGTTCAAAGAGTATTTTTAGTTTCAACTGACCATAGAAATTTGATTTGTTCAAACTCACTTGAGAAAAAGTCAATCAATTACTTGTAATAAGTTGAAGTAATTTTTTTACTTTGATCCGACACATTTTTTTTGAGTGATTATATAAAAGCTGATATAACAAATTAAAACTGTATATCACATACAAATATAGAAAAATTGTAACAGAAGAGGTTAATGTAATGAACAATAAAGAGTCATGAAAACTGGAGGATTTTATAGCTGTTAAATTCAGTACGAAATCATTGAACACAATATGTATTTTCCTTTCAACGGTATAAATGTTTATATACATTCACTATAAATATTGTGAATATTAAATATTTTATAAATAAAAATTTGATAATAATTTTCTAAAAATTAAAAATGTCTACAGCATCCAGTTTTCTCCTAAAATTAAAATGAATGGACTGTATTAATCCTGACTGTGCTGAACTTGAGTGTGTTTAAAGTAAAGGGTGTTCAAACACATGAACTCACAGCAGCAGGAGAAATAGAGCAAACGCTTCAAACAGAAAAATATTAATCCTCTTACATCATATGAACAGACGTGAAATTAATTTGATGAATTTGATCATGTTGTTTCAATAGCTTTGCTTGTAATTAATCTAATAATGGTTATTTCCCTGCATTTTATTCCATTTTGATAATACTTTATGAATTTACAGTGACAGTTTCATGTGAGAGTCATGTATGATCTTACCTCAGTATCTCCAGTTTACTGTGAGGATTCTCCAGTCCAGCAGAGAGCAGCTTCACTCCTGAGTCTAGTTTATTAAATGACAAATTCAGTTTTCTCAGGTGTGAGGGGTTTGATCTCAGAGCTGAAGCCAGAGCAGCACAACCTTCATCTGTGACACCACAATCACACAACCTGTAGAGAACAATGACACACTATTCACTCTCTCAGATCAAAACAGAAATCTTAGTTTTTCTTAATTGTGTTCTTAATTGTGCAATATCTCTTTTTAAACAATTAATTCAATATATCAGTAAGTTTAACTGTTATTCTAAGAGATTATGTCTCTATTATGTCTGTTTTTTCCCTAAATATAAATGCATTAACATTTAAATAAATTAAATTAAAATGAATATAAACAAGTCTAAATATAAATGTTTATATACATACAATATAAATGCATATATTTGAAAATACATTTCTCACAGAAATATCATAAAACATTATTAAAGTAGATCACAAATCAGTTCAGATAGGTGGAGGGTTTAAAAGCTTTAAAAGCATATTTTTCATTTAAATTTTTTTTTTTTAAAAGGTATAGCTACATAGAGGACAAAAATGTCCATGTAAAAAAACTTTCATAAAATTTGAAACTTTGGTATCTTTTTAAAGAAGACCCTTTGGAAGATTATTGCTGAAGTAAAAAAAAAAAAAAAAAAAGTTAGTAAGGTTTAAGTTTATGAAAATTATTTATGAACATTATATTATATAAAATATATATTTTATGAAATATTTGGAACTCTATAACTGATATAAATTCAAAGCCATAAATCTAAACAAGTTGTGTTCCAAATTTGAGGTTGATATCTCAAAAAATTAGCTTTTAGTAAGATTTTGTTTGGGTGCAGTAACAGACTTTCCCCATTGGGTGCCAGCAAAACTACACTTGTAGACACAGTGATTGGATTTTAGATTTGCAGTTGAGTTTTTCTCTCTCAAATATTACAAGCACACACACACTTTTTTTTATTACACACAAACCACACTCAGACATCCATACCAACACACCCACACAATTATCATTGCATAATTTATCCAAATGGCTCTATAATATGCCGAAGCAGATAAACACGAGTATTTGCTTTATAGGCTAAACCTGAAAAAAATAGCACCATCTGATAATTTTTTTTTAAGCCTTGCCAACAGAATGAAAGCTTCTTAAAAAAGATTGCATCATTTTATAGTTAAACGGCCCTGGGATTAAAAAATGCAGTTTTAAGGGGTTTCAATGGGGACATTTTTGTCCAAAAGGCGCTGCGAGGAAATATTTTGTGTACCTAGTGCAAAAAAGATTTTTTAATCATGGAAATAGGGCTGAAATAGTAAAATACCGATAAAAATACACACCTGAGGCAAATTTTATGCAGTTAGCATTAACACAGGCAAAGTGATAAAAAAAACAAAACTGAAAAGGACAAAAATGTCCATAAGGATGCACAAGGGTTAAACCATTAATTTACAATGTTTAAGAAAGAAATGTTATAATGTTTTAACAGTGATGCTTGTTCTCAGTCTTACTTACTGAGCTGATCTAGTTGCTGAAACCACAGGCAGCAGCTTCTGAAGAACTTCATCTGCAGTGTTTTGTGTGTTACTATTTGAAAAATAAAAAATAAATAAGTTAATTATTAATGCTAATGCAAATAATAATAATTCATATCACAAGTAAATAATACATTATACCTTCCTAAATACCCTCAAATATTTATAAGAAAAAAAAAGTATTTTTGTACCTGCATCAGCAAATTATCCGCTATTATCCGCTAAAATACTATTAAAACTTAATTTTGGAAAAATACTTTCTATTAAATATCTTTATATTAAAGGAGACATATCATGCTTTTAAATCGTTCCTTTTTACATATAAATCATACATTTGTAGTCTATATAAAGCGGAACTGCAATGCTTGGGTCTGAATTCCTCATTATTATAGCTCCACAGGCCCCTTTTCTACCCCTTTTCTGATGTGCGTCTGAGAGCAACTCGTTTGGTGCGGTCTCTTTAAATACAATTGAGACACTTCATACCCCGCCCCCTCTCCAGTTTGCAGAGGTGACCCTCGGTTCAACTCCACCCCATTTGGCCATTTTTGTAGTTTGATAGCAGAGATACGATTATCTAGCGGCACAGAAACTTTTTATTCACACGTTATTAACAAAATGTCAACAACGGAAGACTTGTCCAGCCAGCCTTACATGTTCGAGCCAGAGTCGGAGCCGGAGCGAGATGAAAATGAAGACGACGAACCTGCAGAACAACGTCTTCATATGGATGTATCGCAATGGTGTGTTACTGTATTTACACATGAAACTTTGGTCTTCCGACCTTTTACCACCGTGTCGATTTATTTTGATTAATATGTGCGAGGGAGAGAGAGCAAGACAGCGTCTAGTTTGGAGACGGTGTCTTGTTTACATTTTCGCCTGGCTCCGAAGAGAGAGAGAGTGCGTGCGCGCGACCGGGTCTCTCTCTCTCTGCTCGTTCTTTCAGTTAAACATGCGCCCTGTCACAAGCGCGGCAGTTCATCTACATTAGACGGTGTAATGAAGCGTGTGGGTTACTACATCCAACAACCGAACATTTTAACTTACCCTCTCGTAACTTCTGCATCTTTTAGCTTGGACTACAAAATTGCAGCGAGAAATAAAAATGGCGGATTGCTCGAAGTGTTGGGCTGGAAGTCAATGTCCTTATTTGGCAGTTCCGCTGCAAATACTGTGACGTAATAGTTCACAAAACGTCATATATAACAGAAAAATCGGAACAGGTTGAAAAATAAGGCCAAAACAGAATATAAAGATATCAACGAAGCACCTGAAGAGAATAATTTCAACTTTTCTGTACTTCTAAAAATACAACAAAATGCATTTAAGGGCTAAAAACAAAGCCACGGTTTGTGAACACACGCAAATTATATGTCATATCCCAGAAATCCTCTAAGATATTGTATGTAATTTGCGGGAGAAACAGGGCAAAGCAGAATCAATCTGTGCCCTGCGATTTAAATCCTTCTTAGTTTCTTTGTTTCTAAAGTTTTAGACTGTAATGATTGTACTCAGTGTTACTTACCGATCATTTCTGTCTCCAATTAAGCTCTTCAGGTTAAACTCCTGCAGTGCCTGCTCTGAGGACAAAAACACGAAAACTAAAGCTGACCACTGAGACGAGGAGAGTTTCACATCACGTAATCCTCTGCTCATATGAGGTTGAGCTTCGTTCACTAGAGAAAGATCACCCAGTTCATTCAGACAGTGAAACAGATTGATGTATTTATCTGGAGAGGGATTCTCACTGATCTTTTCTTTAATATAGTCAACTGTTTTCTCATTGTTGTGAGAGCTGCTTGCTGTCTGTGTCTTTAGTTCTTGTAAAAGACTCTGATTAGACTCCACTGACAGACCCAGAAGGAAACGAAGGAAAAGGTCCAGATGCCCATTTTTACTGTCTAAAGCTTCATCCACAGCTCTCTGATGGAGATCAGAAAAATCAGCAAATTTGTCTCCATTAGTTGGTTTGGTAATCTGGTCAAACACATTGATGTTATTGTTGATAAAGGAGAGATGCACATATAGAGCTGCTAGATGTTCCTGAATGCTCAGATGAACAAAGCAGAAGACTTTCCCCTGATATAAGCCCAACTCCTCTCTGAAGATCTGAGTGCACAATCCTGAGTAAACTGATGCTTCTGTCACATCAATGCCACACTCTCTCAGGTCTTCCTCATAGAAGATCAGGTTGCCTTTCACAAGCTGCTGATAAGACAGTTTACCCAGTTTGAGAATCATGTCTTCATCTTTCACTTTCTTCTTGTAGTCCTTCTCATGTTTGATGTCGGTCTGAATGAGCAGGAAGTGTGTGTACATTTGAGTGAGAGTCTTGGGAATCTCTCCTTTCTCTGCTTCACTCAACATGTTCTCTAGAACAGTGGCTGAGATCCAGCAGAACACTGGGATTTGGCACATAATAAAGAGACTCCTTGATGACTTCAGGTGTGAGATGATCCTGTGAGCCAGACTCTGATCACGGATTTTCTTCTTGAAGTATTCCTCCTTCTGTGGGTCACTGAAGCCTCGTACCTCTGTCACTCGATGGACACACTCAGAGGGGACGAGATCCGCTGCTGCTGGTCTGGAGGTGATCCAGATGAGAGCAGAGGGAAGCAGATTCCCCACAATGAGGTTCGTCAGCAGCTCGTCCACTGAGGCTGATTCAGTCACATCACACAACCTCACATCACTCTGAAAATTCAGAGACAGACGACACTCATCCAGACCATCAAAGATGAACAACACTTTATACTCATCACTGGATATGTCCATTTCTTTTGTTTCAGGGAAAAAGAGATGAAGAAGATCTGAAAGACTGAGTGTTTTGTCCTTCATCAAGTTGAGATCTCTGAAAGCAAGTGGAAATATGAGCTGGACGTCCTGATTCTCTTTCCCTTCAGCCCAGTCCAGGATGATCTTCTGCACAGAGACTGTTTTTCCAATGCCAGCAACTCCCTTTGTCAGCACAGTTCTGATGGGTTTGTCTTGTCCAGGTAAAGGTCTAAAGATGTCACTGCATTTGATCGGTGTGTCCTCTGTTTCTGCTCTCCTGGACTGTGTCTCAATCTGTCTCACCTCATGCTCATTATTGATCACTCCACTTTCACTCTCTGTGATGTAGAGCTCTGTGTAGATCTCATTCAGGAGTGTTGGGTTTCCCTGCTTTGATATTCCCTCATACAAACACTCAAACTTCTCTCTCAGATTTGATCTCAATGTGTTGAGGACTTCAGTGGGTTTAGAGTCATGGCTGTAAGATTAAAATACCACATTTTTACAGAAGTCAAAGAATTAAATAACCATAAATTACAAAATGTATTTTTGTTTGCTGTATTATGGGAAACAGAACATCATTAGGTTTCGCAAGCCTAATGCAAATGCAAGCATTCGCAGGACCACTTAAATTCAGCAAAGCGAAGGAGATATCAAGACGATTACATTCAGTATGGATTTACGTGTCTCCTGGTTGATGGGGATGCACGTCCACAATGTGTAATGTGTACGGAGGTACTAGCAAATGACAGTTTGAAGCCGGAGAAAATTAAGAGACATTTACACACCAAACACCCAACACACATTGATAAAACAATAGATTTTTTCCATCGCAAAGAGCAAGATTTGCGTGGTCAAAAGCAAGTATTTACTACACAGACTACAACAACTACCAAACTCCATGCTGCATCTTATGAAGTTTCATACCTCATTGCAAAATCTATGAAGCCACACACAATTGGCGAGACGCTCATTCTCCCTGCAGCAATAGCCATGTGTCAAGCTATGGATAATGAAAAAATAGCGAGTCAGCTTAAACAGGTCCCACTGTCAGATAACACAGTTGCCCGACGAATAGATGACATGGCAAACGACATAAAGATTCAGCTTATTGATCGTATAAAAAAATCCGGAAAATTTTCCCTACAACTTGATGAATCGACAGATATATCAAATGCAGCACAGCTGCTCATATTTGTCAGATACTGCTATGAGGGGAAACTACACGAAGATATGTTATTTTGCACTACGCTGGATGGGACATGCACAGGACAGGATATATTCAACAAACTTGATAGTAAGATGCAGGAAGCGGGGCTGAGTTTCGATAACTGTGTGGGCGTGTGTACGGATGGAGCTGGTTCTATGATGGGCAAACATAAGAGTCTAAAGGCGAAGATCAAGTCAAGTCAAGTCAAGTTTATTTATATAGCACTTTTCACAATACAGATTGTATCAAAGCAGCTTCACAGTATTAAATTAAAACAATACATCAATGTTTGTTTCTAGTGGAACGTCCACGTTTGATAATGCTGATCAATAGTATCGTTGATTGATTAATTAAATTAAATATCCCCAAATATCCCCAACTGAGCAAGCCAAAGGCAACAGTGGCAAGGAACCGAAAAACTCCATCAGGTGACCTAATGGAGAAAAAAAAAACCTTGGGAGAACCCAGGCTCAGTCGGGGGCCAGTTCTCCTCTGGCGTTTATGAACTAGAGGTTGGATTTAACTGTAAGATTAAAAGTATTATATGAATGCCTGGCTGAAGAGATGCGTCTTTAATCTAGTTTTAAACTGGGAGAGCGAGTCTGAGCAACGAACAGTATCAGGAAGACTATTCCAGAGTTTTGGAGCTAAATGTGAAAATGCTCTCCCTCCTTTGGTGGACCTAGATATCCTAGGTATGACCAAAAGCCTCGAATTTAGTGATCTTAAAGAGCGCGATGGATTATAGGGCGATAGAAGATCGGTTAAATAGACTGGAGCTAAGCCGTTTAGGGCTTTATAAGTCAGTAGCAATACCTTGTAATTAATACGGAACTTTATAGGTAACCAATGTAGTGATGATAAAATTGGTGTTATATGATCATATTTTCTTGATCTAGTTAGAACTCTAGCGGCGGCATTTTGGACTAACTGTATCTTCTTTATTGAGGTTGCAGGACAACCAGCTAATAAAGCATTACAGTAATCTAGTCTCGAGGTCATGAATGCATGAACTAACTTTTCTGCGTCAGAAACTGATAGCATGTTACGTAGCTTAGCAATGTTTCTAAGGTGGAAAAAGGCTGTTCTTGTAACATATGAAATATGATTTTCAAAAGACAGGTTGCAGTCTAATATAACACCCAGGTCTTTTACTGTAGAGGATAAAGTAACAGGACATCCTACTATGTTAAAGTTGTATTGTGAGAGGTTTTGTGGGTGGTTTTTTGAACCGATGATTAGTACCTCTGTCTTGTCTGGATTTAATAAAAGAAAATTGCGCGTCATCCAATCTTTTATATCTTTAACACACTCTGTCAATTTGGATAATTTAGCGTTTTCATCTGGCCGTGATGAAATATAGATTTGAGTGTCATCAGCATAACAATGAAAACTAATTCCATGTTTCCTTATAATATTTCCAAGTGGCAGCATATATATTGAGAATAACAGAGGGCCTAACACAGATCCCTGTGGCCCTCCATAGTTTACTGGAGTTATGATCGATTTTTCTCCATTTAAATGGGGACAAAATGGTAGCGGTCAGATAAATATGATCTAAACCAGCTTAATGCATGTCCTTGAACACCAGTATAATTTTGTAGTTGATCTAAGAGTATTGTGTAATCTATAGTATCGAACGCAGCACTAAGATCAAGTAAAACTAATATTGAGATACAGCCTTGGTCAGAAGCTAAAAGTAAATCATTTGTGATTTTAACGAGCGCAGTTTCAGTGCTATGATGCGGACTGAATCCTGACTGAAACTTTTCATAGATGTCATTTTCATGCAAGAAAGAGCCCAGTTGGGCGGACACAACTTTTTCTAGTATTTTAGACATAAAAGGTAGATTTTAAATGGGTCTACAATTTGCTAGATTATGTGGATCTAATTGTGGTTTCTTAATGAGAGGTTTTATAACTGCCAGTTTAAATGTTCTTGGAACATGACCTAAAGATAAAGATGAGTTAACCCTCTGGGGACCAAAAACGCGCCCGCGCGTTTTGCTCGTTTTTTTTTTTTTTAGCAATGTAAATTAAGTTCATAATGCTCTGTTAATTTTGAACTTTCATTCTCGTGTTATACATCAATCGATCCTGTTCAGTTTCAATTTTTTTTCTGTGTACTCACAATAAAAATAAAGTGTTTTGCTTTTTGCCAAATAAAGAAAAATTAACATGATGCGAGTTCTGCACTCTCTCTGTCCGTGAACTCCAATTTGAAACGCGTTTGAAAATGATCTGTAACTCCGCGAAAATTCAGTCAAACAGGCAAACAAACCCACGGGCATAAAGCTTGAGATCTCATCTTTTAAATGAAGTAATTTATATAAAAAACAAATATTATCAGCTTCTGTAATCTGTATGAAAAGAGAGTGATTCCAGTCGAGCTCATTACGAGCTCATTCACTTTAATTCATTCACGCCTACTCACGGAGCGTCCTATTCACAAGATAATGTGTTAAGCCATGTATGCAAAACAGGTAAACGCCCCCAAGCAAATGCATTAAACGCTTCAAGTTTCATCATTCAGTCACCTGCGCGTTGGGAAGATGACACGATACACCGGTGCAGAAGCCCTTCAGCTCGTCCTGGATACTAGTGACGAAGAGTCCACATTTGTGACCCGTCACGGAAACCAGGGACACAAGTCGGCAGCACAACTTTCGAGCAAAATGAGAAATAAGCGTTTTATTTCATAATTGGTGATTTTCGTTTTTTTGCAGAATCTGTTAGTTGAGATCATGAAGAAGCCTCTCCATGTTTGAGATAGCAGTATTGGTATATTTAAAAGCGTACATTTTATGTACAGTCTATGTCACACCCCTGGACTGAATCTCATTAATATTGATGGGCCATTACCACTCCCATGCATAAACCTCTTCTGACAAAAAAACTGTCTTACAATGTTTAAATCAATGTATTGTTTTATGAGAACGATTAGGCAGGATGATTTTCACATCATTTTGAAGCCAGAACTCAAAGCGACAAAATCCATTAGTCAAAAGTCTTGTGGACACATATTTAGTATGTGTTTTGTGGTCTTATTTCAGCAACTTTCATTTTTATTTTTTTCAATAACCACGCATAAACATTATTCTCTTAAAAATACAAACATGTACATACTTGTTACTTACATATTATGGTAGCCCTGTTTGTGCTATATAGAGTGAATTTACACCTTTGCCATTAACATGTTTATAAATAACTGAAAAAAGCACAAATGTCAGGGCATGTCAAAACATCCCAAGGGCCCCAAAAACACCTTGGTCCCCAGAGGGTTAATAATATTGAGGAAAGGCTCTTCCACTATAGGTAACACTTCCTTCAGTAGTTTAGTTGGTATAGGATCTAATAAACATGTTGTTTTAGATGAAGTGATAAGTTTATTTAACTCTTTTTGTTCTATAGTTGTAAAGCACTGTAATTGTTCTTGCGGGGTGATAATTGAGGCTGAATTATAAGGCGCGATTGAGGATTGAACGTTTACAATTGTGGTTCTGATGTTTTCTATTTTCTCAGTGAAGAACTTCATGAAATCATTACTACTAAACTGTAACGGAATATTTTGTTCAGGAGATATCTGTTTATTTGTTAGTCTAGCCACGGTGTTAAATAAGAACCTAGGATTGTTTTGGTTGTTTTCTATTAGTTTGCGGAGATGCTCAGCCCTGGCCGCTTTTAGGGCCTTTTTATAACGTGACATACTGTCTTTCCATGCGATTCTAAAGACCTCTAAGTTAGTTTTTTTCCATTTACGCTCTAAATTACGGGTTTCTCTCTTTAGAACATGCGTAGTATTGTTGTACCATGGTGCTTTACTTTTCTCTCTGACCTTTTTTAATCTAATGGGTGCAACAATATCCAATGTTCCAGAGAGAATGGTGCTCATAGTGCTAGTTAATTCCTCAAGTTCATCTGTTTGTTTGGGTTCACTGAGCAGCTGAGACAGGTCAGATAAGCAATTTGAAAAATTATCTATGGTGGATGGAAGGATTGTTCTGCCTAATCGATAACGCGGCGCAGCATGATATATTACAGGAGTACGTAATATGCAAGTTACCATGTAATGGTCAGTGACATCGTCACTTTGTGGAATGATATCTATATCGGTTGGATCGGTTCCATGTGATATAATTAAATCGAGTGTATGATTAAAACGATGAGTTGGTCCGGTAACGTTTTGCTTGACCCCAAAGGAGTTTAATAAATCTGTAAACGCAGCCCCTAACGCATCATTTGGATTATCTACGTGGATATTAAAGTCTCCAACAATTAATGCTTTATCGACATTAACTAATAGGTCTGAGAGAAAATCTGCAAACTCTTTTAGGAAATCAGCGTAAGGCCCAGGCGGTCTATATACGGTAGCCAAGGCTAGAGATAATAGGGATGTTTTTCGAACATCTAAGAGCGTAACATTTAGTACAAGTACTTCAAACGAAATAAACTTATAGCCCGTTTTCTGAGTAACATTGAGAATATCTCTATAGATTGTGGCAACACCGCCGCCACGACCAGTCAGACAGGGCTCATGCTTATAACAGTATCCTGATGGAGTAGACTCATTTAGACCGAAATAATCATTTGGTTTAAGCCAGGTTTCAGTAAGGCAAAGTACATCGAAGCTATTATCTGTGACTATTTCATTTACAATAACTACCTTAGGTGTGAGTGATCTAATGTTTAGAAGACTTAGCTTTAGAAATTGTTTTTGATTACTAATAGCAACATTTTCTGGTTTAATAACAATTAGATTTTTTCTAGATCCTGCAGTAGATTTATTATTTGATCTCACTAAACGAGGAATAGACACAGTTTCTATGCAATGTTCAACACTAGTATTTATATCAGTTAAATTGGTGCAGCAGAGACTATGATTTGAACTTTTGGTTACTAGTCAAAAGGTATTTAACATTTTGGAGATGCTATCTGACAGAAGATCCGATCCGAATCTGCTTGGGTGTAAGCCATCAGCACGGTAAAGCCTAGGACGCTCCCAAAACAGATTCCAATTATTTACAAAGAGCAGTTTCTGCTCATTGCACCATGACATTAACCATTCATTTAGCGCGAATAATCTACTAAACTTTTCATGACCTAGTCGGTACGTGGGAAGCGGTCCTGACACAATGATCGTTATTTCAGGCGATGTGGTGTGTACCGTATCGATCAGATTCCTGAAGTCTTTCTTCAGAACCTCCGTCTGGCGCAGCCTGATGTCGTTCACTCCCGCGTGCAGGACCACAGTTCCGACGTGCTCGTTCATAATCTCGGGAACGCGAGCAGCGATTTCAGAAACACGAGCACCAGGAAAGCAGTGACTATGCACCTTACTTTTATTTAACGTAGCGTGTATGTGTCAAACGATGGAATCGCCGATGATCACAACATCGCGTTCTGTTTCGCGAAGAGGGGAGAAGTGGTTTTGTGTGGATATCTCGAAAACCGGGAGGGTCGGAGAGAGTTTTCTTGGTCTAGACCTGACTCACGTCTTCCGCTGCGGAACCATCCAGGCTTTGTGGTGGCGTGTTGGAGCCGGAGTGAACGAGACCATGGCTGATCGCGACCTCAACGCTCGGGACCGATGTTGAGAAATGCACGGAGTAGACGAGGTCGGAGTCAGTGGGTTAGTAACGTTAATCACTGATTTGTGTGCATCGGCGCGTGATGTTTCAAGAGCCAAACGCCGGTCTATCAGCTCGGCCTGTCTCACTAAAAGGCCGTGGATCTGTTTCTCAACAGCTTCCAGCTCAGACTGCACCGCGTGCAGCTCAAATGTGTCCTCACCTGCACCAAAAGGTAGACTACTTACATCTGATATATTCGCCATTTTAACAGATGGACAGTAACGTTAAGTTAGCAACGACGCTACCAGTGATGCTATCAATATTAATACTAATTTATGGCTGAAGTCTTGGATATAATCCGTCTTTTTAGTGGTACGGGTGTAGAGTAGACGCACGATAGGCGAAAAAATGTTTGTTTGTAAGTGAGTGTGGAGAAGTTCAGCCGTGATCCAAGGGAGTAACCTTTAAGAGTATCCGGCATTGGATCACTAATAGGCTTGAGACGCGTCTGCTCAACAGTCCGCGTTGTAACTATGAGGTGAGGAAAAGTAGAAAATGTTTGTTGTAAGTGAGTTTAAAGAGAAAATCAAGAATTATAAATCAATCGATGGAGCTCCAAAGACAACAGCGCGTTCAGACGCGACGCATGCGCATTCGAAACAGATACAAGCAGTTGCACCACACGTAAGATTCACCCATTGTTTTATACACAGGGAAGCTCTTGCTTCCAAGGCCCTTGATAATGAGCTGAGTTGCGTGCTTCAAACAGTAATTAAAATTGTTAACGTAATAAAAGCACGTCCCATCAATACAAGACTGTTTGCTGTTATGTGCAAAGAAATGGGATCTGAACATGAATCTTTACTGTTGCACACTGAGGTAAAGTATTGCAGTGTCTTTTTGAAATGAGAGATGAAGTGCGACTATTCTTATTGGATATACAGTCTCCCTATGCAGAAAGTCTGACAGATCCTACATTTCTAACAAACCTGGCCTACTTGGCAGATATTTTTGATAGACTGAATAGACTTAACATGTCACTGCAAGGCCCCAATACCAACATTATGCCATTAGCCGACAAAGTAATCGGATTTGTAAAGAAGATGGAGCGATGGACAGCACGAATAGAAAAAGGAAGTGTGGAGATGTTTGATGGACTACATGAATTTATTGAGGAGAATGAGCTGCTTCTGGATGACAGGACAAAAACATTGATAACTAATCATTTACGCAGACTTATTGGACATTTCAAGCGATACTTTCAGGAAGAGAAAAATGAAAACAACGAATGGATCCGACAGCCGTTTATTGCCACCACCACTGGCAACAACCTGTCATCGGGACTACAGGACTCACTGCTGGACCTATCCAGTGACAGGACCCTGTGAGCAGCCTTTGTCTCAACTCCGTTGGATGAATTCTGGCTGTCAGTTGCAGGGGAATACCCGGGATTATCTGAAATCGCTTTGGATGAACTGATTCCCTTTGCCTCGACCTATCTCTGTGAAGCTACATTTTCTTCGCTTACTTGCATTAAAAACAAACAACGGTCACGACTTACGAGAGTTGAAGATGAACTACGTTTATCAGTATCAAGCATAAAGCCCAGAATACAAATGTTGTGTTACCAGCATCAGGCTCATCCATCTCATTAATTGGAGTGAGTGCAACAACTAATAACACTGTATGTTTAAAGGGATACTCCACTTTTTTCGGAAATATTCTCATTTTACAACTCCCCCAGAGTTAAACAGTTGAGTTTTACCGTTTTAGAATCCATTCAGCCGAACTCCGGGTCTGACGGTACCACTTTTAGCATAGCTTAGCATAGATCATTGATTCTGATGAGTCCAGTAGCATTTCTTTCAAAATGACCAACGAGTTTCAATATTTTTCCTATTTAAAACTTGACTCTTCTGTAGTTAAACCGTGTACTAAGATCGACGGAAAATGAAAAGTTGCGATTTTCTAAGCCTATATGGCTAGGAACTATACTCTCATTCTGGCGTAATAATCAAGGAACTGTGCGGCCGTATCATGGGTGCAGCAGGCGTAATGATATGACACATCGCCTGATAATAGTCCCCAGCTCGGTAGCCTATTATCAGGCGGCAGGCGCTGCGTCATATTATTACGCCTGCTGCACCCATGGTACGGCCGCACAGTTCCTTGATTATTACGCCGGAATGAGAGTATAGTTCCTAGCCATATAGGCTTAGAAAATCGCAACTTTTCATTTTCCGTCGATCTTAGTACACGGTTTAACTACAGAAGAGTCAAGTTTTAAATAGGAAAAATATTGAAACTCGTTGGTCATTTTGAAAGAAATGCTACTGGACTCATCAGAATCAATGATCTATGCTAAGCTATGCTAAAAGTGGTACCGTCAGACCCGGAGTTCGGCTGAATGGATTCTAAAATGGCAAAACTCAACTGTTTAACTCTGGGGGAGTTGTAAAATGAGCATATTAACCTGTTAACCGTTGCCAGAGCGCGGACGCACTGAAGCGGTTTTATTTATATATAGTTCAAAGTTACTATCAGATTTAATGTTATACCTTGACAAACTATACATCATTAAAAAGATATAAGACTCAAGTTTCAGAATTTGACCACTATTGTATTCTGAGAAACTTATAGCGACAGTTATTTCTTAATTTGTGTCAGGAGTTATGAAATGAAAAAATTAGTCGATACCTTTGATATGAATTATGCGCGTCAGCCGCTTTCATTCATAAAAAAACTCCCGTGCCGTCGTCATGACAGCGATACACAAAACAACGTGCCTCAGGGCTTTAGCTAAAAAATGTGCAGATTTGGAGAAATATTGATATATTCTCATAGGTTTACATCAGATTTCTATAGACAGGAATAATATTTATTGAATTTATACCCAAATGCGTCGATGTAATCATTATGAGCGTTTGCATAACTCTGATACTGTGTTTTCAATTCATACCAATAGCCTGAGGGCGCCCTCGCCGCCCTGTGCACAGTATTAGAACATGAAGAAGTGCCATAATCATGTGACAATCCAGGAAGCCTCGAACACACACAAAGCTAACGAGATCGCGCTGTAACTATGGCTGTAACATGCAGTTTTGAAGACAATAAACATGTTTGCTATGATATTTGAGTTACCTGTGTTTTTCAATCCATGCCAGGTATTTCCATAATAATAGATTATATTTATAATGTAATGCTAATCTATATAGAATCGTTGTGCAGAACACTATCCAATAGTATATTTTCTGTCTGATTTTTTATCTGAAGCCAAATTAGATCACAAAAAATTATTTAAAATACTCGATTTGCTTTATAAAGTAAGTTTATAAGCACAAACATGGTTTTAATCTCATAAATTGTCGTGTATTGATGGTGTGCTAAGCTAACATGCTAGCTAGCCCTAGGTGCACCTGCCACCTAGAAGTTATATTTTTATTATTTTTTGAATGCTTACTGAAATGTTTCTTTATTCAAGAAATGCATTTGATACAGTTTAAAATGTAAGGGTGAACTTTAAGAAAAGAAATTAGTGACTGAAACCATATGAATAGCCTGTGAATAGCCAGTCGTTAGTAACTATAATGCAGACAAAAGAAATGCATATTTAGAGCCATAACCGGGCTGGAGAGGTGTGAATGTGTGCAGGGGGAGACTGAGACTGAATGGGGATCGTTTGCACCACAAAACAATAAAGACAATATACTGGATAGATGGTTAGAAGATGACAATAAACATCAGTAGCATTTTAGCGTCAAATCAAAATAAAGTCACATGACATGGTCTTGAAAAACATTTCACTAAATACAGAGTTTTGGACTTATTATCTTAAGATTTTAAACATAAAATGTTTAGACATGTGGCATTAGCTGTAGTGCATTTCTAGATTGCTCCAGTGCCAACTTCAATTTTTTTTTTTATGAGGATGTTTCATAAAAAATAATTTCTAATAACTTTACAAAACTTTGAAGCTATTTATAACAATTTTTGTCATTATGACAATAATTAATTCTACATTTACAATAAACTGCCAGGTGTCAGCTTTCAAATGAGATCATACTTGTGCTTTTAGTACAAAGGGTTCATGAACTGTATCTGTTTCAGTTTGGGTATGTCATTTCTGGGGATTTTTCAAAAGTGGGGTTGCAGCTTAACAGGTTAAGATATTCTGGTATGTAAGCCTTTAAGATATTCTGGTATGTAAGCTACTGTATTCCGTACATAGTTAAATGAAGTAATCGCGAAAGCGATGTGACCCATATGTATGGGGGGGCAAAAAGTTTGGGAACCTCTGGTCTAAGAGGCAGGGCCGGAGCACTTAGTGTCGATGCCTCTCCAGCCGCAAACATCTCGTCAATTGGGGCATCGACACATACCCGTATTCACGCATCCCCTCAACACTGATGGTGATGAAAGTGTTCTGAATACGGGTTCTTTCATGCCTTTCCGATTTCATTGTGTAGATCTGGCAAGAATGGAGGGCTCACGAGAGCTGGAGATTTATGGCTGGAAAGAAACCATTCATGAAGTCTGTCACGAGCTGTTTCTTCCCTCACGCGCTCCAACAACAGCTTCTTTGTAGAAGCCTTGTTGAAGCGCTCAACAGCTTAACATACGCGGTGCAGGGTGGCTGTGAGGGTTTGGGTTGTATATCCTCTTCACCCTTATCAGCCATCTCAGGTTGGGCTTGTTGTTTTTATACACAGCAGAGCACTCGCTGCTGGATCAGAGGATGTTAGTGACAATACACATCCTCATCCTGCAGCTCACTCTCACGAGTCTCTGAAGGGCGTGAGAGATTAAAAACTCTCTCAACCTCCTCAGCGAGCTCCCTCTGAAAAACCCCACAATTCTATTCTCTGCTCTGCCTCAGCGCGAATGGGACCGGAACCGCATGGTACAGATGTCTGTCCCAGAGCAGACGAGAGTGGAGTTTTCTCAAGGGAACACACTCACAGTGGCACAAAAAGATCCCTCAGGAACTGATCGTGCATGCTCTGAGCCCAAACAATAAACACACAAGTTGTGTGTCATCAAGTATCAATATCTTAGACACGGATGCACACACTTCCTGAAGCGTTTTTCACAAGCCATGATAACCTTTTTGAAGTTTCAGATTGAAGCATACAAACAAAACAGTCCCTGAAGATGAAAAAGTTGTTGACATGTTCTCCAGGCTCCCCTTCTATACTTCCGGGTCACAATGGTGATGATGTCATAGGCTGTCGCTGGCAAATAGGATTGCCGTGATTAGATAAGTGTTTCAGACACCAGTTTACGCAAAGGCGTTCCCCTAGCGCTTTGACGCAGTGCGAGTTCCCTTTCGAAAGGGAACATGGTGTGTGTGAGAGCAGAATGGCTTGTCGGACATAGCAATAGTAACTAAAGGGGTCTTTACGAATGGTCAATTATTAATCATTTGTTTGAGTGATATGTTATGTGAATTGTAGCACCTAAAATTATTCAAAAACAACAAAAGTCCTGCATTTTACCTGAAATCAGGATGCATGCTTTCATTAAAGTCTTGAGGTTGAATCACAGGCTTGTACACAGTTTTGTTTTTAACTGGTCTGGATAGAAGATTTGACCTTAAATGAGAATAAAGAGGGTAAAGAATCAGACACACTGATATTGATGTAATTGTGTCATTAACTGAGTAACAGACCAATAGCTTTTACCGTGTGTGAATGTATTAATAATACAATACATAGAGCTTTACACAAGAACACAATGATCATTATTAATAGACTGAAACTTGCAGGATTGTAACTCATTCAATTATATTAATAACAATTTCATAAAAATCCAGTACAATAAGCATAACTTTTATAGAAATTATATACCTGAGATCAGGCCGTTCGTCTCCACTCTTAAACTTTAGTGGCTGCTCCATAGAGCAGTTGCTCTTCATAGACACACAGCTGGGCTCTGGTTTTGAGCTCTTCTCCTGGACTGAACTGGTTTTCAAACTAAGTAAAATATAAAGCATACAGACTTATAAATGTTGTGTACTTTTGCTTTAATGTCTGTAAGTGTTTTGCACTGTGTTTCAAACTTTGATTACAATTATTTTGTAACTGGTTTGCAAATGTTAAACATGATTCAACAATTGTACCAAAGCAACTGAGAAAACTGGTAATATTAGGAATTAGGAATTCAAAACAAATAAATTGAAATCAACTATAGAATTATAGATTGATTCAACTCAGGTGAACATCAACCGCGATCACATGACTCTTTTCAAAGGCACAATGGAGGACGAAGGCTCAACCGACTAAAGAGACTAATGTTTTGCTGACCTTTAAAAATAAACCACCTTACTGTACTCTTGCAACGGTACTCTTGCAACGGTACTCTTGCAACGGTACTCTTGCAACGGTACTCTTGCAACGGTACTCTTGCAACGGTACTCTTGCAACGGTACTCTTGCAATGAAACATCACTGTTCTGACCAGACACTGTGAAGCTTTCAACAAATCTGTGCCGTATTTATCAAGCCTTTGAGAATTACTAACAAGAACACTGCTAAGAATGTACTTAAGAGTAAAACAATTCTTGGCTCAAAACTGCACTTAGAAGTTATTTGTCAAGCATCTCAGTCGTAATTTAAGTGAAGTGTAGGACTAAATCTTAAATGTCAGTCTTAGTCAAGTCAAGTCACCTTCATTTATATAGTGCTTTTAACAATATAGATTGTTTCAAAGCAGCTTTACAGTGATAATAGGAAATTAAAGTAACTGAGATTGTTTTGGCTTTACAGCAGCTCTAGAATAAAGTTATTGTTCAGCTAAAGTTAGTTTTGATTGATTCACTTCTGTCGCAACGATCATTAGTTGTTAACTTAGGGACTGCTAACACAACACCGTTCTAACAGAAAACCCTCAATGCTATCCGGCCGCTCATTTGCACAAAACAGTGCCTGGTGGCTGGAGAACGCAAACCTTGAAATAGGTTCCAAGGTACAAGCCTTAAAAAATGTATAATACAGAATTTTTTTATCGCTTCCGCGTAGCCACGTGAACCGGAATTATCCCGACAATGTTTCATCTGTACAGAGGTAAAGGGAAGGGAAGGAGGCCTTCACAGGGGAGAGATAGTTAGCGTAGACACCATTCCTCAAAATTACATTGAATTATAGAAGTCTATAATCTGTTATGTGTATGCTAGGCCAAAGAGATGTGTTTTTAGTCTAGATTTGAACTGACAAAGTGTGTCTGCTTCCCGGACAATCACGGGCGGACTGGCCATCTGGCATACCGGGCACTTTCCCGGTGGGCCGACGTGCTTTTTGGGCCGACCGCCGAAACTTTTTTTTTTTTTTTTTTTTTTTTTCCTCCGGCCCATGAACCGGTCCATAAAAGTGGTAGGCCTAGATCGGCGGCCCAATATTTTTTTAATTGACACTGCTGGCCCAAAACACTTTTGTCAAAAATATCACATAGTTTTTTTCCTTCTGACTGTCGCGGCCCATGAAACACGTAGCTCAGCGGCCCATTGGTTCTTTTCTTGATTGACACTGGGCTGGGCCAATCACATCTTTAAACACGTCCCCCTTAGGGCTCTGAGCGAGCGTGCAGTGTAAGTGTGTATCTGTCAAAATAGTCTGAGAGATGGAGAAGAAAGAAACGCATGGAATGTACAGATAAATAGCGTGAAGAATAGATACAGGCCCTTCAAGCAGACGCTGTAAAATGTGTCAAAATATAGCTTTGTTTTCTGCAGTAGCAGGAACTTAATCAGCTCCAGTGATGATGATGATAGTGAAGAGGATCAGGAGAGAGATGAGAAAGTCTGTGATAAGAAGAACTACCTTCAAAACACTTAGGCTATGTCAAGAGTGTAGGAACCCATTACCCAGTTACACATTATTTCCACATCTGCATAGTTGACGATTACCGCAATTTACTAGAAATTTAATGAGACGCGTTTGTAAATAATTTTTTCTACCAAAATAAAAGCTTGATGCAGTTTCCGTCAAAATAAAAAATCATGTGCTTATCTATTTCCAAGTATAGAAATTAGTACAAAACTAATTATGAAAGTTTCCTTTATTTTTCAGTGCATTGTTTTAAAATACATGGCTATTACTGTCATAGGATTAATATTATAACTATTATTATGTAGTAGTGTAATGTAGACAGACACTATAACAAAGAGGTTTGAATTTTTCTTTGTTTAATTTGCACACTGAAAATGGGTTGGAGCTTTTAATTTTGAACTCTCAAAGTGCACCATATTGATGAATTTAACATTAAAATGCACAAAATTTTCTTACGGGGGGCATGCCCCCGAACCCTCCTAGAGGAACAGAGCAGAGGTCCACTCACCACAGCTTTACCAAAAATCCTGTGGGAAACACTGGTATTGCAATGCCAATGCAGTTTACAGCTTGTTTTATGGATTCATCACTGTGGAGTATAGTTCAATTGTATTAACCCTCTGGGGTCTGAGCTGTTTTCTGGGCCCTAGAGTTGTTCTGACATGCTCTGACATTTGTGGTTATTTCTGTTACTTGTGACATTTTCATGGCTAAAGTCTAATTACACTGTATTCAGCACAAACTCTGCTACAATAATATATCAGCAGCATGTATGTAAAAGTTTGTAGTTTTGAGATAATGACATTTATGCGTGGTTTGTGAAAATACAAAAAAAAATTCTCACTGAAATAAGGCCATGAAACCCATACTGATTATTTCTTCACAAGACTTTTGAAAATTGTATGACGTAGCCTAGAATATTTGCTCTAAAACTATGTGAAAATCACCCTGACTGCTCATTCAGAGAAGACAATATATTGATTTAAAATTTTTACGACGTGTTTTGTGTGAGAAAGCTTTATGCGGAGGTCATTAATATGTAAGCTTTTCACACCTGAGAAAGACAAAGACCCTCCCCTAACGGCCCTATTAGGAGCTATCAGGCCCTGTCATTCTGAGCAACCTTTCACAAAGAATGAGGAGATTTAAAAAAGAATGGCTTTTAGATTGTTTGGATTTATTTACAACACAACATAATCCAAAGATACACAACAAATGACAAAAAAGCACTTATTGAAAACAATGATCCAAAGACAGAGACCTTTCTGCCATTCCTAAAAACATTGTACATACCTTTCATTTCCAAGGTGTTTGATTTTCACTTTACCATGTTCATGTACAGAGACTCGTGTGAATGTTGAAGTCAGCAGGACTCAGTGGCATCTGGGCCCTGAAAGAAAAAAAAAAGTGAACATACTGATATCAAGAGAAAGGCCTGCACGATTTTTGGGAATAAATCTTAGATTTTTCTGGTTAAAATTGCTTTTTAAAATTCACAGAATACACACACACACACACACATGTTTCCAACAATATATAATATAATGAACACCAGGTTTGTTGTGCCTTGTAGGCATAGGCTATGCGCAGTGCTGCATAAAATAATAACAATAACCTATAGCAGCCTATAAATATTCCAAAAGATTTCAGTAACAACTAAGCTAAAGAAAAATATATTGATTATCATGTTACTTCAAATGTTTCCATTCGTTATGATGATATGAAATTAGATAATAGTAAAAACATGAAGCCGTTTGGTGCGTTTTGCTTTTCAAACGCGATCGCACTCAACTATAAAACATTATGGTTACCATATAGCCTACATATCTACGTTTGAGCAGATATCCACAAACACAGTAACAGTAAACATGGGTCTAAATATTATAATATTCACCATATATCTAGCAACAGTTCAACTGCAATGTGAAATTTATGCAACAATAACAAACTAATATGTAAGAATTTCTTACCTTACATCTTTCTTGTCTTCAAATCGCGTTCTTCTTCTTCTGATGTAAATCCAACGTAAGCTCACGGCGCGTCTTTCAAACTCGATGAAAAGCAGAGACTTGTGAAGTGTTTTGTTTTTGAGGTAATGAGCGTGTTCGCGTTCCATGTGGAAATTTGCATGTGAATCTCTTTTGCGCGAGTGGGCGTGGTCAAATTAAAAATAATTAGAAAGCGTTTGAGAAGCTGGACATCTTGTTGGTTTTATACAAATTACTTAAACAGAGAATATTTGTTTTCAGTTTGAATCCGATCATTTAAAAGTACACACTTAAATGTTTATAATGGTATATGGCTCATAAATGTGTGACAAGTATTCGCTGAGTTTTGTTTCAGTTTATAGACGTGCTCAAGAAAAAAAAGTTCACCGCGACGGAGAGGCAGAACGCACACCCTGTTTATTTTCTTTATTTTACAAAAGCACAATGTTTTGATTTGATTGTAAGTGGACACATACAAAAGTAGAAATATCACAGATTCTTTTTTTATATTTCTTTTTTCTGTATGACTATAAATGACGGAGAAATTTAAGTTTATAGTGCTACAATGTGAAGAAAATCCAGCAAAACGCGCCGGCGTGTTTGCCGACCTCAGAGGGTTAATAAATTACAATTTTGTACTTATTTCATCTGCTAACTCTCACTCGTTCCTACTCACTCATTACATGGCATTAGTGATTTTAAGGAATAGGAGTTGGTATACATATTTAAGGGCGTGCACAGATGGGTGGTGTTTATGATCATATGTAGTGGGCCAGTCTGGGCCAAAATGCCAGGGCCGATTTTTTGTCCCAGTCCACCCCTGCGGACAATGTTAGGAAGACTGTTCCAGAGTTTTGGTGCTAAATAGGAAAAGGATCTACCGCCAGCAGGTGATTTTGATATTCTAGGTATTTTCAACTGGCCAGAATTTTGAGATCGCAATAGACGTGAAGGACTAAAATGCGTTAAGAGCTCGCTCAAGTACTGCGGAGCTAAACCATTTAGTGCTTTGTAAGTAATCAGCAATATTTTAAAATGTATACGATGTTTAATAGGGAGCCAATGCAGTGTTGACAGAAATGGGCTAATATGGTCATACTTCCTGGTTCGGGTAAGAACTCGAGCTGCTGCGTTTTGGACCAACTGTAGTTTGTTTATTAAGCGTGCAGGGCAACCACCAAGTAGAGCATTACAATAATCTAGCTTTGAGGTCATGAACGCATGAACTAACTGTTCCGCATTTGTCATGGAGAGCATATGATGTAATTTAGATATATTTTTAAGATGGAAAAATGCTGTTTAACAGATACTAAACACGTAACTTTCAAATGAAAGATTAGTATCAAAGAGCACACCCAGGTTCCTAACCGATGACGAAGACTTGACAGAGCAGCCATCAAGTGTTAGACAGTATTCTAGGTTAGTATGTGAGAAAGTTTTTTGTCCAATAATCAGAATCTCTGTTTTTTCTGAATTAAGAAGTAGGAAATTACTAGTCATCCAGTTTTTTATATCAGCTATGCATTCCGTTAATTTTGTTAATTGGTAAGTTTCGTCAGGGCGTTAAGAAATATAGAGCTGCGTATCATCAGCATAACAGTGAAAACTAATGCCATGCTTCATAATGAAATCTCCTAAGGGTAGTTCTCTTAGAGATGATTCACAACACTGTGCTGTGCCACAAACGGGATTTTGTATGATGACATGGACCAAACACAAAATAGATTTCCTTATTTAAGAATATTCTCAGATAAAGAATATTATAGAGTTCACACCACAACTATAATGATAAAGATATGAGGAACGGTTGGGATCACTTTCAGGATGATTTTTTTCTCGTGCTTTTAAAATGGCAGACGACAAGTTGAGAAGTTAATCGCAGAGGTCCAGAAAAATCCACCACTGTTTGACAAGTTAAGCCCCTTTTCAAGAAAATTGATATGGAAAACAATCGTTCATAGCCTCTGAGAAGTAGGCTATTACCTCAGGTATCCAGTGCTCGTTTTGACAACATTGTCTTACTTCCTTTGAAGTTGTGGTGAAAAAGGTGTTTTTATTCCACTATATTGACTACATCAGCTAAATTCACTGTTAAATTATTAGATCGATTACACTAGCTTCACTCAAAACATAGCATGCTGAGGACATCGGCTGGTTAAAGCTGTGTAAATGCAACAAGAACAGCAAAAACATGTTCACTGACGTTATACACATTTTGAAACCGCAGTGCGCGAGAGCAGAGCTTAGAATAAACAGACAGTAATCATTCGTTGGTGTGGACGCAAATATAGTTATCGTTCTAGTTATCTTTATAGTTATCGTTCTTGGTGTAAACGGGCCTTAGCGATTAGCGAAGTGATTCTTAGCTTAAAGAAATTTGATAACTCACTTTTATTCTTAAGATTGAAAGTAGTAGTACATTTTATGAATTCTCAGCATTTAAGATTATAATGGCACTTTGAGAAGCTTGATAAATGCGGACCGTCCTGATCCAGCAGTTAAAAAAATCCACTCAATTTTTCACCTACTCCATTATATAAAGGTGGAAAAAATCTGAACTTACATTTACTTGATGTCATTGCTAGTATTAGACTGACTGACTAAGAAAAATTATGCTTCTAATTAAAAAGTGTCATACTATAAGCACATCTTTTATAGAAATGATATACCTGGGATCAGGACATGTGTCTCCACTCTTAAACGTTAGTGGCTTCTCCATAGACCAGTTACTCTTCATAGACACACAGCTGGACTCTGAACTGTAACAGAGAACAGATTCAGTTTAATCCTTTAGGTTACTGTGTTCATTCTTTATGAGAGGAACCATATTAATATAAACATTCATCTTGCATCAAAAAGTACTTTGAAGAAAACATAATCTTTTTATTTAATATTTCATGTTAGTTTCAAAACAAAAATGTTACATTTTTGCAACGTTTCACACAGAAACAACTGTTTCTGTGATGTAATGTTTGTTGAAAGTACCTGCATCCTGGAGAAAAATCTTCATCTCTGGATCCTTGTGAATCAGCCATGATGAAGCTGCAGGAGAATCTGATGAGTTTGATCACCTCCACTGACTCTGAATGAAGAAACATTGAGACACTAAATTAGATGATAAAATTAAACAACCTTCATAATTTAGCTGAACACAGCTGACACCGAGAAACGCTGATGAACATGTCCAGTCGGTGAAAAAGAAAACAAACCCCGAGCCACATCGACAGACACTGATCCGATAAAATAAAATAAAAACGTGTTTGTTGGCGTTTGTGTGAATTGGCCTATGAATGTTTACACATAAGCCAAACTTATGAAGAGTCACAGACATCACGAAACACAAAGGAAACTCGGACGGGACTAGTTTCACAGGGGGACGTTAGAGAAATTTCTGTTTCACAGACGTACTTTGAGATTTTAATCCTGTCAGAATCTGCCATGTCTGTCTTTTTCTCACACGACCTCTGTAAAAAATTCCAGAGCAAATTACCTACTGTTTTTCGTCAAACTCGGCGGTCCTCAGAGAAATCTAATCCCGTCCGAATGCGAATGTCTGTGATTGCAGAAAATGTTTTTTTCCAAAACGCTTTTTCTTGTTTGTTTTGGTCAACGTGAACTGCCATACAATCTCTCGCTATCGCGCCGGTATTCAAGTTTCTGCTTTTTGCGCACTGATAATGGATGTAGATGTGTTCGGTACACTGCGAAGAAATAAAAAAATGAAATCAACAAGAAAGAGCCAAATCACGTAAACTGTTAAGACTGGCTACTGTAATATCAGTTTCAGGTAAGATTACTTTCATTTCTGCACTTAATTACATAACGTGTAAATTATATAAGTTAAAACTTTTTATTCCAGTGGGTTTATTATAAGAACCCAGTTCTATAAAATCATGATGATAATGTATGTTTACTTTTTTTATACTACAATTTTTATAAAATGTTTACAAAACACTAAATACGTTAGGACGTTTTACTTTAAATATTTCAAAGTGCTTAATTTTAAAAGTACTTAATTTCAAAATACATTTGATACATTTGACCATACGCAATCCACGCATTCTGAACACGTGATCTTCTGCAACGCCCACATGTAAAACACAGACACTCCTACCTCGGTAATAAACACGGTAATGTTAGTCCCGTCCGAATCCGTACATGAAATCACAGACGTAGGTTGATAAGAATTGTAACTCAAACGTCGTTTGGAAAACTAGTCCCGTCCGAAAGTGAACGAAACCCTTTATAGGTTTCATATCAAACCATCACGTAAAATGTGTTTTGGCCAATTATTCATAGTCTATGAATATTAATATGAGAAAGTCACACATGAACACCCACCTTGATCAAACATTTACGAGATAGGCTACAGGATCTTCCAGCTTTAACATCATAAAACTATACGTAAATTCCTTCTTAAACGTTGATAAACACTTTGATGCTCTGTTTTTTCTGTATCGTATTTTACCTGCTTAAAATGGCGACAGGAGAACTTACTTTCACTTTCCATGTGTGACGAGAGAGAGAGAGAGAGAGAGAGAGAGAAGATGGTGGGGGGGTTAACAGAGCTGCGCGTTCACGAGAGCACCACGACGCATGCGTACGAGAGCAGACGTTGTTGAACGCGCGTTGGAGATTAATATTTAAGTGGTAAATTATGTTTTTTTCGCCAACAAAGCACCCGCGTCTTTTCAGTTTGTTTTTATCTGTTACTTTATTTTTTTAGATTCTTTAGTTAATTGAATTTTTTTTAATCTCTTTTCTATTTAGTTTGTTAATTCTTTCACTAGTTTTTAGCGCAATTTTCCACCGGACAAAATTGCGATTGTTAACTCATGATTTCTGTTCTGTCTGTGTGCACCAATCTTGCACTTCTATCTACTCCTCAACCAGACCACCTAGAGACTTCGGGTTTTCGGCATTATGTTAAGGAAGGTCTAATCTCGAGAACGCACAAAAAAAAATCCAGGAAAAGATTTACTATCTCTTATTGTTGTGATCCCATGACGTCAGAAAATTGCGCTAAAACACTCACTGAGTTTTTATTACTTGTTTTGTTTGTTCATCAGTTTTTCTTCATTATTTCTGTTTTGTTGTCTTTCACTCGTTCATTTTTTTTATTTGTTCATCCTTGCCTTCATTTGTTCAGTTTTGTCTTACATTTATCTTTCTGCAGAACGCAGAGTTCCTGATAATAAATCATAAAGATGACTTTGTTTGATCACATCTGTATGATATGAAATAAGTTTGTCATCATCCAATCATGTATATAATTACATTTAGCAGATGATTTTTTCAAAGCGATCTACAAATGTGGAACAATGCAAGTGACAAACATGAAAGAATCAGATCAATTAAAACCATACTGTAAAAAATACTATATTGTAAACTTTTTAACAGTTTAATGGTTGGTTTAAATAATTTTTTTCCTGCACTGATAACTTTATTGCACTTTGGACCACTTTTAATTTAATTTCTGAAATGGTCAAAAGTCATTAAGAGGAAAGGACAGAAATTATGGAGAAATATTAAATAATGAATAAATCCTGTTCCCTATCAATACGGTGTACTTCGTCACTAGAAGCAAAGGGAAAACTCCTTTTTCCTCTGATTACTGAAGCCTTATAGAATCACGCAGTGAAAAAATAAAATTTTTCTTTGATTTGTCCAGCGCTTTCAACACGATGCAGCCGTCACTGCTCAGGGAGAAGCTATTAAAGGTGATGATAGACTTTCGTAGGAAGGCACCCCAGATTGCTCCTGTGAAAATCCAGGGTTTGGACATTGAGATGGTGACAACATACAAATTCCTGGGTGTTCACCTCAACAATAAACTGGACTGGTGTAACAATACAGAAGTTCTGTACAAGAAGGGCCAAAGTCGCCTTCACTTGAGGAGACGGAGGTGCTTTGGTGTGTGCAGGTCATTGCTGAAGTCTTTCTATGACACTGGTGGCTTCTGCGCTCAGTGTGTTGGGCAGCTAGAAGCACTGAGAGGGAGAGAAAGAGACTTAATAAACTGGTAAAGAGGGCCAGCTCTATCCTGGATTGTCCTCTGGACACCATCGAGGAGATGTTAGCTAAGCTGACTTCATCATAGACAACATCTCTCACCCGCTGCATGAGACTCTGGGTCCCTGACCAGTTCCTTTGATCAACTTTATTAATCCCCAGGGGGAAATTTACATTTCACAGCAGCACAACAATAAAATGACTAAATAGAAAACTTAAACAACATTCACAACAGCAACAAGACTTATTCTCCTGTATTAATTTCGCAAAGCTTTATGATTATATAAAACCAAGTAATCCTAGAATATAGTCTATCATCTTGTATAAAGCTGGTTGTACAATCAAAAGCGGGGATGCATTAATCTTGAGCTGTGAGTACTCACAAGAGTCCAAACTGTTTCATTTAGGGGATGACCATCATGATTCATCATAAAAATAAAAAAAATTCCCAATCATTCAGCAACAGACTGGTGTTCCCTCAGTGCAAGATGGAGCGCTAACGCAGGTCCTTCCTTCCAACAGCAGTGAGACTCTTTAAATGCAGCAACAACACTATTGTATGTAGCACTTATTATATATATATTACTTCTATCTAGTACTTTTATTCAGTGTTTTTCCATACTTGTTTTCAGAGGTGGAAAGTAATGAATTACATTTACTCACGTTACTGTAATTGAGTATTTTTTTGTGTATTTCTACTTTTTTAAGTAGTTTTTAAAATCTGTAATTTTACTTTTACTTGAGTATGTTTTGTTTAAAGTATTGTAATTCGCTACATTTTAAATCATATCCATTACGGAGTAAAAAAAAAAAAAGAAAAAAAAAAAGAAATACTAGTGGGTAAAACATCGCACTCCGGAAACTGCGCAATGTTTTTTTTGTGATTTTACTGTGTCTGTTCTCCCACCCTTCAATCACACGCTAAAATGACAAAAAAATATGGAGACGGACAAGACAGATTCTTTACACACACACACGTGAGGCGAACCCCTGGTCAGTATGGGAATACTTTGGATATAGAAAAACGAACGCGTGGTTGTCCTGGAGCATATTCAATTTGCAAAAATTGTGGACGCAAAGTGACTGCAAAAGGAGGAAACACATAGAACATGTTCAGAAACACCATCCCTCCGTGCAGATTAAGATATGTCCCGTTTATAATTTAAGGCCGAAGGATTTCTGTGATGCAGAGGGAATCCCGGAATCCAGTCATGAAAATGGAATTTACAGTAACTCAGATGTCACGTAAAACACACGAAAGCTGTACAATAAATCAAATTGCGACATGGTCTGTATATTAAAGCACAAGAGACTCGCTATATAAATGTATAATCTGCGTATCTGTGTGAATCAGTGCGAATGAGATGAGCCGTTTCGTCTACTACATACTCAAGTACGCGACGCGCTCATGGTGTTTTCAGCATCTCCCCGCTGCCGTGTAACAAAGGCCTTCTGAAGCAAAGCGATACGTTTTTGTGTAAGAAATATATTCCTATTTACAAAGTAAAATTCTAGCTTTCGGCCATACGCAGTCTACTTACACCTAAAACCCCTGCAAACATGCCCCTGCGGGGCCCATGCTGGCTTTTTGCGGGCACAGTGGGCTAGGGCCAGCCCACACCAAACCTAAACAGGCCCAGTGCGGGCTTGCCCAGGCGAGGCCCACAGCTTTGGGCTCACCGCGGGCTATCTGTGAGCAGCCCACACTAGCGGGCTGCCCACATTAAGCCCATGATGGCCCATTGTGGGCCAGCCCATTCGGGCCCAGAGCAGCTTTTGTACCTTTGGGCCCATGCAGGTTTTGTTTAGGTAGCCCACTTTCATTACATTTTGGCTGCTTTTTAAAATTGAATGTGAAATTCAATAAGACCTTCCATTTATAACTCTGCTTAGAAGGAATAAAAAGAAAAAATCTATTATTTGCATTGGATTGTGTCTACAAGACAACGCATGATCCCTTAAAAACTCTAAGAACAAATATAACTTTAAAAAGACTATTATTTTTTACTGGATATGATGTTTGTAATGTATAGTATTCTACCAGAAACAGGATTTTTATTCTTGTCATCTTAATTTATTAAATCTCTTAGGGTATAAAAAGGATGTGCACATATTTTATTACAACTATTATAATCTGCCAACTATAGCACAGCGAGTGTGAGAATTAAACAAATTAAACAAATAATAATAATACATAGGTTATTTAGGCTATTCAAAACACTTTGCCCTCGTTGTTTAAATAAAGTTTAAATACGCTATCTACTGATTTGAAATCACAGAATAATTTGTCTAATGAAATATCTATTTGAGTATCTATTTTTCTATCATTAACTCGGCATTACTGTTTAAATTACATTAAATAAAAGATTAATATATGCGTGTTAAAAGTATCCAATTCCGCGCATGCGTCGAACATCAACTACGTATTTGATTAATCAACGTCATCGCGTCATCGCGCTAGTGCTGCTGCAGCCTGCAGTCGTCGTCACTTGCCGCCTTCCTGCCTTCCTAACGGATGTTTCTGGCTTCACAGTGGAATTCTCCTGACTCTGAGGTGAGTTTTAATTGTAAATTGAGTATTATCTTTAACAGTAAATATTTGCCATAGTGTGTGTGTTTTCTGCTATTATTGTATTTCAGTACCTATTGTTTTTTTTGTTAATCCAGACCATGTTTTTGTCGAGTGACAACGGAGTAACGTTAGGTTGTCAGTTAACTTAAGTTGTCAATTAACTAACGTTAGTTTGCTTCTATAGGCTAAATATTGTCCTTTTCACCCCGTTTACCATATTATGTATGTTACCACGTGAGATTGTCACAGTAAACTGCTAAAGTCTAAGGAAAAAAAGTTCTTAAGTTATAACTAACGTTACGTTTGTCTAACGGCTCTGCTCTGAGCACACGAATTTTGATCGTGGACAATTAAAATGGCTCCACGATCTGTTTTTAAAGAAATATCCTAGTATCGTGCTACAGTGCATTCAGTTGGTTATGTGATATGTCTATAGTGAAAGAGAGAATTTGAGAGAACACTACTATCGTAACCTCAGTTTCCTGAGAGTAGGGAACGAGTTTTTCTCGGTTTACTGAAGCCTATAATGTAAAACGCATTTTGCAGCTGCACAGCTAGCAACAGTGAGTGTCTGGCTCACTCATTGGCTGTGCTGCGGCAACTGCACATCCAATGGCGCGGGCGCCTCTGACGTGTGCGCCAATGAGATAGCATCACGCCAGAGCCGTTGAAAAACATCACGCCATTACACGTCAGAGCCCGCCAAGGGGGCGCGGCCTTAGTCCCCGAAAAACGCCATTTTAGCAGAAAACATTTGAGAGAAAACTGGATGTGTGGCTGTAGATAGAGCATACAGGTCTTAAAATGAGAGCATCCTAATATTAAACATGCTGCCACTTGTCCTTAAAGGGATAGTTCATCCAAAAATGTAAATTGTCATTATTTACTCACTGTAATGTTGTTTCAAACCTGTATTAATTTCTTTATTGTGCAGGACACAACATTTTGCAGAACACAAAATAAGATATTTTGAAGAATGTGGGTAACCAAACAGTTGCTGGTCCCCATTGACTTCCAATGTAGAAAAAACATATACTAGTCACTGTGGACCAGCAACTGTCTGGTTACCCACATTCTTCAAAATAACTTTTTTCAACAGAAGAAAATCATTAGGGTTTAAAACAACTTGAGAGAGTAAATGATAACAGATTTTTTGGGGTAACAGTTAACTATCCCTAATATAACAAAACACAAAGAGAAAATCACCCACTGCTCTTGACTAAGAACTTTAACACAGTAGCTTTATTAAGAATCATTGTATAATTTATACAGTGAAGTCTAGTGTTTTATTGTTATATTTGTATTAGTGTTATATTTAATTTTGTACTTGACTGCTACTGTTAAATACACCTAAGTTAGCTGAAAAAAATAAAGCACTGTTGATTACATTTGTATAATGTGTAGCCAGGGTTTTATAATTATAGAGGTCCCAAATTTGAGGTTTTTTGAGGGTTTTTAAGACATTAGAAGGCCAAAAAATGGATAAGAAATAGCTTCAAAACCATGTCAGTGTTTTGTCAATATCTGCCCTCTCATCTCCACCACTCTTTACAAGAATCGTGTATTTGACAGTTTAAAAAACAACAAAAAATATGAACGAAGTTACTCACAATGACAGCCAGTATGTGTGTGTGTTTGTGTGTGTGTTTGTGCTTCAGATAAGTGCACTCAGAAAACGATCTATTAGAAGTTTAAACATATAGCTTTAAAACATGTGGAAATAAAAACTTTAATGATGAAAGAACTATGAAAATAATAATTGACACGCATTATTATTATTATTATTATTTTGTCAGCTTTTGATGGATAGCCTATTCATGTTTTAAAGGAGAACTCATCTTCCACCAGCGAGCCGCCTTCAACCAGCGAGCCACCTTCCACCAGCGAGTCAACTTTCACCTGAGAGCCGCCTTCCACCTGAGAGCCGCCTTCAACCAGCAAGCTGCCTTCAACCAGCGAGCCGCCTTCCACCAGCGAGCCACCTTCCACCAGCGAGCCACCTTCCACCTGAGAGCCGCCTTCAACCAGCAAGCCGCCTTCAACCAGCGAGCCACCTTCCACCAGCGAGTCAACTTTCACCTGAGAGAAGCCTTCCACCTGAGAGCCGCCTTCAACCAGCAAGCTGCCTTCAACCAGCGAGCCGCCTTCAACCAGCGAGTCAACTTTCACCAGTGAGTCAACTTCCACCAGCGAGCCACCTTCCACCAGCGAGCCACCTTCCACCAGTGAGTCAACTTCCACCTGAGAGCCGCCTTCAACCAGCGAGCCACCTTCCACCAGCGAGTCAACTTTCACCTGAGAGCCGCCTTCCACCTGAGAGCCGCCTTCAACCAGCAAGCTGCCTTCAACCAGCGAGCCACCTTCCACCAGCGAGTCAACTTTCACCAGCGAGTCAACTTTAACCTGAGAGCTGCCTTCCACCTGAGAGCCACCTTCCACCAGCGAGCCACCTTCCACCAGCGAGTCAGCTTTCACCTGAGAGCCGCCTTCCACCAGCGAGCCGCCTTCAACCAGCGAGCCACCTTCAACCAGCGAGCCACCTTCCACCAGCGAGCCACCTTCCACCAGCGAGCCACCTTCCACCTGAGAGCCGCCTTCAACCAGCAAGCTGCCTTCAACCAGCGAGCCGCCTTCAACCAGCGAGCCACCTTCCACCAGCGAGCCACCTTCCACCTGAGAGCCGCCTTCAACCAGCAAGCCGCCTTCAACCAGCGAGCCACCTTCCACCAGCGAGTCAACTTTCACCTGAGAGAAGCCTTCCACCTGAGAGCCGCCTTCAACCAGCAAGCTGCCTTCAACCAGCGAGCCACCTTCCACCAGCGAGTCAACTTTCACCTGAGAGCCGCCTTCCACCTGAGAGCCGCCTTCAACCAGCGAGCCACCTTCCACCAGCGAGTCAACTTTCACCTGAGAGCCGCCTTCCACCTGAGAGCCGCCTTCAACCAGCAAGCTGCCTTCAACCAGCGAGCCGCCTTCAACCAGCGAGCCACCTTCCACCAGTGAGTCAACTTCCACCAGCGAGCCACCTTCCACCAGCGAGCCACCTTCCACCAGTGAGTCAACTTCCACCTGAGAGCCGCCTTCAACCAGCGAGCCACCTTCCACCAGCGAGTCAACTTTCACCTGAGAGCCGCCTTCCACCTGAGAGCCGCCTTCAACCAGCAAGCTGCCTTCAACCAGCGAGCCACCTTCCACCAGCGAGTCAACTTTCACCAGCGAGTCAACTTTAACCTGAGAGCTGCCTTCCACCTGAGAGCCACCTTCCACCAGCGAGCCACCTTCCACCAGCGAGTCAGCTTTCACCTGAGAGCCGCCTTCCACCAGCGAGCCGCCTTCAACCAGCGAGCCACCTTCAACCAGCGAGCCACCTTCCACCAGCGAGCCACCTTCCACCAGCGAGCCACCTTCCACCTGAGAGCCGCCTTCAACCAGCAAGCCGCCTTCAACCAGCGAGCCACCTTCCACCAGCGAGCCACCTTCCACCAGCGAGTCAACTTTCACCTGAGAGCCGCCTTCCACCTGAGAGCCGCCTTCAACCAGCAAGCTGCCTTCAACCAGCGAGCCGCCTTCAACCAGCGAGCCACCTTCCACCAGCGAGCCACCTTCCACCAGTGAGCCACCTTCCACCAGCGAGCCACCTTCCACCAGCGAGCCACCTTCCACCAGCGAGCCACCTTCCACCAGTGAGTCAACTTCCACCTGAGAGCCGCCTTCAACCAGCGAGCCACCTTCCACCAGCGAGTCAACTTTCACCTGAGAGCCGCCTTCCACCTGAGAGCCGCCTTCAACCAGCGAGCCACCTTCCACCAGCGAGTCAACTTTCACCAGCGAGTCAACTTTAACCTGAGAGCTGCCTTCCACCTGAGAGCCACCTTCCACCAGCGAGCCACCTTCCACCAGCGATCTCAACTTTCACCTGAGAGCCGCCTTCCACCAGCGAGCCACCTTCAACCAGCGAGCCACCTTCAACCAGTGAGTCTTCATGCCTATTTGCTTTTCAGAGGCTGTAAGAAAATGTTCCTTTCAGCCAAGTCCTCCTGATTCTGAAATTGAGAGTGAGATAAAGGTGTGGCTGCGGAATTCAAGAGACAGAGCGGGTGGAAGAGCGCTACCACCGTCTGCTGACTAGTCAAGAGACCTCGGGGGAAGAGTGACCTTTGCCAATGAATAATTAGCACACCAAACATATTTTCGGCAACGGTCAAAAACATTCATAAATGATTAGCAAATGATATACTAACATTTTATATATGTTTTGTAAATTCCGTTACAAGTCATTTACAAGTGATTAGTAAATGATTAACTAATTATTTATGAAACATGACTATGCGTTCATAAATGATTAATAAGTGATATGTTCATTATTTTATGTATGTTTTTTCGATTCAGTTATGTCATATACATTTGATTAGTTAATGATTACTAATCATTTACAAAACATGACTGCGTTTCATAAATGTTTAATAAATTGTTACATTTTTGTGTATGTTTTGCTCACATCAGGTGCACAGTGGTTAAAGACTCCATGTGTTTCAGAGAAGACAGCTGTCTATACCCTGCAGTACACACTCTACACTGGACTACACACTACAGTGTTCAACGCCTGTTATAGATGATGTGTAAACGCATGAATAAATCATTTACAACACTTTCTGCATCCCCTAATCTAAAGTGTTAACTGTTCATCACTTGTAAATGTGTTACACATCATCTATGCGATTCGATGATCTTATGCCTTAATGATTCTTGAAGTGGTAATCTACGAATAATGTGTAACACATTTACAAGTGATGAATAGTTTACACTTTAGATGAGGGGATGCAGAAAGTGTTGTAAATGATTTCTTCATGCGTTTACACATCATTGTGTTGAACACTGTTACTTACCTGTTACAAATGATCTGTATGTGTATACAAGGCATTTACAACACTTTCTGCTCCCTCTAATTGCTACATACATACAAAAAAATAACATAATTTATTAAACATTTATGAAACGCATATACATGCTTTGTAAATGATTAGCTAATCACTAACTAATCAAATGTAAAGGAAAACATAAACAGGTGTGCCAGGGTTACAAAAAATTTTTTTTTCTCTGTGCGTTCCCAAAAAAAAGAAAAAACATTACCGTGCAACAAGTACGTGCTTAAGTCGCTGCCTGTTCAAGGAGTGCTGAAATCAGTTACGTAATTATTCAAACACCACCTACAACTTCCTTGTCTAATGTGACATTTATTTGAACATCTTCTGGTCAGGTATGACAACTTTATGCCAAAAGTTATAAGCCATAATGAAGCCAAAATGAATGAGTGAGGCATTTATATATGACTTATATATTTATACAATTTCAGAAAATGATTTTAATGATGAGTATCTTATTTAGCTGAGGTAAATTAAACGCAATTCTCTTTTATCCTTGCTCGATAAAGAATGAGACGGCCCAACAGGCGGTTGAAATTTAAAAGGCTGTTTCGCGCTTCAAGGCAGTGACGAGTACATGTCGTCCAGTGGTTGTCCAGACACCCTAGGCACAACCTTAAGCAATGGCCCTGAACGGTGGTTCAATATCAACATTGTGACAACGCTGTAACAACCTTCACCACACAACGTAGTTATAGCAACCTTTAGGCCATGTTGTTAAAATGTTGTTAGAAGGTTGGGTACCTTGTGCCAATGTTCTGTGTTTGCTGGGAAGTGGCGAACGCCTCTTCCAGGGCCTGTTTTGTGCGTACGCAACGGTTATAAATGAGGCCACAGAGCTGGAGACGACTTGACGCTGGCAGTTGTCAGACCATTTTGAAACGGGTATATGACTGTGGAAGACTGGTGTGTGGGTGTGTGTGTGTGTGTGAATGTGTTTGTGTGAGAGAAAGCCAAGGCGACAGTGGCAAGGAACCAAAACTCCATCAGTGGCAGAATAGAGACAAAAACCTTAAAAACAGGCTCAGTCGGGGGCCAGTTCTCCTCTGGTCAATGAACGAACAGTGTATGATTATGATTCGGGCAGCATTACAGGTCAGAAGTCAGATTGGATCAGAACATTCAACACAGTATTTATCCATTTCCATCTGCTTGGAAGTCGGAGACATCACGCTGGTATGGAGACGAGTTTGTTGAGGACAGTAGTGGTTTTTGGCACGGGCGAACCGGGCAATCGCCTGGGGTGGCATTTTTGGGGGGGCGGCGCCGCCGGCACGAGCAGAAAAAAATAAAAAATAAATCTGCTTCGCAAAGCAGTTTTCTATTATCTATCATTTCACTGTGTGGGGAATTGGCAAATTTGCGCCCCCTGCAGCTGCAGGCGCCCCTGCTTGCTGAGAAGATGCCGTGCACAGAAGCTGTTTGTTTGAGAAGGGGAAAGGGGAGGGGGCGTGGAGGCGCGGGCGCGGATGACAGTTCACCTCTGGGTCTCTCCCAAATGGAACGGACAAGGGGAGGGACGGGGGATCCATATAGTTATCTAAGTCACTTTCTTCCAAATAACACATTTCATTCAGAATATTATAAATACAGGCCTCTATATTTCCTGAACATTTTTGTTTTTCTGAATTGTCTGAATGGCTAATAAAAATAGGATAATAGGAAATAACAAAACGATTACGTGGTCACCACCACCAAGGTGAATTGGTTTAGTCTTGACTTCTGGTCGTGACTCGTCGTGAGTGACAGTTGGTATGGGGGGGGGGTCAGGGGAAATCTGTTGATTGTTGTCGATGTTGAGTGCCAAATAAGAGATGGACAAGAAAGGTCAAAGCCATCAGGTGCCCAATTTAGAAACGAGCGAAAGATAAAGGTATGCAAATATGTTTTCTCTGTATGATTACGGTATCCATGTCATGAATGAAGGGGCAATATTAATTGGTGGGTATAACTCTTATTTGTTAGCCTTTTTGCTATGATTCTTGCTATGCTTAACAATAATTCGGTTTTAACTCAAACACGAGATCTAATTTCACCATAATATTGTGCTTTGCAACAAAACTGTTACAAGTTCAGTTATTACACTGCAAAAAATGCTTTTCTTACTTAGTATTTTTGTCTTGTTTCCAGTCCAAATATCAAACATTTCTTAAATAAAGATGCATAACGTTATATTACTAAAGTAATAAAATGACATAAGATATTAAGTCTTGTTTTCTGGGGAATAAATAAAAATTGAGTTTTTCCTTAAAACAAGCAAAACATGATCTGCCAATGGGGTAAGAAAAATTATGTCCAAATTGGGGGGATTGGGGGTGCGCTCGAAGGGGGTCTCGCCCAGGGTGGATTTCAATGTAGAACCGCCACTGGTTGAGGATCAGTGCCGATGGCTGTCGTGTCGATGAGCCCTTCACATGGCTGATGAGGCTGGCACATCAAGATGCGTTGGGATGGGTCCAGGCGCAGGTCCACCATATAGGGGAGAGACTAGTGTCACGTTAACTAAAGAAAACGAAGGGAGGACTCAAATGCAAAGGAATAATGATATTTATTACAAAAGAAACACTAAACACAAAACAAAACCCACGAGGGGGAAAACATAACTTAATACAAAACAACAACAACTTCAAAAACGAACATACCAAAAGGGTCACGGGAGAACAGGAGACGTGTACAAGACAACGATCCGACACAGACTGCAAACACAAAGGAACTTATAAAAGGGACAAATCAGGTGATGAGGGAACAACAGGTGGGGCAAATGAAACCAATAATGAGATAACAAGGAGGGTGGGGTCAAAACAGAGACAAACACAAACACCACATGTGCTACACGAGACAGGACAGGCATGTGACAACTAGTTGACACTTCAGGACTGCGTTGTCGTAGCGTCCAGGCGCAGGTCCTTCATCAGATCTGGATACCGCCTGGATCCGGCGGACTGCGATAAACCTCGGATAAACAGAGAGACTAATATTAGCGTAGACACCATTGTTCTTATGATTTAACGAGTACATCAGGATTTATGGGAAGTGTTCCCGGTCCCGGCTGATCTAAACTATGCAGCACATTGAATTATAAAAGTCTATAATGTGTTAAGTGTATGCTAGGTCAAAGAGATGTGTTTTTAGTCTAGCTTTGAACTGACAGAGTGTGTCCACTTCCCGGACAATGTTGGGAAGATTGTTCCAAAGTTTTGGTGCTAAATAGGAGAAGGATCTACCGCCAGCAGTCGATTTTGATATTCTAGGTATTATAAACTGGCCGGAATTTTGAGATCGCAATAGACGTGAAGGACTATAATGCGTTAAGAGCTCGCTCAAGTACTGCGGAGATAAACCATTTAGTGCTTTGTAAGTAATCAGCAATATTTTAAAATCTATACGATATTTAATAGGGAGCCATCTGTGAGAGAGAGTTAGTGTGTGCGTGTGTGAGAGTAAGTGTGTGTGTGTGTGTGTATGAGTGAGTGTGTGTATGAGAGACAGTAAGTGTGTGTTTGTGTGTGTGAGAGGGAGAGAGAGAGAGAGTGTGTGTGTATGCAAGCGTCTGTGAGAGTTAGTGTGTGCGTGTATGAGTGAGTGTGTGTATGAGAGAACGTAAGTGTGTGTTTGTGTGTGTGAAAGGGAGAGGGGGAGAGAGAGAGAGAGAGAGAGAGAATTTTAACAAAACATTTATTTACAATTCTTATACATTACAACACGACTCCAATATAAATATAACCACAACAACACACATCACATTAGTGATACTTATTTTAGCACACAAGAAAAAATTAAAAGATCATCTACAACAAAACAAACTGCATCATCACACCACTGATTTGAAAAAAACGTCAAGTCCTTCATCATCTTATAAAATTTAAAATCAATCCACAATCCACTTACTTTTTTAAAATAGACACAACTTCACATCCTTCTGACCCTTCAGTTTTGTTCTTCCTGCTTAAATATATTGCCATTTTTGCTTCACCTATAATGAAGTTTAAAAGTTGACATTTTATTCTTTTTTTTGCTACATACCGGTAACCAAGAATAAAACTCTGAACAGTAAAACCTTCATTTAACTTGTTAAACAACAATTTAAGAAAATCAAAAAAATAACCCAACCTTGAACACTCCATAAAACAATGAAAGATTGTCTCCCTTTTTTTTACAAAAAGGACACCCATTAGACACATTAGGATTAATAACACTTATAAAAGCATTGACAGCAACTGCCCCGTGTAAAATCCTCCATTGAAGATCCCCCACTCTTTTTCCCAAAGGAGGTTTATACAACACTCTCCACACAGGTTTTATACTCTGATCCAAGCCAAATTTGTCTCTCCAAACAGTGTCTACTCTTCCATTTAAAACTTTCTTATTTAAAACTTTAACACAGTTTCGATACAATTTCTTACGGCCAGCCTCGTGAATACTTAACTCTTCCAAGTTCTCCAACATCCCCCCATTAGCTCCTTTAAGATCAGGAGTAAAGAAAACTTCAGGAAAAGGATCTTTATTGTTTGGAGAAACTTTCCCTTCCCCATAAATCACAAGTAGAAACTTTTCTTCCATCGTAAGTCTCTGTTTTAAAACCTCCAAAAATGTTCTTGCCAATCTTTCCGACTTTAATTTTAGACCAGATGCTACCCCTTGCGAGTTATTTAACTCAGTACCCCCCTCAGCTATCAGATCACACAACTTAACCTTTTTTGAAGTACACATTACATTTTCAAATCCACATGCAATTTCATTAGATACATCCAGCCTGGCTCCAAACACAATCGGTTCTTCTAATAACCAAAATAAAGATGACTCAGAAACCCCTCTTCTCTTTTTAAAAAAGCTCCACACTCTAAAAATCCCCTTATAAAAAGGTGTCAGTCCATTCAGTGGAATCTTGTTAGAATCCATTAAAAACAAAGTAAAGTCCAAACCCAGACCTCCAGCTTGTCTTAAAATAGATCCAGCAACGTTTCTCCAAACCAGATCATCTGGACCTGTTAAAAGTCTTTGAATGAACTGTAAGCGAAAGGTTGCTCCTCTGCTGACCAGGTGTATCAGTCCTTGTCCCCCTTCCTCTCTAGGTCTAGGACAGGGTAGCTGCACAATTTTTAAAGTCAAATTTAAGGCTTTTTAAGACCTTTTTAAGACCTGAAGAAATCAAAATTAATACCGTACATTAGGGGTGCGCAATATTGACAAAAATATGTCTCGATATTTTCAAAGTTTTGTTGATAATAATTAGATGATATTTTACTGATTGTGTTTTTGTACTGGTACCCTGGCTGGTTTAGGCCTGTTGTTGACAGCAGACCCACGAAGATATTCATATTTTTTATATTCTATGCAGTGGTCAGTTCACAGTAGTGACCGAAATTAACATTTTTATTAAGGGGCAATATTTTCCACCTTAAATTGATTTCCAGGGGCATTTTCACCTATATATGGACATTTTTTCTAAACGTATTTCGAGGTATGCATCACCTTTTATGTCAAATTCTAACATTCAAATTAAATTATATTAGAATAACACAGTACCAATGTCAAAATAAATCATTAAATTAAAATCCATCCTTGCAGTGCAGAGGTGACACAGAAGCGGCATCAAAACTGGCATTAGCCTTCTATATTTACACTTCATTTACAATTGCATAAATAAAGCTATTCAATATTTAAATATGAAATGATTTATAATTTTAACGTTTTAATTAAAGGATAGCCTACTTTAAATGTGAAACTAAAACCACCAGTTGGTGGCGGCAAGTCACTGTCTTAATAAGCGAGTTGTTGGAGTCATTTATTCAACCGATTTGTTCAAACGGCTGATTCATTCAGAAAAACAAGTGATTGTTCATTGAATCGTTAAAATGATTCGTTCAAAACGCGGATTTCAGTAAAAAAACAACAACAACAACAAAAAAATCATCGCTGTCTGTTGGACCACGGCTTCATTATGAAATTCTCGTCGGCGATATAAAGTGAAAATTGACAATATTGTGTCCAAAAAGTAACTCACAATGTTAACTTTATTGTTAATTTAACTGTTGTATAAAATAAATAGCACATTTGCAATTGTGCACAGGAAAACGGCACTCTTGCTCATGTGATATTCTAATATGACAACATAATATGATATAAATATAAGACAAAAACTCATTTGGGGACATCTATAACTGCACTGACACATCACGCAGTGAAAGCAAGCATGAGAGACAAACGCGATGTCAGCTCGCACTCGCAGTGCCTCGTACATAGTTAAAACAATGATTACAATATCATCATAGTTCATAGACAACATCGCACACTCCTAAGCACATAAAGACTGAACTTACAATTGAACTGACATTTACTCGTTTTCTTCTCTCCTCTCGCATGCAGGAGACAGACGTAGGCTAATATGTTGCCGTAAGTGACGCGAATTGTCACGTGAACAAGCAAATCCACAAAGATAGAATTAAAAAAATAATACGTAGGCCTACGCTAATTAGATAGTTTTCATTTCGAAAGCATTTAGATAAGTCTAAGTCAAAGTGTCATCTAAAATTTAAGACCTTTCATACGTAAAAATAAGACTTTTTAAGACTTTTTATGGCCTTAAATTTAAAAAATCTAATTTAAGACTTTCCGCGGGGAATCCGCGGGGACCCTGTAGGAAGATAGAGCTCTGCGGTATCCAGTGAAGTTTAGTCCAGAAAAAATACACTATTACAGCCTGCAGTTTTGCGAGAAGTCCACTTGGCGGCTCAGTAGGCCTACATGCCAAACGATGCCAGAACGTTGAAGCCACCAGATTATTAATAATTGTCACACGTCCTCTAAAGGACATTTTTGGCCACAACCATCTCCATTTTTCCAGACGTCCTTTTATTTTTTCCAAAACCCCTTCCCAGTTTTTTTTGCAACATTGAATCATCTCCAAGATAAACACCCAAATATTTAAAACCACTTTTCTTCCACTCAAGTCCAGCTGGTAGTTTAGGAAGGCATCTACCTTCCCATTTTCCGCCTACAATGGCTTCACTCTTACACCAGTTTACTTTAGCTGAAGACAATTGACCAAACTCATTTAAAATTACCTGTAAAGTGTCTTCTACTTCTTGATTTTTTTTATCATAACCACAATATTGTCAGCATAAGCTGATAACTTAATCTTACACACCGATTGCAGTATACTCCACCCATCAATGTTTGCCCTAATCCTTAACAGCAGAGGTTCAATGGCTAAAGCATACAACATGCCAGAAAGTGCACACCCTTGTCTAATACCTCTTGTAATTTTAAAAGGAACACTCAACCCTCCATTAATTTTAAGTATACTCTCAATGTTTGCATACAACACCCCAATCATTTTGATAAAACTCGGGCTGAAACCAAACTCACTCAGAGTCTTCCAGAGGTACTTATGCTCAACCCGGTCAAAGGCTTTTTCCTGGTCTAAGAAAATAAGGCCAAAATCTAAACCCAATGATCCAGAGACGTCCAAAACATCTCTAATTAAATGAATGTTGTCAAAGATTGATCTATTGGGAACACAGTATGTCTGGTCTATATGTATGACCCCACCAATCACTTCTCTCAACCTAACTGCTAAGGCTTTAGATAGGATTTTTATATCAGAGCATAAGAGTGACACAGGTCGCCAGTTCTTTATGTTTCTGAGGTCTCCTTTTTTCGGTAACAGGGTGATCACTGCTCTCCGGCAGCTTGTCGGCAGCGACCCTCTGGTCAAGCTGTCATTAATCACCTCCAGAAGATCATCACCCAAAACTGCCCAGAGTGATTTATAAAACTCAACAGGAATTCCGTCGATCCCTGGAGCTTTCCCGCACTCCATACTCTTTAGGGCGTTATACAGCTCACCTTTCGTAAAAGGTTTTTCCAGCTCAGTGTTTGCTTCATCCGGAACTTTAGGCAGACTCACATAAAACTTACTGGCTATATCCTTCACCTCCACGTGACCACTCTCATATAACTCGGAATAAAAACCTACCGCTCTTTTTCTTATTTCCTTAGCCTCTATAATTTCTGTGCCTGATTCAGATAACAAGGAATGCATGATTCTATTTTGGCCATTTTTCTTTTCAAGTCCAAAAAAGAAACTGGTTGGGCCATCCATCTGTGCTACACTCTGAAAACGCGAGCGTACCAGAGCACCCTGTGCTTTAACCCCCAACAAATCATCTAAAATTTTCTTTTTATCCTTTAAAACTTTGACACATTCTCTGTCTCTAACGGATTCCATTAAATTTTGCATTTCAATTATCTCTCCCTCTAGATCTTTCAGGGATCGGGAAATGTCTCTCGAGGCATTGAAAGTATACATACGGCACAGTTGCTGTATCTCTATTTTTGCAATGTCCCACCATTGTTGCAAAGAATCAAAGGATGACTTCTTATTCTTAAACTGTTGCCAAAAATGGCCAAACACCTCACAAAAAAAATTATCTTGCAATAAAACCGTATTAAAATGCCAATAAGCACTTCTTGGCTTTACATTAGTGATAAAAACATTACAACTGACTAAACCATGATCTGAGAAGCCCACAGGAGAAATTACACATTCCATCATCCATTCACTTTCATTTTTTATATCACTATGTGTTTCTTGAAGAAACATAACATCAATCTTTTTTTGTCTTATCAACTCATAAAGTATTGCTCTTTTCCTAAAATCCCTTGCACCATTCATGTTCAGGCTGCCCAGTCTTAAATTACTCATAAATAAATGAGAAAAAAAAAGAAACTGTGCAAAACAAAAACAAGAAATTGACAAAGAAAAAAGAAAAATTAAAACACTTCCTTTTCATCATTTAATCTATTGGATCTCACCTTTTGAACTAATTTCTTTAACCTATATACTTCATGTTCTGTGAGACCCCCTAAACCAATTTCTTTCATTGACATTCTTGTAGCCTCTATGAACATTTCAGTATCAGGAAAAAACTCTTGTACTTGAACTCCCTTCATGCCTTTTGTGTTCTGCAAAAAAGATTTAATTTTTTCAAGGGTGTAAGCACTCCTCCCAGATCTTCTTTGAGAGACTGAGTCAACTGAACTTACGGATTCACACTCACTTCCTGTCACAGAATCATCTGAGTTACTGTGTTCAATGTCAGACATGGTTTCTTGAACCATCTTTTCCTTTGTCTGGTCTTCTTGAACCTGCTCTTTCCTAGCTTTTTTTCCTCTACTTTTTCCACTTGTTTTTCTCTTAAAAGTCGGTGTTTTAAACAGATTGTCATCCTCCGCCATATCAATGTCTCCTGAGACTTCTACATTCACATAAGGGCCAGCAGCATCATTTGCTTTTTCAATTTCCCCTTCTCCTACTTCTTCCTCATTACTCCTATTTACAGTTTCTTTTTGATTAGTTTGTTCACCATTCTCAAGCACCTACCCTCCTTTTTCCTGATTTCCATTCTCCACATTATCTTTCTGTCCCTCACCTTCAATATTATTCCGTACTGCATCGTGTTCCACATTCTCAGGACACGCACGAGCAAGATGTCCTCCTTGTCCACATTTAAAACACTTCATTGTCTCCGATGTAACGTAAATCACATAGTCAAAATCATCAATTCTAAACTTTATTGCGAGATTCAACTCCGCACTCTCATTGTTCAGAATCATATACACCTGCCGTTGGAAAGAGACAACATGCTTCAACTGCGCCGATTTGCAATTTAAGGTGATTTTTTTAAACTGCGAAACAACTTTTCCGTGCCTGACCAGTTCTCTTTGGATCACTTCATCCTTTATAAAAGGTGGAACATTCGACAACAAGATCTTTTCGCCGGTTGAATCAAAGGCATTACCGGTGTGTACGAATAATTCAACACAATTCCACTAGCGACTATCTCATTAACCTTGTTCACGTCATCTAGGAACAAAACAAATGCACTGTTCATCCTAGATGCCGACAAGATACTCCTATATCCCACAACTTGAGCAACTGCTATGCTGCAGTCCTCTATAGAGCAGCGAGTGAGTGAGTGTGTATGCGAGCGTCTGTGAGAGTGTGTGTGTGTGAGTGAGTGTGTCTGTGAGAGTGTGTGTGTGTGTATGTGTGTGTATGAGTGAGTGAGAGAGTGAGTGTGAGGTGTGGTCAGAGTGAGCGGGGCCTGTTTGTGGGTCAGTGAACCCAAAGCTCCTAAAACAGAATTGATCTGACCTGAGATCAGCTGCAGAGAGTCACGACTGCTGCACCTTCACTGGAACTGACAGACGTTCGTACTACGATGAACATTTTAGAACATCACTCATATGAGGAAAAGGCGTCATGCCTCAAACTAATAGGGTTCAGGTCTCAGGAAAAACAACATGCTCATGAAACAGCCCAAAATCATACAGTGTGTACCGGGCATTAGATATAATAAATCTTCTTGTAGGTGACTTTGAGCTTTGTAAGTTTGCAGATCTTATACATGCACAAACAGCTACATAACACACTAAAGAAAAAGGAAAACATGAAAATGCATCATATGACCCCTTTAATACATTAATACAAATGTAATACATCTATTATTAAAAACATGATGTATACACTCAAGCTTCCATTGTTTGTTTTCCAAAAGTGAGCTTGAACTGTTTTTTCCCTAATAATTATGAAAAATGAATCTTTCATTAGTCTTTGTCTCCCTCTGATGGTACAACACAAACACATTCAGGCTCTATATTTTCTCTGTAACAAAACTCCAACCTTTTTGAGTTTATACTATGTGTTTATACAAATAAAAAGGTTAATATATGAATGAGAAACTGTAATTTGCTGCGGTGAAATAAAAGGTGTTTCACTGCTGCCTCATCAGGTCTGTCAGAGGATTGTTGAAATCTAAATTTTTTATTTCATCTTTATTTAACCAGGTAAGTCAGTTGAGAACAAGTTCTCATTTACAACTGTGACATGGCCAAGACAAAGCAGTGCGACAAAAACAATAACACAGAGATACACACGGGGAATAAACAAACGTACAGTCAATAACACAATAGAAAATCTATATACAAAATGCAAATGTAGTGCAAAATGCAGTAAGGTTAGAAAGATAGGACAGTAAATAGGCCATAGTGGCGAAATAAATTACAGATTAGCATTAACACTGGAATGATGGAATGTGCAAGTAATGATGTGCAAGTAGAAATACTGGAGTGCAACATGAGCTGAAGTTTAAAAAAAATACAAATTAAAAATTAAAAAAAATATGGGGACAAGGTAGTAGGGTGGGCTATTTACAAAAGGGCTATATACAGGTGCAGTGATCGATAAGCAGCTTTGACAGCAGATACTTAAAGTTAGTGAGGGAGATAGGAACCTCTAGCTTCAAGGATTTTTGCAATTCGTTCCAGTCACTGGCAGCAGAAAACTGGAAGGAATGGCGGCCAAAGGAGGTGTTGGCTTTGGGGCTGGCCAGTGAAATATACCTGCTGGAGCGCATGCTATGGGTAGATGTTCCTATGGAGACCAGCAAGCTGAGATAAGGCAGTGATTTACCTAATAAAGACTTATAGATGACCTGGAGCCAATGAGTTTGGCGATGAGTGAGGGCCAGCCAATGAGAGAATACAGGTCGCAGTGGTGGGTAGTATATGGGGCTTTGGTAACAAAACGGATGGCACTGTGATAGACTACATCCAATTTTCTCAGTAGAGTGTTGGAGGATATTTTGTAAAAGACATCGCCGAAGTCAAGGATCGGTAGGATGGTAAGATTTACAAGGGCATGTTTGGCAGCATGAGTGAAAGAGGCTTTGTTGCAAAATAGGAAGCTGATTCAAGATTTAATTTTGGATTGGAGATGGTTAATGTGAGTCTGGAAGTTGAGTTTACAGTCTAACCAGACACCTAGGTATTTGTAGGTGTCCACGTATTCTAAGTCAGACCCGTCAAGAGTAGTGATGATAGTCTGGTGGGCGGGTGCGGGCAACGTTCGAATGAAAAGCATGCATTCAGTCTTACTAGCATTTAAGAGCAGTTAGAGGCCACGGAAGGAGTGTTGTTTGGCATTGAAACTTGTTTGAAGGTTAGTTAACACAGTGTCCAAATGTATACAGAATGGTGTCGTCTGCGTAGAGATGGATCAGAGAGTCACCAGCAGCGACAGTGACATTGTTGATGTATATAGAGAACAGAGTTGGCCCAAGAATTGAACCCTGTGGCACCCCCATAGAGACTGCCAGGGGACCGGACAGCAAGGCCTCTGATTTTACAAACTGAACTCTGTCTGAGAAGCAGTTGGAGAACCAGTTGAGGCAGTTACTTGAGAAACCAAGGCTGTTGAGCCTGCCAATAAGAATGCGGTGATTGACAGAGTCGAAAGCCTTGGCCAGGTCGATGAAGACGGCTGCACAGTACTGTCTTCTATCGATGGCAGTTATGATATCGTTAAGTACCTTGAGCGTAGCTGAGGTGCACCCATAACCAGCTCGGAAACCAGATTGCATAGAAGAGAAGATACGGTGGGATTCGAAGTAGTCAGTGATCTGTTTATTAACTTGGCTTTCGAAGACTTTAGAAAGGCAGTGCAGGATGGATATAGGTTGATAACAGTTTGGGTCTAGAGTGTCTCCCCCTTTGAAGACGGGGATGACCGCGGCAGCTTTCCAATCTCTAGGGATCTCAGACGATACAAAAGAGAGGTTGAACATGCTGGTAATAGGGGTTGCAACAATTTTGGCTGATAGTTTTCAAAAGAAAGGGTCCAGATTGTCTAGCCCAGCAGATTTGTAGGGGTCCAGATTTAGCAGTTCTTTCAGAACATCAGCTGTCTGGATTTGGGTGAAGGAAAAATGGGCGGGGCTTAGGCAGGTTGCTGCGGGGGGGGGGGGGGGGGGGGCGGGGGTACAGAGCTGTTAAAGCAGGTGAGGTCTCCGCATGTGTGGGGGGTTAGACAAAGGAGCTATCAGAGACATGTTGAGTGGGACTGGGGGCTCTGCAGTAAAATAAAACAATAATAGCTAAACTAAACAGCAGCAGACAAAGCATATTGAAATAAGAAAGGGGCATAAAAACAAACACAGTTAATCAAAAGACAACGGTGGGTAATGGCGATATATGGACAAAAAGGGTCAGATAGAGAAATGTGATGTGCTACATACAGGACCTGGGGCCTAGCAAATAAACAGAATGAAATACCATATAACCAAACAGTCCCTCAGGCATCAGCTGTGAAGCCGAGTAATCAGGATCCGATGAGCAGCAAAGAGGTGAGCTAGGGAGCAGTTCAATGGGCGCGGCACTAGGCGAGCGGAAGGCACGGCGTTCAGTACTAACAGGCCGGGGCTAGCGGATGCAACTTCGGCAACATCACAGAGGAAAAGCCCATTGAGACCATGTCGGACAATTACGCCGGCAGACCAGTCGCGGTGTGGCTCGGCGCGGAAATAAATATATGGAAAGACAGACTAATTACAAACTATTACAAACTATTTACACTGGACAAACAAAAACACGTCTGCACTGTTACGCCATTTTGGAAGTTACCACGACAACAGTGAAGTTATAACAGTGAAGTCACTGTATCTTCAGTCTCTGTTGATTCTATTGACTGTGAGTCTCTGTAGTGGATCCTTATTCACCATCAGATGATCATCAGAAGATCAGACTGCCATCTTATACCTAAAATAAAACACACAAACATATGCAGTATGAGATATTGCGTATGTCACATCTTTTCATTGGCAAGACAAGGGAAGTTTATTTATATAGCACATTTCATACACTATGGCAATTCAAAGTGCTCTACAGAAAGGACTTAAAATAATCACAAAATAAAAACATGGAAAATTAAAACAGTTATAAAAGAAATTAAAAGAGATATATGATACAGTTCTAAAATGAATTAAAAGAGTAAAAAGATGATACATAGATAAACTTCTCATCTGGCAAAACACCGGTATATCATATTTTCCACAACTCCCAGTTTTACTCTGAGATTTTCCCATGGTGATTACACTGTGTCTGTGGTGATCTTTTGGCGCGCCTAAGAAATCTATTGGACGTCTCCGATGGACCCGATTTTCCCACAAAATCAGACAGGAGGAGCTCTATGTCTGACTCACGGGGTAACCTCAGGTTCACTGCTTCTTCAGTCCGCACCCCAAAAACGTATTTGTTCGGAAGCTCTAGGAATGGAGTCGATTCAGTCCGCACCCCACAGAACCTCGAGTTTAATTACACATCAAACTCACTACTCCACCCCAGACCCTGGTCATCAGCATTATTTCATTTCTCAAGTTCCCCAATTAAGTAATTTATGTTTGTCTCTTACCCAATTCTCAGTGCCATTTGAGTTCAGTTTAGAATCAAAGGGAGGAATACAGTGCAATCAGTCAGACATACAGTGGATACAGTTATAAAAAGAAGTAATAAGATTATACATAAATAAACTTCTCATCTGGCAAAACACCGGTGTATCATATTTTGCACAGCTGCTTGTTTTACTGTGAGATTTTCCCATGTGGATTGTACTGTGTCTGTGGTGTTCTTTCAACGCGCCCAAAAAATCTATTGGACGTCTCCAATAGACCCGATTTTTCCCTAAAATTGGACAGGAGGAGCTCTAGGACTGACTCACGGGGTAACCTCGGGTTCACTGCTTCTTCAGTCCACACCCCAAAAACCCATTTGTTCGGAAGCTCTAGGAATGGAATCAATCCAGTCCGCACCCCACAGAACCTCAGGTTTAATCACGTCAAACTCACTACTCCAACACAGACCCAGGCCATCAGCATGGTTTCATCTCTCTTACCCAATTCTCAGTGCCATTTGAGTTCAGCTTAGAATAAAAAGGAGGATGCAAACTAAAATACAGTATAATCAGTCGGACGTACAGTGGCACAGTACTCATTCAGTAAATGCACAGCTAAACAGATGTGTTTTGAGTCTGGATTTGAAGGCCAGTGAGGAGTCCATTACAATAATCCACCCTGCTGGTGATGAAAGCATGAACAAGTTTTTCTAAATCTTGTCTGGAAACAAAGCATCTAATTCTTGCAAAAAAAATTAGATGATAGTATGCTGATTTAGTTATTGCTTTGACATGACTACTGAAACTAAGGTCTGAATTTCAAAATCACACAGAGATTCCTGACTTGATTTTTGGTAGTTAGACCCCTAACGTCAAGGTATGCGTTCACCTTGAGAACTTCATCTTTGTTTCCAAACGCAACAACTTAAGCTTTGTCTTTGTTTAACTGAAGAAAGTTTTGCTACATCCAACTGTTGACTTCATCTGGTTCTAATCTGTCACAGTCTGTCTGTGGTGAGCTCTGTGGGCAGGGCTCAGCTGAGATTGTGTCTGTGAGCAGAGGTTGTTTTGACTGCATGGTGTTATTATTGTCCTTGTGTGATATGTCAATCACATGTCCATTCAGGTGCTGAAGTGAAGTCCTGTGTTCATTTATACTCTGTCCAGGTGTGTGTGTGTGACATTCAGGTTGAGTGGATTGGCACACACTGCTGAAGTGTGATGGAGGGAGAAGTTAATGTTGTCTTTTAGCACTCTTGCACCAAGTTTGTTTGGGTGGAGGCCATCCTGTTTGAACAGTTGTCTCTGACTCCAGAAAAGATTGAAGTTTTCAATGAAGTTTACTCGTTTTATATTGCAGTTTTTTTGCAGCCATGTATTAAGCCCAAGCAACCGTGAAAACTGATTTATTCCTCTCGCTGGAAGTGGTCCACTGATGAACGTCTGAACTTTCAGCCTTCTAATTGTTTCAAAAGGTTAATTGAAATCCCTCTTGAGCAGTTCTGACTGCTCTTTCTGAGTATCATTCTTCCCCACATGAATGATAAGTCGATTTGCAGTCTTTTGTTTCATCAGAATGATCAGAAATTGTTGCTTGTGGAAGGCAGCACATAGTAGTTTCCCTGCTGCTAATGTTTCTGATTATGGAGTCCCCCACTATCAGAGTCCTGTGCTCGGCTGCGCTCTGAGCTGAGTGCCGCTGTCTGCTCGACCTTGAGCGCCAGTTAGCATCATTGTAGGCTACTGGCTGATTCAGTCTGTGTTCGATCACATTCATCTCGTTTGGGGATTCCTCATCTACATTCATTAATACTTCAAATCTGTTCTCAAGATGTATAGGCGATGGTAGGAAACCAGTGTTTGCAAGCCTTGTCAGAGCTGTATCTGGGGTAGAGGATGCTACTGCAGAAATATGTGATGCTCGTGACAATCTGATGTCTCGAGTGCCTTTGGGTCTCGCTCCGTTTGTGCCATCGATTAGAGTGTTGATCGGCTTGTTTATCTACTCTCAGTATGGCCTGTCAAGGAACACTAGATTCATGGGACTCACCGGCTGAATGCTGAGGGCGTCCATGTCGAAGCTTTGTTGTGTGTTCCGTCTGGTTTGGTAGTCCCGTAAGTAACTTTGTTTCAAGAACTGCAATCCTTTGTAAAAGTCTGTGGCAGTTTGTGCAGCAAGTAGATTCTAGAACCAGAAGAGGCATTTTCTTTCTTATCCTTTTGGATGTAGGCAGCTGTGTTTTCTCTTCTCAGGAATGTAAGCTGATGGCAGTGGGAGGCTGGTCGGATAGGAAAACCTCTTTTTTGTAGTAATCTTCCGGTCATAAAAGTTTCTAGTTTTAACGTTGATGCCAAGCTATGTCGATTTAGCAATGTGCTGATTTGCTTAAGTTAAAATTAGGAAATAAAATATAAAAGAGATAGAGCAAAGTGCGGAGCAGTGAGCAAGAGCGTCCGAACAGTAGCTAAGCAGGAAGCAGGAATAAGAATAAGAAATAAGAAATTTCTTTTCATAAGAAAACTGACTAGATAATTTTTATCAATTCATTCTCAAACATGATAATATAGCTTCTATCTGATGCTCAAAGTCACTTTACAAAATCAAAAGCACATGAAAGGTCACTTTCACACAATGGATAGCTGATACAGAAAAAGCAGAAATTATCATTACACTACAAATTTAATATCAGTAAATAAACAACCCAAATCTCAGATTATCACACACTTAGAGACAGTTAAAGGGGGAAAGCTGTCAGACACAACACTATGAGCAGAATTAAACTCATATTAACACAGTTTAATGTTCAGAGACCTACAGAAACTGAAGATGAATTTAAGACTCATTATCTGATGATCTCAGACAAAATATTCACACACACACACACGCACACACACACACACACACACACACACACGGTGTTACTGAACCTGGTACAATTTCTTTTTATTTCAAGCGAGTAAAACAGCCATTTCAACTTTAAATGAAAATATGACGATGAAAATCGTCAAAAACTATTCTTACTCTAGTGTCTCCAGTTTATAATGTGGATCATCCTTCAGATCCTTCAGTAGCTTCACTTCTGAGTCTCCTAGTTTATTCCCAAACAGATACAGTTCTCTCAGGTGTGAGGGGTTTGATCTCAGAGCTGAAGCCAGAGCAGCACAACCTTCATCTGTGACACCACAATAACTCAACCTGTAGAGAACAAAGACACACATTAAGCCTATATCCAAAGATAAACATAACACTTAAAAAATAAATAACATAATGCTGTCAATATGAAATATATACAAATACTCATTAGTTCACATTGTTAAAATACATTAGGGATTGTAGATTATACAGTTTGTACAGTATAAAAATCCTTATTTCTATGGCAAGTCTCCATAATACATGTGTGTGTGTGCCTAATGTATTTGTAAACATTTTAAGGAACGCGTGTGTGTGTTAGACACAGGAGAAAAAAATCATTGATATTGATTCAAATTAAATTGCTTTATTTTTGTCCTTGCTTATAGACGAGGTTGACAGAAGTTAGCCACTTTAGTTCCAACAGAGGAAGAAATGTGTTGTTATCTATGAATGTCATAATATCCATTTCAAGTGGATGCATGGAAGCGACGTGAGACTGAATGCACTGAAAAGCCCTCGCGCTACTCATAGAGAGAGATAAGACAGTAGAGCTGCATGATTAATCTTTAAAATACTGTGATTCCCATTCAAACACCCACACAATATTCTTCAAATTCGTCTATCTATTAAACCTTTGACAAAATCATATCGGAACATTTTAAATCTGTGTTGGCGCTGCTGCAGACCCAGAGAGAGTTGTCATGAAACAGCTTCACAAAAGGTCTTTTCAACATAATAATAGTATCATTATTTATGTGATACAATAGTTAAACTGATCATAGAAGTACTGGGATAAAATTTTAAAGTTCAAATATAAACACTGATGTCTATGATAGCGATCAAAATAGAGTAAATCAGCTTTTGATAGAAACTTGGTGCTTGCAATAACGCATTTATCGATTAAATTGTTTCGCCACTAGGTGGCGACAAGTAACTGTCAAAAAACTGTATTTGTTATTGAATTATTTATTCAAGAGAATGTAGTTGTATGTAGTTGCTTCTGAAATAAAACTCAAAAAGATGTGATGAATTGTTTTTGTAAATATGACTCATACATTATGTACAGAGTTCACCTCTGGTGCGTAAATTTTCTGGTGCGTAAAAAGCTAGCAGTAGTTTGTGGCCTGATTGGAGGTAGCTAGCCAAGGGGCCGTTCACATATCGTGTCTTTTTAATTGAAGCGACACGCTCATTTTTTCCAGGCACAATGAGATGAAAAACTCTCAACTTCCCAGAATGCCGCAAACGCACCGCAGGTCATGTGACAAGAACCAACCAATCAGCGTCACCCTTTCCGTAACAACACTGAAAGCTCAGTCATGAAGGATGGGGGTGCACCCAAACACTACGGGTGTTTATCTCTTTTCCGTAAATAAATCGTGTAGCAGAGCTACAACATATGTTTTTTGGTGGTGGAAATCCATTAGCTACTAAAACGTCTTTGTCGTTGTGGAGAGCGCAGTTCATGGTTGCATAGCAACGACAGATGCCAAATTTGACTATTATTAATAAAAGATAAGCTAATGTGCATTGTACATGTCAGTAATTTATGTTTTTTTTTATTAATTCTTTTTATAAAAAATTATTTAAAGGCTGAAATATGTGAGGTTTATCTTTTTATTAAAAAAAATTGTCAAAAATGATTTGAACTTGTACATGTTAGTAGATAACATGTTGCAAGACACTTTTAAAATCTGGCCATCATTTTTAATGTTATTATTTTAATGTTTATGTAAACAAAAAGTGCATATTGATACTAATTTTATTTGTTATTTGTTATTTGTTTGCTAGTTTTCGACATAAAACTTGTGTAGTAGTACTTTTTGAACAGGATTCTGTGATAACTGTGATCATGTTTGTGATCACCTCGACTTTCTTCCAAATAACTCACATTTCATTCATAATATTATAAATACAGGGGGGCACTTATGTTGTTATAATAAAATATAACTGTTTGTGCAGAATTTTGTGTGTTTTTTTTTTTTTGGGGGGGGGGGTCATTCAAAGGGGGTCTCGCCCAGGGTGTAATTCAATGTAGAACCGCAACTGCTTCAGGATGGGGATGGATGTCTGGATGAGTAATGGTCTTATCTGTTACAGGTTCTGTAACAGTACAGTATCTGTAACCTACATCTGTTGTCTGGTTTGTAGTTTGTCCGGTTTATTTAACTGTTAGTTTTACTTTCTTTTGGGGGATAATAATATATTAAGATGTAAATGCTCCTCTTCAGGGAGACTCCTCACCGCTGCACTATAGTATGCACTATCTACATATTAATCCTTATTCACTCCGAATCTTTATGGTAGAAATTAGGGCTGGGCGATATATCGCATGACATTGTTATGTGCATCTTGTCAGTAAAGCCGGTTCCTTGATAAGTAGTAAATCGCCATCACCTGCTTTCATATGGAGCGGCATTTACTACACAGAGCCATAGTTCACTGACAAGCTGAGCCATATCGCATTAATTATGTCCGTGATAATTAATGCGATATGGCTCAGCTTGTCAGTGAACTATGGCTCTGTGTAGTAAATGCCGCTCCATCTGAAAGCAGGTGATGGCGATTTACTACTAATCAAGGAACCGGCTTTACTGATGAGATGCGCATAACAATGTCATGCGATATATCGCCCAGCCCTAGTAGAGATGATCTTACCCCAGATCCTCCAGTTTACAGTGAGGATTCGCCAGAACAGCAGAGAACAGCTTCACTCCTGAGTCTCCTAGTTTATTATGTGACAGATCCAGTTTTCTCAGGTGTGAGGGGTTTGATCTCAGAGCTGAAGCCAGAGCAGCACAACCTTCATCTGTGACACCACAATCACTCAACCTGTAGAGAACAATCACACTCTTCACTCTCTCAGATCAGACACACAGATCGAATCAACAGACTTCATTATTTTAAAAAAAGCACAGATCACAATGTTTGATGTAAGTGAGATTCACCATGTTATTTGTGTGTGTTTGTGTGAGAGGGAAAGCTTATATAAAACGTATATAAATTATGTCACATTAAATAATGTGTAAAGACAATCCTAGAAAAAAAGATAGATGTGATGGTCATTAAGGTTGAATTCATCTTGTTCTTCATGTACTAAAGTCCTGACTGTGCTGAGATTGTGTTTAAAGTAAAGAGTGTTAAATGTGGATTGTATCAAGTTACTGAGGAGCAGCTCATGTGTTCAATAATTTGCAGATCAATCACTCAATCACCTCAACTCAAAAAAGAGCGATTGAACACTTGGACACAGAAAAGTATTATTTCTTACAATTAATTTACACAGATGGTAAATGGTAAATGGACTGCATTTATATAACGCTTTCACAGACCTATGGCCACCAAAGCGCTTTACATATAGCCTCACATTCACCCATTCATACACCGATGGCGGTGTCAGCCATGCAAGGCGCCATCCAGCTCGCCATCCAGCTCATCAACCAACATGAACCACTGAGCCACTGCCGCCCCAAGATTTGATATTCAAATAAATAATGAATAGTAATCATGTCGACTCCCAATTGTTTTAATGAATATAATTAGGACTGTCACGATTCCTCAATAAATTTCAAGAACTCAATTCTTTAAAAAAATCTTTGATTGCAATTTACCCCTGTCGAGTAACCAGCAAAATACTGGAAGTGGCTCATTCCACAGACGAGAATCAATGAACCTCATTATTAGACTGTTTTCTAAGGCTGCACGATATATTAAAAACATTTAAAAACCAGCATAGTGCTACTGTGAATTCACAAAGGCTACGATTCAATTGAATAAATCAGTGGTTCCCAAACTTTTAACAGGCATGTACCCCCTGAGACATTATAGATCTTCCGGAGTACCCCCAACACCACCAATTGTTAACAACAAGTTTTTTTTATTTTTTATTAATATTTATTTTGATCAATTTTGTCGAGAATAGTGAATAGAATCATAAACATATGATACAAATCTCATCAAAAGTCAACATATGATACAAATGTGCTGAATATAATGATTTTAAACAGATATGCACCCAGTCTCACACACAATCTCCTACAACACATATCCAACATCTCATTTAAGCTATTGTTACACTGTAAAAAAAATCCCGTAGTTTTTACGGAAAAAAACTGGCAGCTGGGGTTACCAGAACAATTCCGTAAAATATACAACAAAACAGTAATTGCTTTTAGCGAATAACATGTACATTTTACAGTTTAAACCAGCATATAACACACTGGAGTTCTGTTATATTTACTGGTTTAAACTGTAAAATGTACGTGCTATTCTGAACAACATGTCAATTTTACAGTATAATCCAGTAAATATAACAGTAAATTTCAGTAATATGATATAAAGTTAATTTACCGTCCTATTGAAGTATTAATATCTGTTTTGTACACTGATAACCACCAATCACAGCAGTGATGAGAGTCACATGATCAATCAAAGCTCAACACAAGCAGTTCTTCCACAAGAAAGTTAATACTAATATATATAGAAGCTGCACAGTGTCATTCACACAAACATTAAACACCATCATGGTAACACATGAAATTTTAAAAATGCAATAAACATTAATTTAACAACATTAAATGTAACATAAACCCCTAATGTACATAACTGATTAGAAAAAACGAAGAAAACTATGAAGAAACAAACATAGTTATTTCAACAAAAATACATCAAATGTGAAGTGTCACAGGGAATTGTGGGAATGTCAATTTACGGTTTTTCACTGTAAATTATACAATGAGTTGTTTTTTCACTTTCAAAAACTGTAAATTTAACGGTATGTTACAGTAAAATTACATTAAATGTACCGTTAGATCTATCACAGTTATTTACCGTATATAGTACGGAAACTTTCTGTTAACCAATTAACAGTTTTTCACTGTAGCATTTTTACAGTCTTTTACCGTTAAAATTACGATCATTTTTTACAGTGTAACTTTTCACATACTGATAAGTATTGCTTTTCACATATGATAACATTGTATATTTTCTTAACTTCTCTGCTGTAAAATAATAATAAAAAAGAGAACACATTAACAATAGTAAACTAAATAGTAAACAGTAAACTAAATTGTAGTAAACCACACAGAATAGGCCTACCACCTCTCCATCCACATCACCAGTTTAATCAATGTGAGGGATGTGCCTGGATGTTCTTACATATTGCAGCGATGTTAGACCGAATTGGGGACAGTTTCAGTCTTAGATCATTTTCCACAAACAGTCTGTACCTATACTTGGTCTTAAGGCAGACCAAAGCTGAGAATCCAGTCTCGCATAAATACGTTGTAGCAAATGGCATCAACATCTTAATCGCTCGGTTTGCCAGGTCTGGATACTCTGCCCGCAAACTAATCCAGAAATCTGTCAGTGTCTTCTGACCGAACTCGATTCTGACCGACCCGTTCGTGGATATTTCAATGAGGCTCTCTCTCTCAAGCATAGGAAGCTGGCATGTGTTGGGTGACAAAAAAGGATTACGAATCCATGTGTCGTGGTTGTCTGTTTCGGGGAAGTATTTGCATAATTGCGCTGCCAAGTCGCCAAGGTGTTTCCGTTTTTAATCGTGGCCTCTACCTTGTCTCGCACATTGAATATTGTCACAGAGCGACCTTGCAGCCCGAGATTGAGCTCATTTAGACGACCAAAGATATCTCCCAAATAGGCCAGTCTTGTGAGCCACTCATCATCATGCAACCTATCTGACAAGCGAAAAGGATTGTCGATGAAAAACAGTTGCAGCTGCAGTTACAGTTACAGTTGCGGCAAGCGCTTCCCTATGTATGCTACAGTGGACCCAAGTGGCATCTGGAGCCACTGCTTGTACACGGGTGACCACTCCGCTGTGCCTCCCCGTCATTGCTTTGGCACCATCTGTGCATATACCAACACATTTAGTCCAGGTTATTCTGTGTGATCGTATGAAACTGTCTATGAGTCCAAAAATGTCCTGCCCCATTGTCCTCGTCGGTAACGGTTTGCAAAAGAAGATGTCCTCATGGATTGACCCTCCATATATGTACCTGACGTACACCAACAACTGAGCCAGGCCTGCTACATCTGTTGACTCATCTAGCTGTAATGCATAGAATTCACTGGCATGTATGCGACATAGTAACTGTCTCAAAACGTCTGCTGACATATCACTGATCCGTCGGGACACGGTATTGTCTGATGAAGGCATTTTCTGGAAAGTATGTTTAGCCTTTTCCCCCAACATTTTCTCAGCCATGTCCATAGCAGCAGGGACAATCAGTTCCTCCACAATAGTATGAGGCTTGCCTGCCTTAGCCACTCTGTAACTGACCATGTAAGACACTTCTACTCCTGCCTTATTTACAGCATCTGGCGCGATCAGACATTTCTTGGTGTTAGAAAGCAGTCTCAATTGTCGCTCAAAAAACTCCCGTGGCTTATTTTTCAAATTGCCATGTTTCGTTTCTAAATGTCTTTGTAAGAGTGAAGGCTTCAACGAGTTATTAGACAGAACCTGCGCACATATGACACACTGTGGCTGAGGGAAATTTGCATTGTCTGTGTATGTGAAGCCCAGAGTTATATAATCTTCGTTATATCTTCTTATCTTTGAGTGTGCCTCCCTACCATCGTCTTGTTGTCTCATTCATAATCATTACTTTTCCCAGTTCTTTGTGACAGCTTTTAGGTGCGTTATTGGCAGCGCCACCCTTACACATGAACGCGTCCCCACCGCTCAATAGTTAATATTATTCTTTGGTGTTCAGTTTATACAGGTTTTCTAATTGTTATTTAATATATAAATATAATTTTTTTTTTTTTTATCAAAATCTCTCTTTTTTTTTCTCGACACCTCTTTAACTTGGCACGAAATTCTGTCAGTGAAGTCCCGATATGCAAATTAGTTTAAATTCATACCTACGTAATCACCATGACCAAAATTGTACTTTTTTTTTTTACATTGAATCTTGAAAAAAAATATATAGTTCAACCTACCGATCCTTTTTTTTTTTTTGGCTGTTACGGCAAACCAAAATATTTTTAAGGATGGCCTAAGAAGTTACCACCGTGGGACAGAGAAAACGTTTGAAAAGGCATATGACTTAGATCTTTTTTCGCGTACCCCCTGAAATCAGTCCACGTACCTCTGGTGGTACGCGTACCCCAGTTTGACAACCGTGGGAATAAATACAGTATGTGCCCTGTGGGTTTATTATTTCTCAGAACTGCTATATTTCTCATCATCTCAGAGCGGCTCCACTCACAGTAAATGCTGCTCGACATGAACTGTTATCATTTACATGATGGAGCGTCTCAAACTCCATCTCTGCATGTGCTGTAAGATTAGGTTGCTTATAGCGGTCATCTGGGAACACAACGTGTACCATTTCCTCAGATTTGTAATCGTTTCTAAACCTATGCCAACACAGGAGAATCGAGCATTATCTTTCGAAATATGTGAACTGTTAATCGCAATATCTCTTTTTTAAAAACAATTATTTCAATAGCTCAGTGAGTTTAACTGTTATTCTAAGTGTATATGTCTATGTGTGAGAGAGAAAGATCACTGAAAAAATTGTATATGCCTCAACATTACTATAAAGAACTTTGTTATATTTGATCTGACTCAGCAGATCTGACTTTCTACAAAACTTTTCTGCTGTCATTGGTCTAACGTATATTAGTTTACTTGACTGGAAGTAAAATGCAGTTTTGTTGGTGTAATTTAAACCTATTGCTTCAAACCAAAAAAAAAAAAAATTCTTCCGTGCAAACCACGTGACCACTCACGTCATCAAGGCTTGGTTTGAGAATTTTCTGATCGACGATCTTGTTTTTTTTCTACATTGTTGCTACATAAAATGTATATTAAAATATGATATTAAATTCAGCATTAACAGATTAATGCATGTGATTTGTCGAGTATTTGTTTTATTCTTAAAGGCTGGCCAGAGACCTCAGAGCTTTACCGCTTTATTTCAGTAAATGATGGATGCTCTGCTTTTGGGCGAATTGTTAAAAGTTATTGAAACTTTAGAGTGATCAAGAATCACGGAAAAATGAACAATAAGGAAGGGACGTGCACAATGGCTTATGTGCGCTCAGCCGCCTGTCAGTGTGTTCCGCTTTGTGATGTTTGAATGGTCAAATACACACAAAATTACATAAAAATACACCCATCTTGCATAGTATTCACAAACACAGTCGGTTATGTCTTAAGCGAACGTATGAGAAAATCAAACGTGTATCAGAATTAGATCCATGCATTCTGTCTTAAAGTGACGGCAGTAAAATAAACCTGCTGTCGTCTGTCATTAATGTTAATCAAACAACAGAGAAAATCTCTCACTGCTCTTGACTAAATAGCTTTTTTTAGCTTTAAAAAGAGTCAGTGTATGTTTAATTCATGAAGTAAATTGACTTATTTTTGCATTGGTTGCATTTTACTAATTGATTGTCTATGCTTTTAGTTTATTTATTTATTTATTTTTCATGCCAGTTGGTAATGGCTCTCATTGTCTTTTTAAGGAAATCGATTTTTTGAATGCCTTTCACAACAGTTTGGAAATGTTTTAATGGAGTCACATGACAATGGTACGTGCTTACGATCTTGTATATTAAGATATTCAGTATTTCTTATGGCCAGTTAGATTGGTATATGCTGTACTTCATGGATTTATGTATTAAGTCTGAGTTGTTTTTATCTGCACCATCATATTAGAGACAACTGCTGGTGTAATTATGCAGTTGGGCAAAGACGAATGATGATTCCAAAGCAATACATACATGTACACTACCAGTCAAAAGTTTTGGATCGGTAATATTTTTAAGGTTTTTAAAAGAAGTCTCTTCTGCTCACCAAGGCTGCATTTATTTGATTAAAAAAACAAAACAAAAAAACATTAATATTGTGAAATATTATTCCAATGTAAAAAAGCTGTTTTATATTTGAATATATAGTAAAGTGTAATTTATTCCTGTGATCAAAGCTGAATTTTCAGCATCATTACTCCAGTCTTCAGTGTCACATGATCCTTCAGAAATCACTCTAATATGATGACTGGATGCTCAAAAAACATTTATGATTATTATTATATTATATTATGTTATGTTGTGTATATTTTTATTTCAGGATTCTTTGATGTATAAAAAGTTCAAAAGAACAGCATTTACCTGAAATAGAACGCTTTTGTAACATGAAAACACTACCATTCAAACGTTTATGGTCAGTAAGAATATTAATTTTATTTTTTGGGGGAAATAAATAAAAGAAATCAATACTTTTATTCATCATGGATTAATTAAATTGATCAAAAGTTACAGTAAAGACATTTATAATGTTACAAAAGATTCTATTTTAAATAAATGCTGTTCTTTTGAACTTTATATTCTTTAAAGAATCCTGAAAAAAAAAATTGTACACAACTGTTTTCAACATTGATAATAATAATTAATGAATAATAAAAATTGCACTACGAAAGATCTCCAAAATCGTTGTTGTTAAAACAACATATTTTTCTCATAATAACAAGATGTTATGTCATTAAAACGATATATTTTCTAGGCCTAATAAGGACATGTGTAGGCATGTACAAAATATGCCTTTATCCACATAACATGTATATAGCTTTTCCTGCCTTTATCATACTTCCACGATCGAAAAGCTAAAGCAAATAGTAGTAGCTCCCAATACAGGACATTAATGCTTATAGCGTCAAAAACGCTTAACATGGCTTAATGTACAAAGACAGTCATGTTAAAAGATCAAATTCTATACACACATTATTAATAAAGCATATGTAGCCTACAGAATAGCAGATAAGCCCAGAATACGAACACACTGCGTTTAATTACATGTTAAGCGTTTTCCTCAAAACCCTTATTATAAAGAAAACGCTTAACGTGGCTTAATAGGCTACCAAGACAGTAATATTAAAGGGGTGGTATAATGCCTATTTTTACAAGATGTAAAATAAGTCTCTGATATCCGCAGAGTGTGTGTGTGTGTGTGTGTGTGTGTGTGTGTGTGTGTGAAGTTTTAGCTTTAAAAGGCTACTAAGACAGTAATATTAAAAGATCAGATTCTGTACACACCATATTAATAATCCATATGTACAGGAAAAGAAACGCTTAACGTGGCTTTCTATGGGAGGATGGCATTGCGGTTTCCACAACAACTCCTTTAAATGGTATTCAATGCAAAACAAAAATGAAAAATATAAGTAGCCTATAAAATAAACAAATTATTGTGGCATTAATTAACCCATAAACAATATTTATTTTAAAGCCTAAACAAATTTATTTAATGCAAAACTGAAACCAGCGTTGGGTGATTATCTGTAATGGGCTAAGTGTTGTATTTGTTTATATTATTATTATTATTATTATTATTATTATTATTACTACTACTATGTGCATTTTTATATTTTTTTTATTTATGATCTATCCGTATGTCTGCTCTTCTCTTTTCCCCAGACATTTAAATTTAACATTTTATGAGACATACATCAAGCATACCAACCCCCTTTTAGATCAGCAAGTTACAATTCAAATAGTATATAATGCTTTTAACGTCAAATAGCTATACACACGAAAAAGTAGACACTTACATTATTTTCTAAATGTATTTCTCATGTATGTGCTTCATGTATTCGCTGCCTTTTGGTTCATTTTTGTGAAGTGCTCCAGAAAGAATTTCACTGAGACGGCAGAAAACTAATACTGTTGTTTTCTTTATTTTACAAAAGAAAAACGTGTTGTTGTTATAATGAATGTACACAAAAAAAATCGACCCTTTACAGTTTTGAACGATTTCTTATTCTTATTTGTATGACCATATGTGTTGGCATTTCATATTAAGCCCTTGATTCAGGGAACAGTGATTATTTTACACGCATTCCACTCCAAACATCCTCTTCAATAAAAAAAAAAAATATTTAGTTTATTAAACGCAAAGTTTTTAATTTCAAAAGCATTTCTAAATTCAGTTCAAATTTCCAACAAACGAAACTCCGAGCCAAAATAAGGAAGTGGTCTTGTCCCTTCCTTCCCCCGTCCATAAGCGGTGATATACATAAATAAAATTCATAAATAAAATTATAAAAATGCACATAGTAATAGTAGTAATAATTTAAACCAATACAACATTTTAGTTTTTGAAAAAAAAAAAAAAAAAAAAAAGTGTGTGTGGATGGCTGGGAGAAGAAGAGAGGAAGTGTGTGGGGTAGTGACAGTTTGACAGTTTTTCAACAGTTTCATGTGAGAGTCACGTATGATCTTACCCCAGTTTCTCCAGTTTACAGTGAGGATTCTCCAGTCCAGCAGAGAACAGCTTCACTCCTGAGTCTCCTAGTTTATTATATGACAGATATAGTTCTCTCAGGTGTAAAGGGTTTGATCTCAGAGCTGAAGTCAGAGCAGCACAACCTTCATCTGTCACACCACAATTTATCAACCTGTAGAGAACAATGACACACTCTTCACTCTCTCAGGTCAGATAGGTGGAGGGTTTAAAAGGTGAAGTGTGACACTCATTTTTTATTAAACCATTAATTTATAATGTTTAAGTAAGAAATATTATAATGTTTTAACAGTGATGCTTGTTCTCAGTGTTACTTACACAGCTGATCTAGTTGCTGTAACCACAGGCAGCAGCTTCTGAAGAACTTCAACTGCTGTGTTTTGTGTGTTACTAATTGAAAATAAAAAAATAAATAAGTTATTTATTAATTCTAATAATAATAATAAATATAGCTGCAAGCAGCAATCCGGGGCCAATCCCCTGAAAGGCATTGCAAGCACAGCAAGCACAGCAAGTACAGCAAGCAAAAAGTACTGTAAGCACAGCAGCGCAGCAAGCATTTAAGCACCAACAGCAGTGAAGAGCCAGAAGAACAAAAACAGCAGAAATTGAAATTAAAATTAAAAAGAGCAGGTTCAGAAGTATAGATGAAAATTAACTCAAAATGAACAGAAGTTCAGATGAGAATGAACACAGAATGAACAAGACATACTTATTTCTAATCCAAGAGGAAGAACTGGGCCCTCATTAAATTATGGAATAATTAAAAAAAAAAAAAAAAAAAAACATTTTCTGTTTAGATCAATGAGCCTTTAAATGCCCGTTATAAATGCTTTACAAGGCATAACTTGTCCTCACTTTAGATGAGCTCACAAAAATAGTTAACTGACCACTACTAAATGCTTTATAACTACCTGCATTTACTACATTTACTTACACTTAAGTGATCTTATGAATCACTGACAACTCCCAAATAACTGGTTTGTAAATAATGCTATACTTCATTTAGAAATGATAAATTGATCATTAATAAAGTATGAAAATACAATTATTAAACATTATAGATATGCTTCTATTCAATAATAAAGCATGTATAGCTGTGATACTTCCTGCTCAGCTACTGTTCGGACGCTCTCGCTTACTGCTCCGCGCTTTGCTCTATCGCTTTTACATTTTATCTCCTATTTTCTTATATTTTATTTCCTTTATTTTATTTCCTTTTATCACCTAATTTTAACTTCAGCAAATCAGCACAGTGCTCAGACGACAAAGTTTGGATTACTACAAAAACTGAGAATTCTTTTACCCGACCAGCTTACATTCCGGGAAAGGAAAACACAACTGCCTACAAGGATAAGAGAAAATGCCTCTTCTGAAATCTACTTGCTGCACCAACTGCCACAGACTTTTACAAAGGATTGCAGTTCTTGAAACAAAGTTACTTACGGGACCACCAAACCAGACGGAGCACACAACAGAGCTTCATCATGGACACCCTCAGCATACCGGTGAGTCCCATGAAACTAGTGCTCCTCGACAGGTAGAGAAACAAGCCGATCGACTTACTAATCGATGGCACAAACAGGGAGGGAGACCCAAAGGCACTCGAGACATCAGAGTGTCACGAGCATCACATATTGCCGCAGTAGCATCCTCTACCCCAGATACAGCTCTGACAAGGACTGCAAACACTGGTCTACTACCACCGCCTATACATCTTGAGAACAGATTTGAAGTGCTAATGAATGTAAATGAGGAATCCCCAAATGTGATGAATGTGATCGAACACAGACTGAATGGGCCAGTGGCTAACACTGATGCTAACTGGTGCTCAAGGTCGAGCAGACAGCGGCACTCAGCTCAGAGCGCAGCCGAGCCCAGGACTCTGATAGTGGGGGACTCCATAATCAGAAACATTAGCGGCAGGGATACAACTACGTGCTGCCTTCCACAAGCAACAACTTCTGATGTAAACAGGGAACTTCATAACATTCTGATGAAACATAAGACTGCAAATCGACTCATCATTCATGTGGGGAAGAATGATATTCATAAAGAGCAGTCAGAACTCCTTAAGAAGGATTTCAATGAACTTTTTGAAACACTTAAAAGACTGAAAGTGCAAACATTCATCAGTGGACCACTCCCAGCAAGAGGAACAAACCGGTTTTCACGGTTGCTTGGGCTTAATACGTGGCTGCAAAAAACCTGCAATATAAAAGGAGTAAACTTCATTGACAATTTCAATCTTTTCTGGAGTCAGAGACAACTTTTTCATCGGGATGGCCATCACCCAAACAAACTTGGTTCAAGAGTGTTAAAGGACAATATCTACTTCTCCCTCAATCATCCTTCTGCAGTGTGTGCCAATCCACTCAATCTGAACGGCACACACACATCTGGACACAGTATGAATGACCACGGGACTTCACTTCAACAGCAAAATGGACATGATAACACCACTCCGCCACAACAACCTCTGCTCACGGACACAATATCAGCTGAGCCCTGTCCACACAGCTCACCACAGACAGACATATCAGAACTGCTCCAAGATTCACCACCCAAGGACGACTTCCTGGAAAACAGCCAGGGAATCCAGGACAGCATATTACAACCTCCGATAACACCAGAGCAACAGCCCCTCTCACCAGACACTTTCTCCCTCTCCCCAGCAACTCCACTCCTGTGCTTCTCACAGAAAATGGAAGAACTGGTGTATGCTGGAACCAGACTATCCCACTCTTTTGCTGCAAGCCCCCAAATACCAACCAAAAAAAGACAGGCACCATTACCACCAAAGCCTGCGGGCCCAGCTCGCCCTCCCCCTCCTGTGAGAGCTCTTTGGCCTCTGCCACAACGCCAGGGCCCACACCCTCCTCCATCTGCTCGAGGTGAACCGAAAACAACTGATACCAGCTCTCAGTGATATGTGTCGGGTCCCCGTTTTGATAACAGTAACTTTCTCAAATGTTTACAGAACAAACGGGAACCCAGTGTGCCTGTATCTTCCTCTATTGCTGTTCTATTACAAGATAGAAAGTCTAAGGCCTTCAATAGCCGTACAGCAAACCTAACTAATCTGGTGCCTCTTACACGTCAAACTAATATTGCTGTGGGGAAAAGTAAGTCTGTTAAGTTAGCACTCCTTAACATTCGCTCACTTAAAAATAAATCGCTTCTAGTCAACGACTTAATAACCACAAACAATCTGGATTTTATGCTTCTAAATGAAACCTGGCTAGAAGACAGCTGCAGTGCAACAATCCTCAATGAAGCAGCCCCCCCGAACTTTACTTTTATGAGTGTCTGCAGAGCTGTTAAGAGAGGTGGGGGTCTAGCTGCTCTTTTTAAAGATATCTATCAATGTAAGCAAAAATCATTTGGGAATTACTTGTCTTTCGAATATCTGGGTATTGTGTTAAAAGGTGCTCCACGCATTTTACTTATCATTATTTACAGGCCTCCAAAATACTCTCCAGCCTTTGCTGAGGACTTTACAGAACTGTTATCAACAATTACATCAGAGTTTGACTGTTTTGCCATTGCTGGAGATTTAAACATCCACATAGATAATGCAGAAACCAATATGGCAAAAGAAATCAATACTGTTTTAAAAACTTTTGATCTGACTCAGCATGTTCATGGACCCACACACAATCGTGGACACACTCTAGATTTACTTATCAGTAAGGGTCTAAACATTTCATCGATTGTTATTAAGGATGTAGCACTGTCTGATCATTTCTGTATTTTCTTTGATATATTGATCTCTCCTGCCACTGAAGCTAGATCTGTGTCTGTCAAGAAGAGATGCTTAAATGAGAACACTAGTGTACTATTTATGAAGGCTATATCCTTAACACCAAGCATATCTGCAGACTCTGTTGACTTTCTCCTTGATTCCTTTAACTCAAAAGTTAAAAGTGTAATTGATGATATTGCTCCTGTTAAAGTCAGGAAGAAGAGTGGCAGACAAAAAGCACCTTGGAGAAACTCAACAGCAGTGCAAAATATGAAAAGACAATGCAGAAAAGTAGAGCGCATATGGCGGAAGACAAAACTTGTAGTCCATTATAACATCTACAAAGACTGCATCCATGCTTTTAATATGGAACTAGGCAAAGCTAGACAGACTTTCTTCTCAAATATTATAAACAGTAATTTAAACAACACACGCACTCTTTTTGCTACTGTAGAGAGACTGACAAACCCCCCAAGCCAGATTCCCAGTGAAATGCTCTCAGACAACAAGTGCAGTGAGTTTGCCTCTTTCTTCTCTGAGAAAATCAATAATATCAGAAAGGCGATCAGCACATCTTTGAGTTGCCCTGGGGTTAGACAGACCATCAAACCACCTGAGAAAGTAGTTACTATGTCTGACTTCAAAGAAATTGATGGCAAAATTTTGGAAGAAACCGTACAGCACCTTAAAACATCAACCTGTGCTCTTGACACACTTCCCACATCATTTTTCAAAAGTGTGTTAAACAGTTTAGAAGCAGATCTTCTAGAAGTGGTAAATGCCTCACTTCTCTCTGGGAGTTTTCCAAACTCCCTGAAAACTGCAGTTGTCAAGCCCCTCCTGAAAAAGAACAATATGGATAAGACCATATTAAGCAACTATAGGCCGATCTCAAATCTTCCTTTCATAGGCAAGATCATTGAAAAAGTTGTCTTCAATCAGCTGAACAAATTCTTATGCTCGAATGGATACTTTGACAATTTTCAATCTGGTTTCCGACCGCACCACAGCACAGAGACAGCGCTCATAAAGATAATAAACGATATTCGCTTAAATACTGATTCAGGCAAATTATCAGTGCTGGTACTACTCGACCTCAGTGCTGCATTTGACACTGTCGATCATAACATACTTCTTGACAGGCTGGAAAACTGGGTGGGGCTTTCTGGGAAAGTCCTAAAATGGTTCAGGTCATACTTAGATGGGAGAGGTTATTATGTGAGTATAGGAGATCATAAGTCTGAGTGGACATCCATGACATGCGGAGTCCCTCAAGGCTCAATTCTTGCGCCACTCCTGTTCAACCTGTATATGCTCCCAATGAGCCAAATAATGAGAAAGAACCAAATTGCTTACCACAGCTATGCAGACGACACACAGCTCTACTTAGCCCTATCGCCTAACGATTACAGCCCCATTGACTCCCTGTGCCAATGCATCGATGAAGTCAACAGTTGGATGTGTCAAAACTTTCTTCAGTTAAACAAAGACAAAACTGAAGTCATTGCATTTGGAAACAAAGATGAAGTTCTCAAGGTGAACGCATACCTTCACTCTAGGGGTCAAACAACTAAACATCAAGTCAGGAATCTTGGTGTGACACTAGAGTCAGACCTTAGTTTCAGTAGTCATGTCAAAGCAATAACTAAATCAGCATACTATCATCTAAAAAATATTGCAAGAATTAGATACTTTGTTTCCAGACAAGACTTAGAGAAACTTGTTCATGCTTTCATCACCAGCAGGGTGGATTATTGTAATGGACTCCTCACTGGCCTTCCCAAAAAGACAATAAGACAGTTGCAGCTCATACAGAACGCTGCTGCCAGGATTCTGAGCAGAACCAGAAAATATGAACATATCACACCAGTCCTCAGGTCTTTACACTGGCTCCCAGTTAAATTTAGGATTGATTTTAAAGTATTATTACTGGTATATAAATCATTTAATGGCCTAGGACCTCAATATATTGCAGATATGCTCACTGAATATAAACCCAACAGATCACTCAGATCATTAGGATCATATCAGCTAGAAATACCAAGGGTTCACTCTAAGCATGGCGAGTCCGCTTTTAGCTATTATGCCAGCCGCAGCTGGAACCAGCTTCCAGAAGAGATCAGATGTGCTCCTACAGTAGTGACTTTCAAATCCAGACTCAAAACACATCTGTTTAGCTATGCATTTAATGAATGAGCACTGTGCCAATGTTCGTCCGACTGTTTGTACTGTTACTGTATTTTATTTTTTATTTTTCTAAACTGTTTTAATTATTCTTATTTCTTTTTATTATGTAAAGCACTTTGAATTGCCACTGTGTATGAAAAGTGCTATATAAATAAACTTGCCTTGCCTTGCCTGCCTTGCCTATTTATAAACTGCTTATTAATGTCTATTAATGCTTTATTAATTATGAATTAATTGTTTACTAATGCTTAACTAATGATTAATAGTGTGCAGTTATTATAAAGTGTTACCTAATTCATATCACAAGTAAATAATACATTATACCTTCCTAAATACCATTAAATATTTTATTAATTCAACACTGCTTTATAAAGGACATGTGAAAAAGTTGTTTTAGTATTTAACTGTAGAAGCCTCGTATTCAGCCAACACAGATTTGTTTTTCTTTTTCTTGTCAAAGTTGCTGTGGCAGTGTTTTTGTACCTGCATCAGCAAATATTTCACAGAAATTTTAAGCACACAAGTTTGTTTGCTTGTTACTTTTTTATTTACCTACTTGTTCATTTAATAATTTACTTAGTTTTATTGTCATGGGAAATAACGAACAAAATGTGAATCGTTGTTTATCATTTTGCGAGCAACTGTTGATTATGATGAGAAAAATTATGATGAGACATTAGTCTAATTTATTTTCTTAATACTTCTCTTGTGGCCCATAGAGAAAAAAATTGTATTTTCATGAATCAATAAGTATTTTGTGTTAAACAAGTTGTCTTTGAAATGAGAAGTAAGCTAATCTAATCTTTTATCTTCACAGCGCGTCAGTTATGCGGTGATGCGCTATGAAATTATTGCGGGGCAAATTAACTGTAATTTAATGATAAACGTTTTTTTAAGATAATTTAATATGCTCTGCGTGCCCGTCCGCTACGCCACTGTGAAGAGCTAAACGCCACCAGGAACGCCATCAAGGCGATTAACTGTTTTATCAAGTTTACTTTGGCCGTCCGCGTGACGTGATTCTCATCATCAGGAGGATCCGCTTGCAGCCCAATTTTTGTGATTGCGCAGACGGTGCGCACACAACGGTCAAATGAGTTTCCTTTGAAAGCCTTGCGCACTCAACTGGAAAATGAAGTTACACGGGTCCTTCTGAGTCTTGTAGACTCAAGTCCTCAGCATTAAACACTAGAATGAGACGCTCTAGTAAGTGTGCATGGCTACGTCACACATGTTCCCGCCCGACTGTCACGGCACAAAAATACTATTAAAACTTATTTTCTGAAAAATACTTTATATTAAATATTTTTATATTAACTGGCTTTTATATTAATGTACTACAGTGAATGACAGCCGTCTGTGTCTCTGTTACAGGAGAGGCTTCCACTCTGCTTCCTCCAGATCACCAGAGGGAGCTCTCACCAGAATATTGACTTGCTATTTGGACTACAAATCCCATAGGCCCTCATACCTGGGACTGATTACACACACCTGCAGTTCATCACACAAACACTATTTAAACACTCCACACACACACCACCGTTGCAAAGTCTTGATTTGCCGTGGTGATCATTTCTGAGCGTTTCTACTGTGGACTATATTCTGTGTTTGATCTTGGACTGTTTCTTGTTGTTTGACTACTTGCCGCCTGCCCCGACCTTTGCCTGTCTTTTGGATTGTGATTGTCAGCTACCTGCCCAGACCTCTCGCCTGTCCTTTGTACTGTGAATGTTTGCTGCCTGCCTCGACCTTGCTTGTACCTGTTTTCGACTCTGAGTTAATAAAGCTGCAGATGGATTCTCAATCCGATGACTCCTCATTACAGTCTCCCAGTGTCTTACGTTATCTTCAGTTTAGTGTTCATTGATTCATTTACACAGAAACAAAAGATAACATGTATGCCTTCATCTCTGAATACATTTTTGTGTCTTACTAGAGCTGGGTATCAAGTTCAATACTTTTTAGGCACAAACCGAATTGCCTTGATACCATCGAGAATCAAAAAATTTTCTTGCCAAATTTAATCTTGTCAGTGAAAAAATCAGCATGCAGCATGTATGATGTGCACAAATCAAATGCTGGCTGTGGCGAGGCATCAAGGAAAAACACTAGTTTACGTCGGCTTGATGGCAACAGCACGCGATGCAATGAATGGTGCAGACAAGCACCGCGTGCGTCACACATGCTGCGTAGTAAAGGGAACCGCATGTCTGGGCCATTCATTGACGCAGAACATCCAGGATTCATATTTAAATAATCCCTTTGCGGTTTAATATTCTCACGTTGCCAACATTTAATTTGAGAGAAACTATAGTCACATCACAGAAGAAGGTCTAGACGGCAACCTGTCAAAAAAAAGGTTGGTTTAACTTAAAGAAACTGCGATAGAAATGTATTACTCTTGTACAGTATAATGTTCATCTTAAATGTAATACTACTACTACTAATACTAATAATAATAACACAAATATTATTAAAACAATTTTCTTCCATGTTATAATTTTAACAGTAAACCTCTGTTGTGGTTATATGCCTTCATTTGATTACCAGAAAAATAAATTAAATACACAAAAAAAATAACAAAAAAAAAATTCATAGGGCCCTATTATTTTATACAAATTAATAAATTAAGTTGTTTTTATAAAATTCAATTAATTAGATATGTTTTGATTAAACCATTAAAATAGAATATAGACAAAATTAAATGGAAAGCGCAGAACTGGGTAAAAATAAAATGGAATTTGGAAAAAAAAACATTATGAATGTATTTTTTGTTAAACTTAATAAATTGCTGTTAAATTAACAAGTTTCATGGTTTAAATTAATTACACATGCTTTTTGATTAATACAATTTAATTTAACTTAAATTTTAAGTTAAATGAAATTAAGTTAAATTAAATTTAAAACGGAATTAACTCACATTAAACTAGCCATCTTGTAAAGTGTTCTTATCCTTAAGGTTAGCTGCATTAACAGTTTAGCTTTCTTGTTTTTTTCCCCCTCTTCACATTAATGTTACAGCCTCTGCTATAACATTATCTGTTCATAAAATTGGTATTGAAAAAAAGTATCGTTCAGGAACTGGTATCGGTATCTAAAATTTTTGAACGATACCCAGCCCTATGTCTTACATTTCATAATGAACTCAGATAAACTCAGTGCCGACTCGTTTTCCATCAGTTCTTTTACATTAATTGGAATGTGTGCAAAGGATTGTGGGAGATCGAAGAACACGAAGAATATACTTGATGTATCCTTCAAAATGAGCAGAATTAAAGACACTAAATGAAGTCTGTCTTCAAAAGATCCTTCAAACTGAGAAGGCCTTCAGAGGCACTTGATGACGTGGCAGTCGAGATATGCAGCCTTACTAAGACACAGCCACGGTTTGAGAAACACCCGCAAATTATGTACAATATCCCAGAAATCAATCTGTGCCCCGTGATTTAAACACCTCTGATCTCTTAGTTTCTCTTTGTTCATAATGTTTTAGATTGTTATGATTACACTCAGTGTTACTTACTGATCGTTTCTGACTCCAATTAATCTGTACAGGTCAAACTTCTGCAGTGTCTCCTCTGAGGACAACAACACAAACACTAAAGCTGACCACTGAGATGAGGAGAGTTTCACATCACGTAATCCTCCACGGCTCATATGAGGTTGAGCTTCGTTCACCAGAGAAAGATCACCCAGTTCATTCAGACAGTGAAACAGATTGATGTATTTATCTGGAGAGGGATTCTCACTGATCTTTTCTTTAATATAGTCAACTGTTTTCTCATTGTTGTGAGAGCTGTTTGATGTCTGTGTCTTTAGTTCTTGTAAGAGACTCTGATTAGACTCCACTGACAGACCCAGAAGGAAACGAAGGAAAAGGTCCAGATGCCCATTTTTACTGTCTAAAGCCTCATCCACAGCTCTCTGATGGAGATCCGATAGGGAAACTGTGTCTCCATTAGTTGGTTTGGTAATCTGGTCAAACACATTGATGTTATTGTTGATAAAGGAGAGATACACATATAGAGCTGCTAGATGTTCCTGAATGCTCAGATGAACAAAGCAGAAGACTTTCCCCTGACACAAGCCCAACTCCTCTCTGAAGATCTGAGTGCACAATCCTGAGTAAACTGATGCTTCTGTCTCATCAATGCCACACTCGCTCAGGTCTTCCTCATAGAAGATCAGATTGCCTTTCACAAGCTGCCGATAAGCCAGTTTCCCCAGTTTGACAATCATGTCTTCATCATTCACTTTCTTCTCATAGTCCTTCTCATGTTTGATGTTGGTCTGAATGAGCAGGAAGTGTGTGTACATCTGAGTGAGAGTCTTGGGAATCTCTCCTCTCTCTGCTTCACTCAACATCTTCTCTAGAACAGTGGCTGAGATCCAGCAGAACACTGGGATGTGACACATAATAAAGAGGCTCCTTGATGACTTCAGGTGTGAGATGATCCTGTGGGCCAGACTCTGATCACTGATTCTCTTCCTGAAGTATTCCTCCTTCTGTGTGTCACTGAAGCCTCGTACCTCTGTCACTCGATGGACACGCTCAGAGGGGACGAGATCCGCTGCTGCTGGTCTGGAGGTGATCCAGATGAGAGCAGAGGGAAGCAGATTCCCCACAATGAGGTTCGTCAGCAGCTCGTCCACTGAGGCTGATTCAGTCACATCACACAACCTCACATCGCTCTGAAAATCCAGAGACAGACGACACTCATCCAGACCATCAAAGATGAACAACACTTTATACTCATTACTGAATATGTCCATTTCTTTGGTTTCAGGGAAAAAGCGATGAAGAAGATCTGAAAGACTGAGTGTTTTGTCCTTCATCAAGTTGAGCTCTCTGAAAGCAAGTGGAAATATGAGCTGGACGTCCTGATTCTCTTTCCCTTCAGCCCAGTCCAGGATGAACTTCTGCACAGAGACTGTTTTTCCAATGCCAGCGACTCCCTTTGTCAGCACAGTTCTGATGGGTTTGTCTTGTCCAGGTAAAGGTCTAAAGATGTCACTGCATTTGATCGGTGTGTCCTCTGTTTCTGCTCTCCTGGACTGTGTCTCAATCTGTCTCACCTCATGCTCATTATTGATCCCTCCACTTTCACTCTCTGTGATGTAGAGCTCTGTGTAGATCTCATTCAGGAGTGTTGGGTTTCCCTGCTTTGATATTCCCTCATGCAAACATTCAAACTTCTGTCTCATATTTGATTTCAATGTGTTGAGGACTTCAGCAGGTTTAGAGTCATCGCTGTAAGATTAAAATACCACATTATTACACAAGTCAGAGCAGTAAATAGCCATAAATTACAAAACTATTTATGGGACACAGAACATCATTAGATTTCTAAAATGTTTTAATCATTAATCATGTGTTTGAGTGATTTGTGATGTGAATTGCAGCACCTAAAATTAAATAACAACAAACGTCCTACATTTTACCTGAAACCAGGATACATGCTTTCATTAAAGTCTTGTGGTTGAATCACAGGCTTGTACGCAAACTTAAACACTTCTGGTGGATCCATAGAGCGGTTACTCTTCATAGACACACAGCTGGACTCTGGTTTTGATCTCTTCTGCTGGACTGAACTGGTTTTAAAACTAAGTGAAAATAAAAAGCATACAGACTTATAAATGTTGTGCACTTTTACAGGAATCATCTGCCTTAGGAAAGACCAGGGAGTGTTGTCACACTTTTGCTTTAACGTCTGGAAATCAGTGGTGTTTTGCACTGTCTCAAACTTTAATAGTAATTATTTTGAGAAATTAACTCTTTTCAAAGGCACAATGGATGACGAAGGCTCAATCGACTAAAGAAGCCAATGTTTTGCTGACCTTTAAAGATAAACCACCTTACTGTACTCTAGTAACGGTGCTCTTGCTATGAAACATCACTGTTCTGACCAGACACTGAAGGTTTCAATAAATCTGAACGAACGGTTAGAAAAATATGCTCAATTTTACACCAACTCCATTATATAAAGGTGGAAAAAATCTCATCTTACATTTAGTTGATGTCATTGATAATATTAGACTGACTGAGATAAATTATGCATCTAATTCAAAAGTGTCATACTATAAACATAACTTTTATAGAAATGATATACCTGAGATTAGGCCGTTTGTCTCCACTCTTAAACACTTCTGGTGGATCCATAGAGCGGTTACTCTTCATAGACACACAGCTGGACTCTGGGTTTGAGCTCTTCTGCTGGACTGAACTGGTTTAATAAAAAATAAAAAAAATAAAAAAAAGGAAAGACCAGGGTGTGTTGTAACACTTTTGGCTTTAACATCTGTAACTCAGTGGTGTGACTAGCTCAAACTTTGATTATAATTATTTTGAGAAATTAACTTGGAAATGAACTTGTTTGCTTTAAACACATTCTCCTTTAAACACATTCAAATTAACAAACGACCCCAACACATATTGTCCCAAAAACTACATTTCCCATAATTCCCAACCGAAGATATAAAGGACACCAGGAAATGCCACGCCCTTTAAATTCCAAGCCTTTGTTCCTTATTATAATTATCATCATTATCTATTATCATTATTGGCTTTGTCGCTCTTTGATCTTTAACGTGTGCATAAAGAGACAACGTAGCACATCCAGTACAAATGTTCTGGGTAAATAATATTTAAGAAATAAACTAAATACATAGAAATTTATAAATAAGCAGACACAAAAAAATGAATCCCTTAAAGCAAACGAAATATCAATTTGTCATGCAAAAAATAAAAAGAGAAAACTAGAACCATTTAAATAAATTATTTGTTAAGTGTGGCCTTTGCCATCACAACGACGATCACATGACTCTTTTCAAAGGCACAATGGAGGATGAAGGCTCAACCGACTAAAGAGACCAATGTTTTGCTGACCTTTAAAGATAAACCACCTTACTGTACTCTAGTAACAGTGCTCTTGCTGTGAAACATCACTGTTCTGACCAGACACTGTGAAGCTTTCAACAAATCTGAACCAGCGGTTAGAAAAATCCACTCAATTTTACACCTACTCCATTATATAAAGGTGGAAACTTATATCATCAACTTACACTTACGTGATGTCATTGCTAGTATTAGACTGACTGAGATAAATGATGCATCTAATTCAAAAGTGTCATACAATAAGCACATCTTTTATAAAAATTATATACCTGAGATTAGGCTGTGTGTCTCCACTCTTAAACACTTCTGGCGGATCCATAGAGCGGTTACTCTTCATAGACACACAGCTGGACTCTGGGTTTGAGCTCTTCTGCTGGACTGAACTGGAATAGAGAACAGATTCAGTTTAATCCTTTAGATTACTGTGTTTGTTCTTTATGAGAGGAACCATATTAATATAAACACTTTCATCTTAAATCACTTTGAGGAAACTTTATGATCTTTTTATTTAATATTTCATGTTAGTTAGTCAAAAACTGGTCTTTTTCTGTAATGCAATACAATATTTGACAGTGTTTGTTGAAAGTACCTGCATCCTGGAGAAAAATCTTCCTCTCTTGATCCTTGTGAATCAGCCATGATGAGGCTGCAGGAGAATCTGATGAGTTTGATCTCCTCCACTGACTCTGAATGAAGAAACATTCACACACTAAATTAAATGATTAAACAACCTTCATAATTTTGTGTGGGAGAAAAAGGATCATGTGACTGTGTTAACTCAAACTCCCCGATCACACTAAATGTGTCTCTATAGCACGCATTGTGTTTATCGTGCAATGTATACGCCAAAATGAGTTTTTACGTGCATATGATACGCATGCACTCAAAAAAATAATTCATTGGATGAACATGATTTAATCATGCCACCTATATTCCATCTAAACAAACCAAGTTAAGTCAACCAACCTTTATCATGTTATTTGAACACAAAATAGATGTGTTGGTTAAACATGATATTAATATTTCCATTTAACTCATTTGCATCTTTTTTGAGTTACATGTTCATTCTTACTCAAAAAAATAACTCTTTGATTTTCCACATGATTAACTTGCTTTATTTCAGCATTATGCTATTCTGTTATTCCAATTTAATGTACTTACGTTGGGTCAACTTAATTTATTAAGGTTGATTCAACTTATTTACTATGGTTGGACACAGCTTAATTTAATAGTGTCAGCCCAACTAATTTACTTAATTTGCATTCAACTTATGTGTTTGTTATTTTCATTCACCCATTCATATTTTATTTATTTTAGTGACACATAATTAAATGAATAGACTATAGCTAGCTATTTGCTAGCAGTAGCACATATTAGCATCTTAAATGCTAAGATTTACATGCTCCTTCAACCAAAGCAGTTAAAAGTAACCAAATCAGTCCACAGCCAAACAAAATGCTCCACACTTCTCCACAATGGTAACCCACTGTATTTTAAATGGTTCTAATAATTCCAACGTAATTGAACATTAAACACAATTACACACTATCAAGTCTTCCCCTTTTCTCATTTTCTCAAAAAAAACAAAACATAAAATAACACTTAATTTTAACATTTATTCTCTCTTAATTCAACCATATGCAAAGCATGCTGGGAATTAACAAGCACTGCCCAGTTTCAGTTAATGCAACACAAATCATTCATGTAATCCAACACAAACGGATTAAGTAAACTTAAATTTTACATATTAAGCAGATTGAACACAATCAAATTAAGTTAGGGCAAAATGGCAGTTGGCGTCGCACTATACTGCCACCCTCTGGATGTAAGAATTTTTTTACTTAACATAAATGGTTTGTGTTTAGACAACACATTAGGATTTTGTACTGTTAAGTTGAGACATAATTACGTGGACCTTACAAGTCAACAAACACAATTATTATAAGTAAACTAAATATAAATATATTATGTAAAGTGTACAACCTTCCTAGTTCATTTTTTTGAGTGGTAGGTTTAGTAGTGGTAGGGTACGTGCATATTATACGCCAGGGCCGTGCACAGGGGGGTGGCCCGGTGGCTAGAGCCACTGCCCTTCTGCCCTCATCAGCTGAGGTGCCCCTCTCGCCCCCCTCCCTAACCCTCCAGAAGATTCCCATAAAAACGTTCTGTTATCGCTCCGCTAAAGATCCACTGATTCCGCTGATCCGTTCCGTGTTTTCCTGCTCGCTCCGCAGCGTCACTCATAGACAAGCATGTGCCCGCTCTTCGACGACAGATTCAGAATAGAATTTCGTCCCATTCACAGGTAGATTACAAATTACATTCCACATTACAGACAGTAGTCGATCCACAAAATTAGTATTTTGGTAATATGTTTTTGTATTTCTGTCGCAAAATGTTTTGCTCCTGGTCTTCAAATAGTGCTAACAAGTTACAACTCGTGCAACATCCATGTTCTTGGAAGAAAAGCAAATGTGTTTTGTGCCGTTAGCCACCTTGTAACCTACTATACTAAGGTACTATTCATTTAGATTAGAACACATTTAGATAATATATAGTATATTACCTTTTTATTATGTATAATGTTAATATGGTCTCATTAAAATATTATAAATATGATGTATGTTATAGATAGATACTATATCAACTAAGGCAACTGATTATAATGGGAAATATATTTACAGGAGTTAAAGTGTGAAAAACTGTCTGCTAAATATTCTATACATAATGATTTACCCTCTGGCTTTCTAGAACTTTGATTCAATTTTTGCCATGTTGAATAGGCTTTGTCTTTGCTCTTTTTTCACTCCGTTCTTCTAATTTTGTGAAGGCATTGTTTTTTTGTCTACAAAATCTGCAAACAACAGAAAATGTTATTTATTCGTGATTTATTTATTAGTGTTATTTATATTAGATTAGATCAGGTTAAATAATTTGATTGAACAAGAATTCTAATTTTCACTACTCCCAGTGTATGATTGCAGAACAATATATGTTTGAAAATTTATGGAGCAACAGATTTTGTGTGAAAATAAATCAGAAAGGTGGTTTGTTTAAAAATCTTATTAATGTATGAGGTGGCAAGGAGGTACACACGGGGTAAAACCAGCATGGTAAGACACAGTATTGATAAAAATACTTAAGCTAAATTAATATGCTTTTAATAATGTCTAAGTTGATACTTGTTCAAACCAATCACTTTAGTAAGGTTTATAACAATTTTGGAGTTATTTTGATAAATTAAATAATAAATGTTTGTTCAATAAATATAGGCTATCTGTCATAATTTTCATTTTAAAAATACAGAAACAAGATTCTTGAGATCTTTGTATTTAAATTGCTACATAAGTCTAAAACATTAAAAAATATATATAAAATAGTAGATTAAATTAGCACAGAATCAACTTTGATCAAGTCAATGATCAGCCAAATTTCCAAGTCCATCATCAAAAGCGTTTATGAAAAAAAGTGCTGAGCAGAATTTGTGCCATTGAGTGGTATAAAAGAGAATTAAGTCAAATGCGCATTTTACCCTGGTGTGACTTTATAACTGTTGTAACCTGTATATCATTTCAATTTATACTTTAAGTGTATAATATTAAATTAAATGTCTATACTACTTCCATAGGATGAGGCAGCTCAGAGAGTGAGAGCCCACTGAGCATCAGACAGTTAAACTGGCATTGACATTGAATTATTTAATTGGAAGAGTAATTATAACAACATAACTTGATTTTGCACTAAATCCTAATTGTAATCTTATTGCCCATATAAAAGAGTTGTTTTTAATTTTCTGTATTAAGATGATACTGCCTCATTCAAACTCCTTATAGTGCCCCCTTTTTTGGTTTAAGCCACTGCCCCTCAAAATGTCTGTGCACGGCCCTGTTATACGCATGGGTAGGATTAGTCGTGTGTGGGGTGCGTGTGTATAACACGCAATAAAGTGCGTATCAAATGCACGCGAAAACTGCGTATCATATGCACGTAAAAACTCATTTTCGCGTATAAATTGCACGATAAACACAATGCGTGCGATAGAGACGCATTTTCATGAGATCAGGCTGGCCTATTCACAGACAAACGATTAAATAACTGAAACCGAGTAACGCTGATTGAACATGTTCAGTCGGGTGAAAAAGAAAACAAATCCCTACCCGCCAAACACAAAAGAAACACTGAAGTGAAAGAAACCCTTTAAGATTTCATATCACACAAACAATCACTTAAAATGTCAAATGCCAGAGATTCATATTAATATGAGGAAGTCACCACAAATAAACACTCACCTTGATCAAACTTTTACAAGATACAGGATCTCAAATCCTCCAGCTTTAACATCATAAAATTCCTTCTTAAACGTTGATAAACACCTGCTCGGTTTTTTCCGTATAGTATACGTATACGTATTTTACCTGCTCAAAATGGCGACAGGATAACTTACTTTCACTTTCTATGAGTGACGACAGAGACAGAGAGAGAGAGAGAGAGAGAGAGAGACGCGCATTCACGAGAGCACCGCGACGCATGCGTATGAGAGCAGACTTTGTAAATAAAGTGGTAAATTGTGTTTTTTGCGCAAAAAAAGCACTCGCGTATTTTTCAGTTTGTTTTTATCTGTTAATTATTTTTTTATATTTTGTCGTTCATTCAATTTTGTTTTTCTCTCTTCTCTTAAGATTTTCGTTAGTTTTCTTAACTATAGAACGTTCCTATCATGTCCAAACTTTGTCCAAAATTCTAACCTTTCATTGAAGTAAAAGAATTGAAAGTGGGGGGGAAATCACATTATGAAATAAATGTTTATCTCCAAAACACGTCGGCCACAATTATTGGCCCCCCTAGAATTTTTTATGAGTAAAATATCTCTGAAGTATATTCTCATTAATATTTACCTTTATTTAGCACACCAGGGTGACTAGGAACATTAAATTGTCCAGCTATGACTTCTTGTTTCACAGGAGTTTAAATATTACGAATACACAAAGGCCAAACTCCCTTAATCATCCATCACCATGAGTAAAACCAAAGAATATAGTTCTGATGTGCATCAAAAGATTGAGGAGCATCACAAAATAGAAAGTGGCTGTAAGAAAATAGCTAAAGAATTGAAAATCCCCATTTTGACCATCAGGGCAATAATTAAGAAGTTATAATCAACTAAAGATGTTACGAATCTGCCAGGAAGAGGACGTGTGTCTGTATTGTCTTAATGGACAGTGAGGAGGAAAGTTTGAGTGGCCAAAGACTCTTCAATAATCACAGATGGAGAATTGCAGAGATTACTTGAGTCTTGGGGTCAGAAAGCCTAAAAAAAAAAAATTATCAAACAACCCCTAGATACCCACATGTTGTTTGGGAGGGTTTCAAGAAAAATCCTCCTTGCTCCTCCAAAAATAAACTCCAGCATATTCAGTGGTCAGACACGACTGGATCTTCAAAAGGGACTGGATTCTGTGGTCAGATGAAACAAAAAAAGGGCTTTTTGGCAGCAAACCCACCAGATGTGTTTGGTGCAAACAGGGATAAAAAGTATCCCATGCCTACGGTTAAATAAACTGCTGGATCTTATATGTTGTGGGCCTTTTTTTTTTGCTGGAGATCCTGGACATCTTGTTCAGATACATGGTATTATGGATTCTAGCAAATACCAACAGATAAAAAATCAAAACCTGTCTGCCTCTGCTAGAAATCTTATAATGGGCCGTGGTTGGATCTTCCATCAGGACAACGGTCCAAAACAAACATCAAAATCAACACAAAAATGGGTAACTGAGCACAAAATGAAGCTTCTGCCATGACCGTCCCAGTCCTCTAAACTGAACCCTATAGACGAATCCGGCGAAACTACCGGAAGTAGGCGGGCGCCATTACTGAGCTGTTGCTGGGTAGGGTTGCGTCATTGCCTCCTATTGGTTTGGTTGCGTCCACTGGAATAAACAGCCCGCGATTTACGACTGTCACTAACCTTACATCTACAACTTTCCTATTCTTCCTCTGCAGAGTTATTTGTACAGTATGAGTGTTGTTAATGGTCTGTGAAAATCGTACAGGTCCTTTTAGAACTATGTGTTTATCATCTGGTAGAGTGTAGTGTAGTAGAGTGACCAACCCATCCGGAGCTCAGATAATTTTTTTGACCCTCTATCAGTGACCTGTAGCTGGCATTTTGTTGATCATCGGATGCCAGGTGAAGGAGAAAATACTCTTGAATACCTTTAAAACAACATAAGGGCGCGTTGGGGCAGTAGTAACATTACTGTTAGGCTATGTCTGTTGTTAATGTTTGATTTGCTTGACTGTGACTCTCACTCTGAGAACCAACAACGCTAGCAGTTAGCTGTACCTTACCCTTTCCTTTTGAAATGTGAAAATAAATAATGGCCACATATGAAAAACATGAATTCGTTTATTTTATATCATTCATTTATTTTTTGTTGCCCAATGGACAGATCTTTTTGTAGTTTCCTCGTTAGCTAGCATAGCTATTGCCAAGCTATTTTCATAAATAATCTGTAAAATCGTTTGTACCTTCATCTGTGACTGGAGGCCACTGTCTAACATCATCAACCCAACAAGTCATACTGCCTGGCTGTAGCTGTCATCGAGGGTGCGTTATCACGGAGGTTTGTTTACATACCAGTAACAGCTCAGTAATGGCGTCGCCACAAGATGGCAGCCTACACAGAACGCTCGTCGGATTCGTCTATAGAAAATGAGTGGGGTGAACTGAAGAGAAGAAGCACCAACATGAACTTGTGAATCTGGAGAGATTCTGTATGGAGGAATGATCGCTGATCTCTTGTCAGTTATTCTCCAAACTCATCAGGCATTATAGGAGAAGACTCAGATCTGTTATCTTGGCAAAAGGAGATTGCAAAAAGTATTTAATAACAGGGTGCCAATAATTATGGCCAGCGTGTTTTAGACAAAAACATTTATTTTATAATGTGATTTACCCCCACTTTCAATTCTTTTACTTCAATGAAAGGTTTGATTTTTGCGAATTTTTTGAATGAAAGATCAAAAGGATAAACGATGCAGATTTATTTTTTACAGCCATTTTTAATCATAATTACCAGGGGTGTCATTAATTCTGACCACCACTATATATACACCCCTTAACTCGTTGATTGGGTTGATTAACTAAGTGTTTAATTAAGTTTGATTATCAGAATGTGCTCCACAGGTGTTTAATTAGGTTTAATTATCCGAACGTGTTCCTCCCGAACTTTGTTAAATAAAACATCATATAATGAGCGAGTTCATCATAAATCCATCTTCCAACCTGTGTTTTTGGTCTTATCCTGAATCACTACGGTTCGCCTATAATAAGTGTTTATTCAGAGTAGCACAGTACCTGCGTGACTCGCAATAGACAAACTATGGCGACAAATCAATGACAAAATGAACGGAGCGCACAACTGATTCTGGCGCGCGCAGTAAATGACTTTCGCGAGAGGATAACAGGGGCACGTTCAAGTTCAAAACGGTGCGCAACGTTTTGCTATGGTTTCCGGGTTGAACGTCATGTTTCCTGGAAACGGCGTGCACCGGTGTGCAACAGGGTTTGAGATACGTTTTCTCTTGTTTGGTGGGTGTGTCAGAACTGCAGTCCAATCAGCAGCAACATGTATATAAAGCACGCCGTATTAAAGTGAACTCGCACAATGGGTTCAAGGAAAGTAATTTACAAATGTGTTCGATGCAGCTCGGTATACGCAACAACTGAGGATATTACAAGACATGTTTGTCGTAAGTTTTCTTGTAAAAATATAGGATTTAGATAGGTGGGCAAATGCATTTTTGGCTCAGTGCATGCATTGTTTTAGTTTGACAGGGTCGGCGCTAGCTTAGCTTAGCATAATGAATGGAATCCTTTGTTGCCAGCTAGCATGTCCTGAGTAAAAGTGATATAAAAAATAAAAAAAACCCACTTAATTACTTCTTGTGGCCTGCATATTCACAACGAGTACAAATAGCGATGCAGGTTAACACTAGGCGATTTCCTAGGCAGATATTGACTTATATATTAAGGACTATATTAAGGGGAAGCACAGGCAAAGCACTGCTACTTGGGCATGATATCTCTGCGCCCAAGTAGCAGTGCTTCGCCTGTGCTTCCCCCTAATATAGTCCCAAGTCAATATCTGCATAGGAAATCGCCTAGTGTTAATCTGCATCGCTATTTGTACTCGTTGTGAATACGCAGGCCACAAGAAGTAATTAGGTGGGGGTTTTTTTGTTTTTTTTTGTTTTTTATATCACTTTTACTCAGGACATGCTAGCTGGCAACAAAGGATTCCATTCATTATGCTAAGCTAAGCTAGCGCCGACCCTGTCAAACTAAAACAATGCATGCACTGAGACAAAAATGCATTTGCCCACCTATCTAAATGTAGGAAAGAAGGTGAATAAGCCCTATTTCAAAAAACGGTGGAGTGTTCCTTTAAAAAACGTTGTGCAACGTTTTGTTGGGGCTGAACGCAGCCGATGTTACAGTTACTGCACTTGCCGCCCAGAACAAAAGAGAACATCCCGAGTGAAGGGATTGCTGAAACTGAAATGGAAGCACACATCTTACCAAATTCAGACTAAAACACATCTATTTAGCCTCACATACTGACTTTATTTGTAGTTCATACTGTTTTAATACCCTGTATTTTCTTTCTCATTTTTAGGAAAAGCACTTAATTACCATTGTTTATTTCTATACCAAATGTCATTTGCAATGAAGCTAAAAATATAAACAACTACATCATTATGTTGATATCCTATATTTTTACAATAAAACTTACGACAAACATGTCTTGTAATATCCTCAGTTGTTGCGTATACCGAGCTGCATCGAACACATTTGTAAATTACTTTCCTTGAACCCATTGTGCGAGTTCACTTTAATACGGCGTGCTTTACATACATGTTGCTGCTGATTGGACTGCAGTTCTGACACACCCACCAAACAAGAGAAAACGTATCTCAAACCCCGTTGCACACCGGTGCACGCCGTTTCCAGGAAACATGGCGTTCAACCCGGAAACCGTAGCAAAACGTTGCGCACCGTTTTGAACTTGAACGTGCCCCAGATCTACACGCGAGGAAACAGGAACTCGCGAGCTCATTCAAACCCTGCGCGCGCGCGTGACATCTCCTCTGCACGCAATATAAGCCCTCGCGCGCGCGCGCATGATCATTCCCCACGCTCTCACGCTTGATCTCCTCTCGCCTGCTGCTTTTGCTCGCTCGAACCAGAGAAAATATTGAAAATATCATATTTATCGGTTCTGGCTGGCTCGAACACTTTTATTTTTGGCATTCGAGAGGCGGGACTTACTGTTTTAATAACCTCAAATGTCATTGGTTACAATGTCATTGGACGCCTGTCCTTGACTTCAGACATGAGACATCACTTAATTTGTTTTATTTATTTATATTAAAGTGTAATGTGATTTAATGCATTGATAATATAGAATAGATTCTTACCAGATACTTTATTAACAGGAAGTCTTACTAGTGATTGCATTGTGTTGTTAAGATATGTTTACAGACTGTAATGATGCATTTCCATGGCTATTAGCATTGTAAATCTACCAAAATTCTTATACATTTTTACATTTTATATTTACAACACTATGATTTGTGTTATTTAACACTCTATGTTAAATGTAGGCTAATGTAATAATCTATAAGCCAAGGCATATTTAATTTCACTCATTCACTTCACCTTGAAAGGAAATATGATCCATGTGTCCCAGTGCACTGAAATATTTCATGAAAGTACTTACTATTTTGATGTTGGTTCTTCGTTAATATATCATGTTTTCTCCTTCACGGCACAGCCTGAAAAACACCTTCAGTTGAACTGAACTTTGTGTTCAGAAAAGAGTATGTAATCTAGCAGGTTTTTCTGGATTTGGCACATGACCTACTTTGACTGGAGAGAGAAAAAATAAATCACAGAACAGCATCAGTCCCTGAAAATCACATGAATCCTGCGGAAAAATTCTTATTCATGTCTCAAATCAAAACATACATATACTCTGTAAAATACAGGATAAGATTAAGTGAGATCCCCTGGAGTGAGATGATTTTTAATGCTTGAAGAAACATACAAAATTCCAAACAAACCCTGAAAAAGACAAATATTAATACAATTCCAAGAAGTCCAAATGGCAGCAAACAGAATAAATAAACAACATAAACCTAAAGAGATGTAAAGAACACATGTTCATAAATACATAAAATATTATCATCAGAAAATACCTTCAGAAGATTACATAGTTTAAGGGCTTTTTTGTTACACATGAGTCTTAAAGATTAGAAGTCTGAACCAAACCATCAGGAACAGCTTTTGACAAAGACATATACATTCAGAGTAATATTGTATTTTTCATTGGAAATTTCGTTCCCCATCCATAATGTGTGCAATGGATCAGACACCTTTATCCATCCAGTCCTGAAAGTCCTTTCTTTTTGCCAAAGAAATTTAAACTGAATTTGATTAATATCCTTTATCCACCTGTCAGAGATACCTAAAGAATATGTAGGGTAAATCAGCCTGGAAAGTACTTCGATTTTTCTTCGAGCCAAAAATGGTGATATCACTTTGTAACCACACATTTTAAAAAAAATCTCTAATTTTAGTGTCTTTAGTAATAACAATAATAATTGCCAAATATTTTACCTCATTTTTTAATGGAATATTAAACAATTGAGATTCAGTCCGATTATGCACTGCCATCAACTCGTACTTTTTAAAATGTAATTTCAGACCAAAGGCTTTGGGCAGCTGGGATCTGCTCTGCATCACGAAGAAACAGAGTAGCATCGTTTGATAATTGACCCTTCGCTAAGCCACGCCCGAAAACCGCCACAGGCTAATCGTGGCTTAGCAACCGTAACTAAGCGCGGGAGGTCTGGCAAGCTTTCGAGCGAGAGGGAAACATGCCGAAGCGTTGTGCGTATGGATTGTGCAAATCTGATACCCGGTATCCTAAAAGTTTGGACGGGGTGGTGGATTTTGTTCCCTTCCCGAAACCTAAAACCCAAGGGGAGAAATGCCGGGCGTCATCTTCATTTATATAGCGCTTTTATCAATGTAGATTGTTCCAAAGCAGCTTTACATTGATAATAGGAAATGTTTTGGCTTTATAGCAGCTCTAGAATAAAGTTATTGTCCAGCTCGTGGATTAAGCAGTGTGATTAAAGACAAGACGGAGGCTCACTGACATAACTTAACGTTACTTAAAAATATATTTCAGCATTTTGTTAATCGACGGCCAAACTAGTAACGTTTCCCCCAATCCGATCGCGACTCTCCCGGTGTTAGTTCTAGTAAAAGTAAAAGGTAACGTTAGTTAGTAAAAGCAGGGAACATCACGGGGCTTGCCGGAGATCTCCAAGGAAAAGGTTGGTATGCAAACTTAATCAGTTCATAACAGTAGTCACTAATGTGACCCACGACGTGTGAGCAGTAACGTTAGCCTGGCGCGCTAAAATAAGCGGGAGAATGTTATCATTGCAAAGTGGTCAGGCTAATGTCTTGTGTTTATTCCACAATACTTATGGATAAGCTGTTTGATTTATAAATATTAGAATGTTAAAATTTTCACATTTCACTTACCCTGCTGTGCATGCACAGAGCTGTTCCTCAATTTGTGTGTTTCCCATTTGAATGGTCAGCGTATGAGGCGGCTGCTGCTTGCGCTGGGACCTAACATTATAGACTTTAGCTTCAATTTTGATGAAATTATTCTCTAATCGTTTGCATATTATGTCGTGGATATAGCCCTCGAATGCATACTGCAGTCTTGCTCTCTCATATTTTCACCTGTTCGCCAAAAATGACTAATTATCTCCTTGGGAATGTCTGAAACCAGTGCATACATACTGTAATAGACGTGCCAGGCACAAAAGCTTGACAGGCATAGCAACAGTAACTAAGGAGGGCGGGGCTTAGTGAAGGGTCAATTGGCTTATTAATAGCTGACTCCCCAAGCCATTCAAGGACCTAATATCTTTACTATTTCAGTCTTATCTTACAAGTTCAGCTATTAAAATAAACAAATACGGACTTGTCGGATCACTTTGTCTAATACCTCTGTTGATGTTAAAATGTGTTTTCTGTGTTTTCTGTTTTCTCTCGCTCCCTGTCATTTTCTTAGGCTCCACCTCTAATCTTCTGTTGGTTTGGAAAGCTGTCATTCTTTATCAATGGTGTGATGTCAACTCCTCCGCAGCCAATCAAGTCCCGCCAGCAGTTAAAAGGAAGCCAAAACAAACGCGAGGAGGCAACTTCTTTTGTACGCTAATTTTGTTTTGTGAATGTCTTAACCTTGTTGCTTTTAGTTTGCCATCTCGTTTTTGAATATTGTTTTGATACTTTTTCCCTTTAGTTCTCTTTCTGTCTTTTGATGCCGTTGTTTGCCCTATAAAGTGGACAGGTTATATGTCACGTGACTTACATAAAGAAACACCTAGGTAACTCACTGTATATATACCCCAGGTAAGAAAGTGAACGCCACCCTCTGTATGTTTTGTATTTGTTAGAGTAAATAAGTTAGGGCGTTTGATGCTGAAGATTTGATTTATTTTCCTTTATTTTTGTTAAATAGTTTAGAGGTTTAATTACAAGTTAGAATTAGTTTTGTTTTGTTCTTTTCATTTCTTTGGCTTCACTAATTGCGTCACTTTTTTCTCTTAGGTTATTTATTTATCTGTTATCTATTTTTGATCTGTAAATATTTTGCTTATTTTTCCTTACTTATTTTCACCATTATTATTATTACTATTATCCACTTCTTTGCATAATTATTTTCACTTATGTATAATAAATTATTTTTCTTTCGCATCACTTTGTTATGTGTTGTCTCCTGCCACCACAATCACTCCAAATTTGATCATGACCTCAATGCTACCTCTTCTGACCCTAGAGAATAAGAGGTCATAACAACAAGATGATTGTAACCTGTTTGGCCATTCAATACAAGTAAATGAGGAGAAGCAGATTACAAGCAAATTATGAGGAAAGGCATTTATGTGGTCCGAGAGCAACACATTAAGGTAAATGTTAATAGGCAGTAAATGTCATTTTCTGTCATAAACAGTTTGTACACTGTAAAAACAAACCTATAGTATCTACCCAATAAAATTGAGGTAACAATTTGCACTCACTTTGTTTGGGTAGATTTCATCCCATATTTTTGAATAAAGAGTACCTACATTTAAAGGGATACTTCACATCTGGAAAGATGAATGTGTATTTAAAATAGGTCATTTATGCAGAAGAAATGTGAAATTATTTTAGAATTTGGAGCTTTCTAGACTAAGAAAAGCCAGAAAATGTATTTTTGGCTTATGTGGATGAAAGACAACAACTCCCAGAATGCACTTGCTTCGCTTAAATACACAGATTTATATCCATTCAAGACCGGGCCAGCAAGTGGACGTTGTGCATCTTCGAACTGTATTGCTGAGATTAAGATCTGGATGTCCAACAATTTTCTGTCTTTAAATGGCTCAAAAACAGAAGTTATGCTCCTTGGCTCTCCTCATCAACTACGAAAGGTTGGGTCTCCTACTCTGTATGTTGATGGTGTTGCCTTGGAGTTTCAGAGCAAATTAAAAAATCTTGGTGTCATATTTGATGCCACACTGTCTTTTGAGCCTTTTGTGCAGAATACGGTTAAGACATCCTTTTATCACCTCAGAAATATAGCACGCTTATGTCCTATGTTGTCCTTCTCAGTTGCTGAGAAGTTGATAAATTCTTTTGTCTTTTCATGTATTGACTACTGTAACGGTCTTCTAGCTGGGGTATCTAAATCATCAATTGACAAACTGCAATATCTACAGAATTCGGCTGCTAGAGTGTTGTCTGGGGTCAGGGCTCGGGATCATATAACCCCTGTCCTGGAGTCTCTACACTGGCTACCTGTCAGGTACCGTATTGATTTTAAAATTCTTATGCTGGCATTTAAATCTCTGCACAATCTGGCTCCTCAGTACTTGACTGACTTATTAATGCCTTACACACCTTGTAATCTGCGTTCCTCGCAGAGTGGTTTCTTGGTTGTTCCCAAGACACGGCTTCGGTCCAGGGGTGATCGAGCATTTTCTGTCTATGCTCCCAAGCTTTGGAACTCTCTCCCGGCCGACATCAGGGAAGCAAATACATTAGTGACTTTTAAATCTCTTCTTAAAACATTTTATTTTAGGATTGCTTTTACTTGATTTTCATTTTTTGTGGTTATTTTTTGTATTCAAAGTGTGTAGTTTCTCTGTTATGTTTGCTTGTAAAGCGCTTTGAGAAAGCAACTTTTAAAGACGCTATACAAAATAAATGTATTATTATTATTATGCTTTAATACACAAGTTAATTTGATTCAGATGTACTGATAATATGTTATATTTAACCCCTGTTTAGAAGCTTTTTCCTCTAATTACACAACATTGTTGTAAAAAAAATCGTTTAATTGGAGTGAATAGAGTTGTCGCGATTCTCTCTCTCTATATATGGCTCTGGCCTTTATGTGGAACAGGCAGCTTTCTCGACCAATGAGAAACCATTCATGTTGCATTTTTTTTGGTTAGTCAATATATATAAGTCATAGCAGCAAACACACTGTGAGATGATCATGACACTTAAAATTATCACAGGCTATCTTTGTATCGAAGCTTATGTGTAGCAATATTCAATTTGAAATGTAATATGCAAAATGACAATGCAATATGTAAAATGGCAATGCATTTCTGTATTTTAATTTTAATTTTCCCATCATTTGTGCAATGTTTGGTGCAAAATGAAAATGAAAATTAAATTATAAAATTTACATTTGCCATTTCATACACTAGTTTTAATATTTTAATGTTCAAGCAAAAACTGTGGCAAAATTGTAATTTAAATGTTATTTTTTCTTAATTGCATTTACACTCACAGTTAAGACACTTGCGATTGCATTTCCATTAAGTGTCACGCAATGAATGTAGCAAAAATCAATGTGCAATTTGAAAATGCATTCTGAGCCGTGCCTGCTCAATCACTGCGTGAAGTTGGCCCCGCCCCCAACCAATGCAAAACGTCGGCAAAATAGGCCACATTCACCCAAAATAGACTCATGTTTGTTCTAATTTGCGCCGATAAACGTTTATTTTGTGCTGCTTCGGTTTCTTAAATATTAAAATATTATTTATTGGTCATTCTGAGGTCACTCAGCCCCCCTACCTGCTCCACATTGACCCAAAATAGTCTTGTTTGTGCCGGTTAAAGTTTCGTGTGCTGCTTCGTTGTTTAACCTGCTCCACATTCACCCAAAAAAGGCTATAGGTCGATGAATTTGACCCGTCAGATTCCGTGACCATGTACATATGTATTAATACCTTATCAATATGCTTTATAAAATGGAAAGGGACTCGCATATGTCTGCCTCATATTTTATGATTATACAGCTGAATAAACAGAGATGGTCACACATCACATTTGTCACTTTATTGAACATTACAGTCAGTTATAAATAAATAAAGAGCGGTCACATTTATTTTTCGGTAGCTATTAATACCGAATACCAATGGAGCTTTGTCATATTATGTGATCACAGGGTAATAGGCCTATGCATTTGTAAGGAAAAACTATAGGTTCTCCAACATTATTGGGTATTACAGTTAATAGTAGGCTAATAAGAATAAAGATAAGCATGTATCAGACAATGACAATATCTTATACAAAACAAAACCATCAACACAGTCCAGCATCAGACAACAGCAGCGCAGCATATTGACATGGGTGTCGATGACGCTTGATAGGCAGAACACTCTCCCAGACCCAGACGGTCCAACATCGTACTGGTTCTATCACCTGCAGACGCGTAATAATCTTCGGAAACACTACCATTCTCTGTCCATGCTCCACTTCATCTGCTAGTGAATTTAACGCACGTATCAGCTCTGCCACCGCCCTGTTTCCTTCCAACACCTCTAAATACGCACCAAAGCCTATGTTTACCTGTTGCCGAGGTAACGGGCACGTGATCGGCTCAGAATGCATTTTCAAATTGCACATTGAATTCTGCTATATTCATTACGTGACACTTAATGGAAATGCAATCGCAAGTGTCTTAACTGTGAGTGTAGATGCAATTAAGAAAAAATTACATTTAAATGACAATTTTGCCACAGTTTTTGCTTGAACATGTTAAACATATCTAATCATTTCTGTAATACATTTTAATTTTAATTTTGCTACTTATAAAGCGTTAAAATGTATTCAATTTACATATTAAAACTAGTGTATGAAATGGCAAATGTAAATTATATAATTGAATTTTCATTTTCATTTTGCACCAAACATTGCACAAATGTATGGGGAAATTAAAATTTAAAATCAGAAATGCATTGCCATTTTACATATTGCATTGTCATTTTGCATATTACATTTCAAATTGAATATTGCTAAACATAAACTTCCATATTCTTTGATCACAAGACCGTGACAATGGCGTCTGTGAACCGCTTTCACTGTACGACATTTAGGAGCCATGACCCCAGAAATCACCACGATTGTTTCACAATGCTCGTCTTTTGTCTGGGACAGCCCAAAATCGCACAGTGTGTATCGGGCATTAGATAGAATAAATCTTTTTGTAGGAGTCTTTGAGCGTTGTAAGTATGCAGCTATTATACATGTAAAAACAGCTACATAGCAGACTAAAGAAAAACAAGAAAATGCATCATATGACCCCTTTAATACATTAATACAAATGTAATAAAACTATTATTAAAAATATGATGTATAAACTCAAGCTTCCATCGTTTGTTTTCCAAAAGTAAGCTTGAACTGTTTTTTTTTTCTCATAATTGTGAAAAATTAATCTTTCATTAGTCTTTGTCTCCCTCTGCTGGTACAACACAAACACATTCAGGCTCTCTATTTATTCTAACAAAACTCCAACCTTTTTGAGTTTATACTGTGTGTTTATTCAAATAAAATGGTGAATCTATGAATGTGAAACTGTATTTTGCTGCTGTGAAATAAAAGGTGTTTCACTGCCGCCTCATCAGGTCTTTCAGAGGATCATTGAAATCTAAATGAAGTCTTAATTTATAACAATGAAGTCACTGTATCTTCAGTCTCTGTTGATTCCGTTGACTGTGAGTCTCTGTAGTGGATCCTTATTCACCACCAGATGATCATCAGAAGATGAGACTGTCATCTAATACCTCAAATAAAATACACAGTCACATATACTGTACAGTATGAAACATCTTTTCATAAGAAAACTAACTAGATAATCTATATTAATTAATTCTCAAACATGATAATATAGCTTCTATCTGATGCTCAGAGTCACTTTACAATATCAAAAGCACATAAAAGGTCACTTTCACACAATGGACAGCTGATACAGAACCAGCAGAAATGATCATTACACTTAATATCAGTTAATAACAAACAACTCAAATATCAGATTATCACACACATAGAAAAACTTGAAGGGAAAAAGCTGAAAATAACATTAATATTATTTTCACAATCACTATGAGAAGCATTAAACTCATATTAAACACAGTTGAAAGTAAAGAGACCTACAGAAATTGAAGCCTAATTTAAGACTCATTATCTGATGATCTCAGACAAAATATTCACACACACACACACACACACACACACACACACACACACACACACGTGAACTGAACCTGGTACAACCTGATACAAATTACTTGATGAAAATTGTTAAGAACTATCCTTACCATATAGTATCTGCAGTTTATAATGTGGATCATCCTTCAGATCCTTCAGTAGCTTCACTCCTGAGTCTCCTAGTTCATTCTTAGACAGATCCAGTTGTCTCAGGTGTGAGGGGTTTGATCTCAGAGCTGAAGCCAGAGCAGCACAACCTTCATCTGTGACACCACAATCCTCCAAACTTTAGAGAACAATGACACACAAAACATTTATTTCCAAAGCTAAACATGGCAACTTAAAAAATAACAACATAATGCTGTCAAAATGAAATATATGCAAATACTGATGTGTGTGTGTGTGTGTGCGTGTGTGTGTGTGCGTGTGTGTTTGAGCTTGATGTATTTGTAAAAAGTTTAAGAAACTCTTAATACTAATGTAGTTAATGTCCAATAAAGGCTGTATTAAAGCACTTAGTGACATTTTCAGATTTTCCGTGAACTAATCTAAAGTGAGAACTATTTATGGTTAATAAGTTCTCTTATGAACCACTGACAACTCCTAAAGAACCGGTTTGTAAATAATGCAATACTTCATTTAGAAATGATAAATTGATCATTGTAACGACAATGAGAAGAAATCAACCACAGACTAATTTTCTTCCAGAAAATTAATTCAAACTCTCTACTTCCTGCCGAACAAAACAGAAGATTGGTTCAGAACGTCAAATGATCCTCATCACTCTGGCTATTTAAAAGAGCCTCCCCCAACACTAACTAAATAACTGGTCAATGGCTAGCTTTGTGGCCAACTACGGACTGGTTAAGATAAAGACAGTGTCCTCACAGTCCAGAGCCATAAGTCACCCATCCTGGCGCCACAGAGTCTGCAAAAGACCCTTCTAATGACCAAACCAACGAAAACCCCCCAACTAAGAACCTTTATGAGCCCAGCTAAAGGAAGAACTTGTCAATATGAGGGGGTTTTTAAAAGACAAATTGGTTCAGAAATGACACCACAGCATTCCTGACCCCTCCTCCTTAAGACCTCTGAACAGAACAAACAGTGTTCTGTCTCTTCAAACCAGAGAACTGATTCTTACCAATAAACTACATAAAATCATTTAAGAACAATTCTCAATGGACTTACAATCAAACAATCACGCAACTACATAATCCTGTGTGTTTCCACCACTTATATGCATATTCTAATAAGATATGCTTTAATCCCATATAATTCATGTAATTGTTATAATTATTAGGTGTGTGAATGACAGTGTGTACTGTTTCATATCAATGCTATCTTACGAACACAACTAGCAAGATGGCTTGAATGATATCGGTGTAATATGTTTTGATCTTCTTTTAATTAGAAATCATGTCTAAACTGTGGCCTCTGTCCTCTCTGCTTAAAAGTTAGAGAACACACCAACACTCCAGATTTACGATGAGACAAAGCCAGTGTCTAATTGGTCCGCTCTCTTCAGGAGGGGGGACAAACTTTTAGTTAAATCCTTAGACCCCAAAAACTAAGCTCTCTCTCTCGCTGCTCTCAAAGCTCTAAGCTCTCTAAGTTCCGGCAGACTAGTACCATGTAACAAACGAGCAGAAATAACCCAAATCAAGATCTGTAGAACATGGGTTAAACAGTTTCATTCAAGCCGTCTTACTACTCTCGTCTAAGTCTTCTTTTCTTTTCTAAGTCTTCCTTTATTTTCCGATTGAAAGTCTCGGTTTTAAGTTAAGTTTTGCTGCAAAGTTTCGTTCCACGATTCGCGGCTGCAACGCACGCTTTCAACTTCAAAGACTCATTCAACCATCAGCAACCGCCAGCCACACGTGACTGGTTCTCGCCCCATCTATCCATGCACAAGGAGACCACAGCCGACGAACGAACCCGGGGGAACCCTCTGTTACGCAACGAAGGGAATTCCCAAAAAGGAACGAGAAGACAAGCAAGTAACCTCCAGACTGAAAGCTAAACTGGTGTATTTATATAACTTTAATAACCTGCCTAAAACGATAGAAGGGTTAAATTAATGTTTGATGGTTCGTTCAGGTCATGTCTAAGTGCATTATGGAATCGTGAGATTTCATCCTTTCACTCTTAAACCCACTCTTTCCTCACTCTCTTCCTTTCTGCAACTCGTATGAATGTGTGTGTGTGTGTGTGCGTGTGTGTGTGTTTGTGTTAGACATTAGCTGTACGTGTTAGTATATAATCAATAAAGTATTGTTTGTATTTGAAAAGAGATTGCTTGTGTATGTGCTTATCAAATTTTATTGTCTTGAACTTCGATCAAAAGTTACCTATGCTGTTACCCTATTTCTTAATTTACTGTTAGGGGGTTATTCTTTCTTGGCCAGGAAGATATTATATTTCCTAGAGTTAATAATTGTTTATGCTTTCTGTTCATTGGATGAACTGATAAATTATCATATTATTGATTCTGTTACAGTAAATAATTGAAAATAATTAAATTATTAATTATTGATCATAATTCGTTATGAATAATAATTAATAATATTTATACGTGGGCGTATAAACGCTACATCATTAATAAAGTATGAAAACACAATTATTAAACACATTATAGATATGCTTATAAATCAAGAATACTGCATTTATAACTGTATTTATAAACTGCTTGTTAATGTCTATTAATGCTTTATAAATGATGAATTAACTGTTTACTAATGCTTAACTAATGATTAATAGCCTGCAGTTATTATAAAGTGTTACCAACTTTATCTAACTCAGGGGTCGGCAACCTTTTTGTCATAAAGTGCCATTTTTAAGTTTCTGAGTGCCAGTAAAAAACAGTAAAATCACTGTGCCACAACCCATATACCATCTTGAATTCCAAAAGATAGAACGAAATCATTATAAAGAGGTAGGGTACCATCCGTTGAGTTTTGCAGTGATTATATTTAAGTGCCAAACAAGTAACATCAAATGCATTCACCCTCCATAACAGTACATACAAATTTACATATCAGTTCAATTGTTTGTATGATAGAAAAACCTGAGTTTCCTCTCCTTAACTTCACTTCTTCTATGCTTATATCCGCATCCTCACCCCTCAGAAATGAGGACATCGCCCCCTAGTGTAGCGGAAAAGCATTAGTAACAGTGAATTCAACCTAGAACTGTTATAACTCTATAGCGGCTGACCAGAGCACTGCAATTACTTCTCACTTAAACTACAATCAAATGGATTTCCCCCGCACATTTCACGTCTGTCCTCTGCGCTTTATTCATCAGAAGTGCGCGGCTGCAAACACCCACAGCTTAGAAGGAACATTGTTTGTAGTTATCTGGATTTTTGATAAAAAATAAATGAAAAAAAAAGTTACAAAATATTGTGATAATTTGTGAATAAATCACGTAAAAACATCTTTGGTTCAAAGAGTATTTTTAGTTTCAACTGACCATAGAAATTTGATTGGTTCAAACAAACAAAAAAGTAAATCAATTACCGAGTTTAAGTAATTTTTTTACTTTGATCCAACAACAATTTTTTTAGTGATTATATAAAAACTATAACAAATTAAAACTGTATATCACATATAAATATTGAAAAATTGTAACAGAAGAGGTTAATGTAATGAACATTAAAGAGTCATGAAACCCCCCTCTTCCAGCTCAAGTCTACCTGACAATCATTCTGAAAAATCATCTTAAATGTGTATGGACGGCTGTGAGAAGAAGGAAGGGAGTGTGTGTGGCAGAGCAAGACAGGAGAGAGAGAGAGAGGGGGACGAGCAACTGCTATCTGTCAGCGGCCCATGCCGGCTCTCACTACATATCAGGGGGAAACTGGACGATTTTTATATCTGAAGTTAAATTACTACGAAATACATTGAACACCATCTGTTTTGTTCTCTTCAACAGTATAAATGTTTATATACATACAAGCTGAGCCATATCGCATTAATTATCGCAGGCAATACGTCCGCGATAATTAGTGCGATATGGCTTAGCTTGTCAGTTAACTACGGCTCTGTGTTGTAAATGCCGCTCCATCTGAAAGCAGGTGATGGCGATTTACTACTAATCAAGAAACCGGCTTTACTGACGAGATGCGCCTAACAATGTCATGCGATATATCGCCCAGCCCTAGGTCACGTATGATTTTACCACAGTGACTCCAGTTTACAGTGAGGATTCTCCAGTCCAGCAGAGAGCAGCTTCACTCCTGAGTCTCCTAGTTTATTCACAGACAGATCCAATGTTCTCAGGTATGAGAGGTTTGATCTCAGAGCTGAAGCCAGAGCAGCACAACCTTCATCTGTGACACCACAATCACTCAACCTGTAGAGAACAAATGACACTTTTCACTCTTCAAATATGTTTTTATCTTAATTGTTTTATAATATGTATGATGTATTTTATCTGAATATGTATGATATAATGCAATATCTCTTTTTTTAAACAATTCAACATGTCAGTGAGTTTTACTGTTATTCTAAGAGATTGAGGGCCCTATCTTGCACCCAGCACAATTGACTTTGTACACCGACGCATGTATCATTCCTATTTTGCACCTGACACACAGCGGACTTTTCCCTCCACAGACGCACGTCGGTAAATTAGGGAATGAACTTGCGCTCCCCGGGGGGCGGTTCAGCGAAAAGAGGAGGCGTGTTCCGGCGCAAATGTTCCCTGGTGCTATTTTGCAGTTTCAGAAAACAATTCCGCCACAGACCAGGAAAAACCTAGTCTAAAGTCAGTGGCGCGTTCAGATGCTATTTTAAGGGTGCATGCTTGACAATAATGTAGCGTGTGCACAATGTGCATACACTTTGCTTCTCTCATCTACACAGACGGAGAAGTTCCCATTTTTGCAAACCATACATAATTACAAGGACAAATATTACCACACAAGGGAAATCATTGTGGTGTCCATGAAGATGTGAAAAAAATAGGCATAAATCTAGCTTAAACATTTACCAAAATAATTATACGGCTGTTTAACCGAAGATAATTTTATTTATTTATTTATTTAATTAGTTTATTTGTCAGGGACAATGTACAAAATACATTAATCTTACGAAAAGATGTTTTGTACCAGAGTTAGCAAAAGCTATTTTTCATCTGCAGTCCCCGGGCAGGTGCACACAATATTAAAACATTACATTACATATAACTATCAGTAGCACTAACAAATAAATGCAATATTGGTTAAACAATGATCATTAAAAACTAATCAGATGTTTAAATGAAAAACTAATCAAAAAAACATCACAGCCTACAACATAGTCAAAAACATTTACTTCAATATTACATTTGTAAACTTTAAGTGTGCTGATGCTGACACAGCTGGTTATCAAGGATGTATTTCTTTAAGTTTCGAGAGAAATTATTCAGATCTACAGACAACTTTAGACTGTCTGGGAGTTGATTCCATTGTTTAATGGTTTTATATGAGAAGGCTGTCTGTGCAAAGGCGGAGGATCTTTTCGGGATAGCACAATTTCTGTGAGCAGTGGAGCGGGATGTTCGGTTCGTTTGTTCAGAATAAAGTTTTATGATTTTTTTCATTGAGGGTGGAGCAATATTATTAACAATTTTGAAAACGGTTCTTAAATTTGTATATCGAATTAGGGAGTCAAAACTTAATATTTTATATTTACTGAGAATATTGCAGTGATGATAGCGAGGGGCTTTTCTGTCAAGCACCTTTAACGCCTGATTATAGACCGATCTGAGCGGTTTGAGTGTGGTCTCGTTGACCTGAGACCAACAGGACAAACAGTAGATGATGTGTGGAGAGATCATGGCATTAAAATACATGAAAGATGCTTCAGTTGTCAAACTATTCCTAATGTGTCTAAAGATGGAGATATTATATTTAATAGAGTTGCACATTCTTTTAATATGTTTTTTAAAACTAAATGGACACCTAGATATTTTATCTCTGTCACAATGTTAATTTTGTGTCCATTAACATAGATGTTAGGCATATCTTTAACTTTATTGGACTTCGCGAAATACATTCCAACAGTTTTTTTTCAATATTTAGTGTTAAACAAGAAGATTTAAGCCAATTACTTATTTTGTCCATGGCTGAGGACAATTTAGTGGCTACTTGCTCCATATCCCTCCTATGTACGTAGATGATGGCATCATCTGTGTACATGATGATGTCTATGCCCTTGCACACAGCCGGAAGATCATTGATGTAAATACTGAACAACAAGGGTCCCAGAATTGATCCTTGCGGGACCCCAGTTGTGCCGGGCTTCAGAGAGGACAATATTTTTAATTATATATTATATAATAATTTTTTACCCTCACACATTGCATCCGATTTGAGAGATATGACTGTATCCAATGCAATGTCTCCATGGACAGATTATAGTTAGAGAGCTTAGACAGGAGGACACGGTGGTTTACCATGTCGAAGGCTTTTCGCAAGTCCAGAAACACGGCACCCACCATGCCCCCTCTGTCCAAGTTGGCCTTTATGTTTTCTATCAGATAGCAGCAGGCTGCGTCGGTGGTATGGTTACGTCTAAAACCAAACTGCATGGAGTGCAACAAATTATTACAATCTAAGTGATCGGTTAGTTGCTCTATGATGGCTTTCTCAAGAATTTTAGATGCTACAGGCAATATACTAATAGGCCTGTAGTTGCTTATTTCATTTTTACTTCCAGATTTATGAATTGGGGTTATAACTGCTGTTTTAAAGACACTGGGGAAGATACTCTCATCAATAGATTTATTCACAATATATGTAATAGCTGATGTTAAAATCTCCCTATGTTTTTAATGAGAGAGCTATCAAGTCCCCAGAAATCTTTATTTTTTGAGTTAGATAAGGATTGTATTATTTTATCTATTTTAGAATAATCAATGTGTTTAAAACACAGAACCTCATGATCATAAATGGAGGGCTGAGGTGATGAACAAGGATGAGGCAATCCAGAGGCGTGTTGGATAATTTCATTCACTGAATCAATAAAATAATTATTAAAATAGTTTGAAACTGTTAGACCATCCTTGTGGTTTTCGTCATTTATTTTCAGGTCATTATTCCACTCTTAGTTTGCATCTTTCCAGTTAATTTGTCTATAGTTTGCCAAAGTTGTTTAGAATTGCCCTTTGCTTGTTTAATTATATTCAGAAAAAACATTGCTTTTGCTTGTCTTAGCTGTTGAGTGACTTTATTTCGAAGTCCTTTATAGATCAGGTGATCAGTTGTGAGTCCCGTTTTATGGGACTTTTTTAATGCTGAATCTCGAGTTCTCATCAATTTCCATAGATTATCATTTAACCAAGGTAGAGGGATTTTGCCTTTAGGCTTTACCTTTTTTCCTTTAGAATGTTTAAAAACAAGCTGTTGAAACATCTTTATCAACTCACTAGAAGCTGTATTACTGTCTTTATCATTTACCATTTCAAACCAATTTACCTTTCTTATTTCATTATCAAACCTCTCAATATTTTTCCTGGAGATATAGAGTACAGATTCATTAATATCAACCTTATTTAAATTTTGGTAGCACGCTTTTGACAGTTTTCTTGCAACTAATGTTAAATTATGATCAGAAAGACCTGTTATTAAATTATAAACTTTACCGATTCAATCAGCTTTGTTAGTAAAAACTAAATCAATAAGCGTTTGAGATGTCTTAGTAATCCGAGTTGCTTTTTCAATCATTTGTGTAAAATTAAATTTTTGAGTAATCTCCTTTAGTTTATTTCTACCATTTTTATCGATCCAATTTATATTAAAATCCCCCATGAGAAGTATTTCTTTCGCATCACATGATTGATGTCGGAGGCCTATACAAAGCAAGAACAGCGAATGACATTTCCGGAGACAACCTAATTTTTATCCCCACACATTCCAAAACATCTCCCACTGATTCCATGTGTACACTTTGAAAACTGTCCTTGACATACAGTGAGGAAAATAAGTATTTGAACACCCTGCTATTTTGCAAGTTCTCCCACTTAGAAATCATGGAGGGGTCTGAAATTGTCATCGTAGGTGCATGTCCACTGTGAGATACATAATCTAAAAAAAAAAATCCAGAAATCACAATGTATGATTTTTTTAACTATTTATTTGTATGATACAGCTGCAAATAAGTATTTGAACACCTGAGAAAATCAATGTTAATATTTGGTACAGTAGCCTTTGTTTGCAATTACAGAGGTCAAACGTTTCCTGTAGTTTTTCACCAGGTTTGCACACACTGCAGGAGGGATTTTGGCCCACTCCTCCACACAGATCTTCTCTAGATCAGTCAGGTTTCTGGGCTGTCGCTGAGAAACACGGAGTTTGAGCTCCCTCCAAAGATTCTCTATTGGGTTTAGGTCTGGAGACCTAAACCTTGATATGCTTCTTACAGAGCCACTCCTTGGTTATCCTGACTGTGTGCTTCGGGTCATTGTCATGTTGGAAGACCCAGCCTCGACCCATCTTCAATGCTCTAACTGAGGGAAGGAGGTTGTTCCCCAAAATCTCGCAATACATGGCCCCGGTCATCCTCTCCTTAATACAGTGCAGTCGCCCTGTCCCATGTGCAGAAACCCCCCCCCAAAGCATGATGCTACCACCCCCATGCTTCACAGTAGGGATGGTGTTCTTGGGATGGTACTCATCATTCTTCTTCCTCCAAACACGTTTAGTGGAATTATGACCAAAAAGTTCTATTTTGGTCTCATCTGACCACATGACTTTCTCCCATGACTCCTCTGGATCATCCAAATGGTCATTGGCAAACTTAAGACAGGCCTTGACATGTGCTGGTTTAAGCAGGGGAACCTTCCGTGCCATGCATGATTTCAAACCATGACGTCTTAGTGTATTACCAACAGTAACCTTGGAAACGGTGGTCCCAGCTTTTCAGGTCATTGACCAGCTCCTCCCGTGTAGTTCTGGGCTGATTTCTCACCTTTCTTAGGATCATTGAGACCCCACGAGGTGAGATCTTGCATGGAGCCCCAGTCCGAGGGAGATTGACAGTCATGTTTAGCTTCTTCCATTTTCTAATGATTGCTCCAACAGTGGACCTTTTTTCATCAAGCTGCTTGGCAATTTCCCCGTAGCCCTTTCCAGCCTTGTGGAGGTGTACAATTTTGTCTCTAGTGTCTTTGGACAGCTCTTTGGTCTTGGCCATGTTAGTAGTTGGATTCTTACTGATTGTATGGGGTGGACAGGTGTCTTTATGCAGCTAACAACCTCAAACAGGTGCATCTAATTTAGGATAATAAATGGAGTGGAGGTGGACATTTTAAAGGCAGACTAACAGGTCTTTGAGGGTCAGAATTCTAGCTGATAGACAGGTGTTCAAATACTTATTTGCAGCTGTATCATACAAATAAATAGTTAAAAAATCATATATTGTGATTTCTGGATTATTTTTTTTAGATTATGTCTCTCACAGTGGACATGCACCTACGATGACAATTTCAGACCCCTCCATGATTTCCAAGTGGGAGAACTTGCAAAATAGCAGGGTGTTCAAATACTTATTTTCCTCACTGTAGATCATTACTCCGCCCCCTTTGCCATGACCACGGTCACGCCTGTAGATGTTGTAGCCTGGAATATAAACAGCACTATTTGAAGTGGTGGGTTTTAGCCAAGTCTCAGAAAGACACAAAAAGTCAAGGTTGGAATGTGTTAGCAACTGTTCAAGTTGTTCAGATTTCGATACAGCACTTCTTATATTTAGGTGTCCCCCAAATACACCTTTAGGTTTAACCTTTGGGTCCCAGAGTACTTTGGCATGATTAACAGTCTGAAATAGTCTGTATCTCTGTTGTTTGGTGACAGCGTTTGAGAGACACGGCATGGATAGATGAGACGAGTGCACCGAATCACATGCCGCTCCAACTTTCTCCACAGCGCCATTTCATTTGTTTACCCCAGTATCTGGATAAAATTTATCTGTGCGTGGTGTCTGTGCCAAAGCACCCGACAAGTTCTTTTTACGCAATGTGTCAGTACCGTCTGGGGAAGGCGCATCTAACTTTATCGCAGGAGAAACCTGCGAAGTTCCAGATCTATCCTCCGCTGTGCACAGTGTTGATGGCAAGCAATTTTGTCCGTTTGTTTGTGTGTGCTCGTAAGAGTAACTCACTGCGATCGTGACTGCAGATCCACACATGGGTGAAACGCCATTTGCTCCCGTTAGTTCTTCCCCGCCGCCAGGTCCGGGGTTTAGATGTATATCCCCGCACAGTAAGAGTAAAGTGCACAGCAAGGTTAAAACAGCTGATCCTTGGCGGCGCTTATCAAAACGGGAGCTGATCGATAAAGGCACAACTGCGCGTCCTTGTTTTAAAACAGACGCGTAAATGGCGTGTTTGCTCCATGTGTTGAAAGGTGGTGGTACGTGGCGCGTCGCGTTGTAATCCGACCGGCAGCAAAGAGCTTGCCAGTCACTCCAGGTTGAAAGTAACACCACGGCAAGCACATACAAGGCGATAACCACATACTGATTTATATTTAGTCGCCCACTTTTTCTCAGATAAGGCAACTGTAATTCAGCATCAGGTCCACAGTTGTTAAATGGCGACTCCTCAGAACGTATTAAGGAAGGTGAGCTTGCAACCTGCAGCCTCCACCTGACGCCTTTTGGGTGGGTTTCTCCCATCTCCATATAATGTCACTTCTCTGTGTTCTACAGCCCTGACGAGAACGTCGGTCTCCTCGGCTGTGAACCGCTCCTGGCGTGCACCTGGCATGGAACAAGCACGCCTGCTTTTAAAGGTAATGTGAGATGACGCTCTGATTGGTTTATTTCACGTTATGCCCAAACCACACCTATGAGTAATGTAGTTACTTCAGACCAACCCATTTTAGATTTGCGCCGAGATCCGCCCACAAAGTTACTTGCGTTTTGCGTTTGAATAGGGCCCTGTGTCTCTATAAGAGAGAGAAAGGAATTTCTTCTGGGGTTTCCGGTTATGGCTCACGAGGAGTAGACGTGTACGCGGCTCGCTCCCTAAACTTTTAAGTTTATCTCTAAAACCTCAGCATGTTGACATCTGACAGCATTTGTTTTATAACCACTTCGGGATTTTATTCGATCTTGAAATGTCCAAAGGAAGGGGAAAACAAGTCGATAAAGACAGAGAAGGCGCCTCTCCGATGGGTGTTAGCGTTACGCTAGCCGAGATCAGTGCTTTACACGATGACCTCAGAGCATCTATCGCCGCGGACTTCAAAGCATCTTTCGAAAGTTTGGCAACGAAGTTGGACAACATTCAGTCCACAGTGGCAGATCATGATCTTCGCATCGGGAGTCTTGAGGCCGGCACTACGGAGATCAGTCAACAGCTTGAACGACTCGAAGCTACGTGTTCGGGGCTCCAGAAGGATAACGAGTGGCTTAAGGCTAAAGTCTCAGATCTCGAGAGCCGCAGTCGGCGCCAAAACATTCGAATCCTGGGCTTACCTGAGTCAATCGAGGGGTCCGCGTCCAAGTACATTTTTTTCCCAGCTTCTGGTCGATGTCCTTGGATCTCATGTGTTAACCTCGCCGCCCGAGCTAGATAGAGCTCATCGCAGCCTCGCACCTAAACCAGCGCCTGGGCAGAGACCGAGACCCGTCATCTTGCGATTTCATCGCTTTCAAGTGAAGGACTTGGTCATCCGTGAATCTCGCAAAAAGGGTGAGTTGATGTATAAAGGACACAAAATCCGTATCTTTGAAGATTACTGCCCTGAGGTTTTGAAACTTCGCTCCGAGTATAAGGATGTGATGTCGTCATTGTACAAACGCGGACTCAAGCCTGCGCTTCTGTTCCCTGCTAGACTGCGAATTACTCTTCCAAACAGTGAGAAGAAATGGCTGGCTTCGGTTGCGGAAGCCAACAACTTCATCCAGAGCTTGGACTCATAGTAAATTGGACGGACTGTATTCTATTATGAGCAGTCTTTATTTTTTTGGCGTTTTTTCCCCCATTATTTTAAGTAATAGCTTGGCCGTTGGCCCCGCGGATTTGAGGCTAGACACTTGGCTAAACTGGACAAAGTTGTTTCTTTTTCTCTTTCTTCAAACTTGCTAACTACAAGGTCCCTTCAAATCTCATTTTATTTACAGTTTGGTATAAAAAAAAAAAAACTAAAAAAAAACAATAATAGTGTTTTGCAATTAGATTTTAATTTTGGCATACAGACAAACAACTTTTAATTTTCAAATCAGACTCCATCATACTGCGAGCAGGCTGCTTAATTATTACTTGTTAAGGATAATGTGGGCTGTTTAGTGAATTTAACATTATATTGTTTGTTAAACTTGACAAAGTTGAGTTGTTTTATATTGAACTTGTTCACCACAAAGTTCCTGCTATTTGATTAGCCTAAGCTTAATTCATACATGGTGTGGTAATTTTGGACAGCTAGTTTTACTGTCCTTTTGCCCAAGTTATATATTTTTATTATTATTATTATTTTTTATTATTATTTTTGTATTATTATTATTTTCTTTAAAAGTTTGCGCTTATAATTTTACATTAGATTTGTTTCTGAAGAATGTCTGTCAGTAATTTCTGATAATCACTATTGAGGTTATGCACCTTTTATGGGAGGACAAGGAGTTAGGAAACTTGTTATGGTAAAGTGGCTCCAGCTGCTGTTCTTGTCAGCTGATGGGAGGGGTGGGGGTGGGGGTGGGGGTTGTTCTTGTTTTTGTCTCTTGGTCGTTTTTTTTCTTTTTTCTTTTTTTTTCTTTTTTTTCTTTCTCTTCTACCTTTGTCAATCTGTGTGCAATCACTATGGCACTTTATATCCTTATATGCTACAAGCAAGGTGTACTATTGGCTGAGATGTTGGTGTGGGGGTCTCAGAAATCTTGTCATGTTCAGGGAATTAATTATCCACGCCTGTGATGAATAACAAGATGGCAACTCGTGGTGCACTGAAATTCACCAGCTGGAACGTCAAAGGACTGAATTCTCCGGTGAAACGAAATAAAGTTCTTAATTATTTGAAACAATTGAATACTAGCATAGCCTTTATTCAGGAAACACACCTCAGGCCTGCAGACCACCTAAGTATTAGAAAGGGCTGGGTAGGCCAGCTCTACCACTCCAGCTTCCAGGATAGGTCCCGTGGGGTAGCTATTCTCATACATAAATCGGTTCCTTTCTCCGTTTCTGAGGTCATCTCGGACCCCAATGGGCGTTTTATTATTCTTAGAGGACAGATCAATGGAGTTTGTTTGATTTTGGCCAATGTATATGGCCCTAACTGGGATGATGAGGCTTTTTTCAAAAAAGTTTTGTTTTCCCTCCCTGATTTGAACTCCAACCAGCTAATTCTGGGTGGGGATTTTAACTGCTGCTTAGACCCTCTTTTAGACCGTTCCTCATCTAGGCCATGTGCACAGTCTAAGTCCAGCAGGACGATTCAGTTATTCATGGAGCAGTATGCTATTTCTGATGTTTGGCGTTTTTTTAATTCTAGCACAAAACAGTTTTCTTTCTTTTCTCCTGTACATCATACTTTCTCCTGCATTGATTACTTTCTTGTTGATAACAAATTGCTTCCATTGATTAGCTCATGTATCTATAATACTATTGTTATTTCAGACCATGCTGCTGTTACATTTGACCTCGCGTTACCAAGCCTTTCAATGTCCCGGTCTCCTTGGCGTTTTAACTCTCTGCTTCTCAATGATTCTAATTTTATCTCTATCATTAATGATCGTATTGACCTTTTTATCTCCACAAATATTTCCCCTGGTGTTTCAGCTAAGACAATTTGGGAGGCATGTAAGGCATATTTAAGGGGAGAAATAATTTCATATTCAGCCTATAAGAGAAAAATAAACAATGAAAGGAGAGCTAATCTTTTGAATACTTTGGCAGACCTCCAGTCTAATTGTGTTAATTCTACAAACTCAGATGACTTTGTTCAATTTCTGACAACAAAGACAGAGTTTGACTTACTTACTACAAATGAGGCGACTGAAGTTCTACATAAGACTCATTGCAATTATTATGAATTCGGTGATAAATCAAGTAAACTGCTTGCCCATCAGTTGCGTCAGTCTGCTGCTTCACATCTCATTACTCAAATTTCCACCTCTGTTGGGTCTTCAGTTAATCCACTAACTATTAATAATGAGTTTAGGAATTTGTATTCCTCGTTATATACTTCGGAAAGCATAGCTGAAGTAGCCCAATTCGATAATTTTTTCAATTCCTTCAATATGCCTTGCATTGATCCCGATATCTCCTCAAATTTGATAGGCCCTCTTACATTGAACATTTAAGTCTGCTCTTAGTCTAATGCAGAATGGCAAATGCCCAGGGCCGGATGGCTTCCCTGCTGAATTTTTCAAGACATTTTCTGACAAATTATCACCTCTTTTACTTAACATGTTCAATGAGTCTTACAGCTCAGGTATTCTCCCTCATTCCTTACGGCAGGCTATCATTTCTCTTATTCTCAAAAAAGATAAAGATCCTTCTCAGTGCAGCAACTATCGCCCCATCTCCTTACTTTGTTCAGATGTGAAATTATTAGCTAAAGTCCTAGAAAGACGCCTGGAGGTGGTCCTTCCAACTTTAATTTCTATTGACCAAACAGGCTTTATTAAAAACAGACATTCTTTTCATAATATTAGACGCCTTTTTAATATTCTCTATTCTTCTTCTTTAAATAAAACACCAGAGTTAGTTATTTCTATGGATGCCGAGAAGGCGTTTGATAGAGTCGAGTAGCACTATTTGTTTTATACACTGAAGAAATTTGGCTTTCCTGATCAGTTTATATCTTGGATTAGGCTTTTATATACATCTCCCTTGGCCTGTGTTCGAACTAATAATAACTATTCTGAGTATTTCTCCCTCGGTCGCGGGACTAGACAAGGTTGCCCACTTTCTCCCCTTTTGTTTGCAATAGCCATTGAGCCTTTGGCAATTGCTCTAAGATCCAGTGCGATGGCTGGCATTCAGAGGGGAGGGTTGGAGCATAAGCTATCTCTGTACGCAGATGATCTTCTCTTATATGTCTCTGAGCCTGGTACTTCCATTCCCTTGGTGCTTGATTTGCTAATGGATTTTGGCCTAATCTCAGGCTATAAGTTAAATTTGAGTAAAAGTGAATTAATGCCCATTAACACAGTTGCCTTGAATTATCCATTAGCATCCCTACCTTTTAGATCTTCCTTAAGTTTTAGATATTTGGGCATAAATGTGACAAGAAATTTTTCAGACTTATTTGACCACAATTTTGTCCCACTGCTTAATCGTCTATCTCAGGATTTTAATCGTTGGTCTCTCCTCCCTATATCCCTGATCGGTAGGGTTAATTGTATTAAGATGAGCGTGCTCCCTAAATTTTAATATTTATTTCAGTGTATTCCTATCTTTATTCCAAAGTCTTTTTTTGTTACACTCGACAGCTCTATTTCTAGTTTTCTTTGGAATGGAAAAACCCCAAAGATTCAAAAAGGCATTCTGCAGAAGACAAAACAATTAGGTGGTCTAGCTCTTCCTAATTTTCTAATATATTACTGGGCAGCAAATATACGCACCACTCTTTACTGGTTCCAGCCAAGCAACTCCATCAACTCCCCATCCTGGCTGCATATCGAGAATGCCTCATGTAAATCATCTTCCCTGGCGGCTCTTTTATGCCTCCCATACACATTGTCCCCAATGAAATATTCAAATAATATAATTGTTAAAAACAGTCTTAAAATCTGGACCCAATTTTTGCGACATTTCGGTCTTCATAATACCCCCCTGTTATTCCCAATAAATTCTAACCCGTTGTTTTACCCCTCCATTTTAGACTGTGCTTACACCTCTTGGAGAGATCTTGGGTTGGTTTCTGTTGCTGACCTTTACATCGATGGTGTTTTTGCCTCTTTTGAACAGTTGACTTCTCAGTTTAATATTTCCAAAAAACATTTTTTCAGATATTTACAAATTCGAGACTTTGTACGAAAAAAAATGGTCAACTTTCCAAATGCACCTCTCCCTTCAGATTTAGATACCATTCTGGGTGTGGATCCTTGTACTAAAGGGTCAATTTGTAAACTAGTGAATATAATTGTTCATTTGCAATTTTCCTCTGATGATTTACGCCTTGTCTGGTCCCAAGACATTGGTACTGAGATTAACGAGACGACATGGAGGGCAGTCCTGAACAGGGTCACAGGTCTCATACAGTGCAAGGTGGTTCATAGAGCCCACTGGTCGAAGACCAGGTTAGCACGCATTAACCCGTCTATTGACTCGGAGTGTGACAGGTGTCATTCTGGTTCAGGCACTTTAATTCACATGTTCTGGTCCTGCCCTGCCCTGTCTTCCTTTTGGAGACAAATTTTTGTTTCATTGTCAGCCATTACCTCGGCGGATATACTACTCTGCCCAGTCACAGCTTTATTTGGGGTTCTCCCGCCTGGCCATTCTTTGCCTTCTCACTTTTCAGATTTTGTAGCCTTTCTGACTCTTTTAGCTAGGCGTTTAATTCTATTGAATTGGAAAAGCCCTCACCCTCCATCTTACACTCGCTGGATAAGAGATGTTCTTTATTTTATGAAACTGGAGAAAATTAGGTACTCTCTTCACCGACCTAGCACCATTTTTATCAAGCTTTGGCAACCCCTGTGTGAACATATCAAAACTCTCCAGCTTGACCCTGCTCGTTGTGTGTGATTCCCTTATCTCCCCCCACATCTATCACCAATCTATATGTTAATACTAATTTTGTATTGCCTGGCCAATACACTGCTATGTTTACTGTTACTGTATGTGATTGTACTGTACTCTTTATTTATTTTATTTTTTTGAGGGGAAAATAATCCTCAGTGCATCTTCTCTCTGTAATGGTTTGTGTATTTTCATCTTCCCCTGCTTCTGTAAATTCAGTTTGTTTTTGTTTTTTTTGTGTAATGGTTTAAAGTGTATAAATAAATCATAAATAAAATTAAAAAAGAGAGAGAAAGATTATATACAACTGATATAATGGAACAGTTTGAATACATCTGTTTTTTCCCTAAATATTAATTTATTAAAATTTAAATTAATTTATATAAAATTTATATAAAAAAGTCTACATATAAATGTTTATATACGTACATTATAAATGCATATATTTGAAAATAGATTTCTCACACAAATATCATAAAATAACTGTTATGTAGATCACAAATCAGATCAGATAGGTGGAGGGTTTAAAAGCTAAAGTGTGACTCATATTTTTTGTTAAAACATTAATTTATAATTTTTAAGTAAGAACTGTTATAATGTTTTAACTGATAATTGTTCGCAGTGTTACTTACACAGCTGTTCTAGTTGCTGTAACCACAGGCAGCAGCTTCTGAAGAACTTCATCTGCTGTATTTTGTGTGTCACTATTTTAAAAAAAAAGTTAATTATTAATGCTAATAATAATTAATATCATAAGAAAATAATACATTACATACCTTACTAAATACCCACAAATATTTTTTTAATTAAACACTGCTTTATAAAGGACATGTGAAATGTGACCATGGAGACATTTAACTCCTGAGTTGTGGGGGGGGGGGGGGGGGGGGGGGATCTAATTTATTTTCTTAATACTTCTCTTAGTGGCCCATAGTGAAAAAAATATTATTTTCATGAATCAATAAGTATTTTGTGTTAAACAAGTTGATTTTGAAATGAGAAGTAAGCAAATGTAATCTTTTATCCTTGCAGCATGTCAGTTATGCGGTGATACGCTATGAAATTATTGCGGGGCAAATAAATTGTAATATTTATTTAATGATAAAAATAGCTTAACAATAATAACAACAGTAATTTAACATGCCCTGCATGTCCATCCGCTGCACCACTGTGAAGAGCTAAACGTCCACCAGGAACGGCATCAATGCAATTAACTGTTTTATCAAGTATACTTTGGCTGTTCGTGTGACGTAATTTTCATCATCAGGAGGATCCGCTTGCAGCCCAATTTTTGTGATGGCGCAGACGGTGCGCACACAACGGTCAAATGAGTAACTTTGAAAGGCTTCAGCACTCAACTGAAAAATGAAGTTACTCGGGTCCTTCTGAGGCTTGTAGACTCGAGTCCTTAGTATTAAATAATAGAATGAGACGCTCAAGTAAGTGTGCATGGCTACTTTACACATGTTCCTGCCCCACGGTCACGGCACAAAAATACTATTAAAACTTAATTTAGGAAAAATAGTTTGTATTAAATAACTTTGAATTAACTGGCTTTTTTATTAATGCAAATACAGTGAATGACAGCCGTCTGTGTCTCCCAGTGGTTTACATTATTGACAGTTTAGTGTTCAGTGATTCATTTACAGAAAAAAAAGATTACATGTAAGCCTTGCCTTCATCTCTGATAAACATTATTTGTGTCTTATATATCATAATGAACTCAGATAAACTCAGAGTTGACTCGTTTTATATCAGTTATTTTTTTGTGAATCGGAATGCGTGCAAAGGATTGTGGATGGTTGAAGGGCACAAAGGATACACTTGATCCATACTTCAAAATAAGCAGAATTAAGGATGCGAAATTAAGTCTTAAGTCTGTCGCTTGATGACGTGGCAGTCGAGATATGCAGCCTTAGTAGGACACAGCCTTGGTTTGAGAAACATCCGCAAATTATGTACAATATCCCAGAAATCAATCAGTGCCCCGTGATTTAAACACCTCTGATCTCTGAGTTTCTCTTTGTTCATAATGTTTTAGACTATAATGATTGTACTCAGTGTTACTTACTGATCATTTCTGTCTCCAATTAAGATCTGCAGGTTAAAGTCATTCAGTGTCTCCTCTGAGGACAACAACACAAACACTAAAGCTGACCACTGAGACGAGGAGAGTTTCACATCACGTAATCCTCCATAGTTCATATGAGGTTGAGCTTCGTTAACTAGAGAAAGATCACCCAGTTCATTCAGACAGTGAAACAGATTGATGTATTTATCTGGAGAGGGATTCTCACTGATCTTTTCTTTAATATAGTCAACTGTTTTCTCATTGTTGTGAGAGCGGTTTGCTGTCTGTGTCTTTAGTTCTTGTAAGAGACTCTGATTAGACTCCACTGACAGACCCAGAAGGAAACGAAGGAAAAGGTCCAGATGCCCATTTTTACTGTCTAAAGCCTCATCCACAGCTCTCAGATGGAGATCAGATAGGGAAACTTTGTCTCCATTAGTTGGTTTGGTAATCTGGTCAAACACATTGATGTTATTGTTGATAAAGGAGAGATGCACATATAGAGCTGCTAGATGTTCCTGAATGCTCAGATGAACAAAGCAGAAGACTTTCCCCAGATACAAGCCCAACTCCTCTCTGAAGATCTGAGTGCACAATCCTGAGTAAACTGATGCTTCAGTCACATCAATGCCACACTCGCTTAGGTCTCCCTCATAGAAGATCAGGTTGCCTTTCACAAGCTGCCGATAAGCCAGTTTCCCCAGTTTGACAATCATGTCTTCATCTTTCACTTTCTTCTCATAGTCCTTCTCGTGTTTGATGTTGGTCTGAATGAGCAGGAAGTGTGTGTACATTTGAGTGAGAGTCTTGGGAATCTCTCCTCTCTCTGCTTCACTCAACATCTTCTCTAGAACAGTGGCTGAGATCCAGCAGAACACTGGGATGTGACACATAATAAAGAGGCTCCTTGAGAACTTCAGGTGTGAGATGATCCTGTCAGCCAGACTCTGATCACTGATTCTCTTCCTGAAGTATTCCTCTTTCTGTGGGTCACTGAAGCCTCGTACCTCTGTCACTCGATGGACACACTCAGAGGGGACGAGATCCGCTGCTGCTGGTCTGGAGGTGATCCAGATGAGAGCAGAGGGAAGCAGATTCCCCACAATAAGGTTCGTCAGCAGCTCGTCCACTGAGGCTGATTCAGTCACATCACACAACCTCACATCGCTCTGAAAATCCAGAGACAGACGACACTCATCCAGACCATCAAAGATGAACAACACTTTATACTCATCACTAGATATGTCCATTTCTTTTGTTTCACGGAAAAAGACATGAAGAAGATCTGAAAGACTGAGTGTTTTGTCCTTCATCAAGTTGAGCTCTCTGAAAGCAAGTGGAAATATGAGCTGGATGTCCTGATTCTCTTTCCCTTCAGCCCAGTCCAGGATGAGCTTCTGCACAGAGACTGTTTTCCCAATGCCAGCGACTCCCTTTGTCAGCACAGTTCTGATGGGTTTGTCTTGTCCAGGAAAAGTTCTAAAGATGTCACTGCATTTGATCGGTGTGTCCTCTGTTTCTGCTATCCTGGACTGTGTCTCAATCTGTCTCACCTCATGCTCATTATTGATCTCTCCACTTTCACTCTCTGTGATGTAGAGCTCTGTGTAGATCTCATTCAGGAGTGTTGGGTTTCCCTGCTTTGATATTCCCTCATACAAACACTCAAACTTCTCTCTCAGATTTGATCTCAATGTGTTGAGGACTTCAGCAGGTTTAGAGTCACGGCTGTAAGATTAATATACCAGATTATTACAAGTCAGAGAAGTAAATAACCATACATTAAAACACGTGCTGTATAATGGGACACAGAACATCATTAGGTTTCTGAAATGTTTCAATTATTAATCATGTGTTTGAGTGATGTTAATTGCAGCACCTAAAATTAAACAACAACAACAAGAAGTCCTACATTTTAACCTGAAACCAGGACACATGCTTTCATTAAAGTCTTGTGGTTGAATCACAGGCTTGTACACAGTTTTGTTTTTAACTGGTCTGGACAGAAGATTTGATCTTAAGTCAGAATGAAGAGGGTAAAGAATCAGACACACTGATATTGATGTAATTGTGTCATTAAGTAACGGACCAACAGCTTTTACAGTGTGTGAATGTATTAACAATACAATACATAGAGCTTCACACAAGAGCTCAATGATAATCATTAATAGACTGAAACTTACATGATTGGAACTTAGAATTGTTTGGTTCAAATCCAGATCATTAAACTGCTGTATATTAATAATAATAATTTAATAAAAAATCAAATACTATAAGCATAACATAGAAATTATATACCTGAGATCAGGCCGTTTGTCTCCACTCCTAAACTTTTCTGGCGGCTCCATAGACCAGTTACTCTTCATAGACACAAAGCTGGACTCTGGGTTTGAGCTCTTCTGCTGGACCGAACTGGTTTTAAAAAGTAAAATAAAAAGAATACATACCTATAAATGTTGTGCAGTTTTACAGAAACTTCTGTCTTAGGAAAGACCAGGGAGTGTTGTAACAAATTTGCAATGTTGACATGCCATCCCTGGGTACTGAACACAATAGAACAAGGTTACTCGCTCCATTTCGCTCGCAAACCACCCCGCTTCGCGGGCATATTCAATACTTTGGTGATGAGGAAAGTGGTTCACATCCTTCTCACCGAAGTAATGAGCTTACTGGCAAAAGGAAACAGTTCATCTTCCACACTGCGAGTCAGGCTTCTACAGTTGCTACTTCCTCGTTCCGAAAAAGGATGGTGGACTCAGGGCCATCCTAGATCTCAGACATCTGAACTAGGCCCTTGTGAAACAGCCGTTCAAGATGTTAACCCTAAAACAAATCCTTGCACAAGTACGCCCAGGGGATCTGAGTGATGCATACAGTTGGCAGTCAACCAGAATGCCTATTACTGCAGCGTTTGCTGCGTTTGTGGCAAAGCCACCGCAGCAAAAATAATCCAGTCCCATTTCAAAGTCGTTCTCGAAATGACCGCCAGGTGGAGCAAAGGAACATTTTGCAAAACAGCAGCAATTGCTACATTTTGTAATGTAAGTGGAGCTACTGTCAATTGACCATTCGCAAAGACCCGCCCCCTTTAGTTACTGTTGCTATGTCCGACAAGCCAAACCATGTTCTCACGCAGAGAAAAATACATCACAAAGAGGACACTGACAACGCAGACAGCCAGGGCAGAGCAGGTTACTTTTGATATGAAACTACGCACCCTATCTTGCACCCAGCGAAATTGATTTAGTACACCGACGCATGTATCATTCCTAATTTGCACCAGACGCAGAGCAGACTTTTCCCTCCACAGATGCACGTTGGTAAATTGGGGAATGAACTTGCGCTCCCGGGTGCTATTTTGCAGTTCCAGAAAAATATTCCGCCACTGACCAGGAAAAACCTAGTCTAAAGGTGGCACGTTCATATGCTATTTTAAGGGCGCATGCTTGGCCATAATATAGCGTGTGCACAACACGCATACACTTTGATTCTCTCATCTACACACAGAGCCGCCTTAACCTAATGTTAGGCCCCGGGGCTGAGAGGTTTTGAAGGCCCCCCATCCCCTCGATTTATAGAGTCTCATTTTAAAAAAAGTGTAATATCTAGGTAATCTACATCACAGAATGCATTAGTTTCTTTCGAGACCTACAACAGTGAGTTTTTTTAAATATTGTTTTCAATTTTAATATTGTTATTAACATATCACTGAGCACATAAACACAAGACACAACAAGACACTTTATTTAACAACCACACACAGCAACTAAATTTCAACTTTATGCAAATGAGAAGCGATTTTCGCGAGCGACAACCAATAGGAAAGAAGCCTTTCAGTGGAGCTCAGCTCCCGTCACCGTCTCGAGTGCAGTGCAGGCAAGACAAAAGAGTTCGAGGGCGATTTCACTGTTTTAAATGATTTGACTGTAACTAACCACAAACATGGATAGGCTATAATAAAATGATGCATGGAAAAGAAACTGTCGACAGTCTCAGTGAGTTTATGCTGGATTTAGTGCGTAAATCATTTTGTTTACAAATTAGATGCTTTGCAGTTGTTATATAGCCTACATGTTAAAGATTTTATTTTGGATGTGTTCATTGTGATTATATTGGCTGGGTTTATAAAAGTTTATAAAATTGAAAGGATAATTGCTTGGTGCATTTGGAAACAAAGCTTGTCTATTTCTAAATGTAATCGCGTGCATCTGTCCGTGTGTTGAAAAAAAACTTAGATTAAACACACTCGCAACAGACACACCCCAAAGCGAGACGTTAGCGGCACTGAGCGGACTTTTGCCTCATTCGCGCCGCGGGACCTCTAGACGCGCGTAAACGCGTCTTTGCATTGACTTAACATTGAAACCACTCGCGCGGCGTCGCGCCAGACGCTCTATTCGCGTTTGGTATAAACGCACCATAACAATAACATAACAATAACATAAAGCGACAGCACTACCAACGACCACAAGCGACATACAGCGACAAAATCTGACAAGTTAAAACAATATGACCTTTTCAGCTCATCATAAACCTGAACATGGGAGGCCCCTGAACTTGGGAGGCCCCTGGGCTTCAGCCCAGGTAAGCCCGTGCATTAATGCGGGCTTGTCTACACAGATGCAGCAGTTGCCATTTTTGCAAACCATACATAATTACAAGGAAAAATATTATACACGAGAAATCGTGAAATCATTGTGGTGTCCATGAAGATGTGAAAAAATAGGCATAAATCTAGCTTACACATCACCTCCTTTCCCAGCTGAACAGGATAATTTGGAACCCCCTGTCCAAAGCTAAGGGCCCTCCATGTCTGGCCCCTCGACGGGAGCTGTCGGGCCTTCCAGCGAGAGTCGTAAGCACCATTTGTGAGACTAGAGCCCCGTCCACAAGACGCCTCTATGCCCTTAAGTGGTCCATCTTCTCCAGCTGGTGCTCAGCCCGAAGCCAGGACCCTGCATTATGCGAAGTACCGCTGGTACTTTAATTTCTACAAGAGCTACTGGATGCGGGTCGCACCCCCTCCACGCTCAAAGTCTAAGTGGCTGTGTTGCAGCTATCCATGCTCCAGTGGCCGTCCTATTGTTGGGTAGAAGTGACTTGATTGTTCGCTTCCTGAAGGGGGTGAGGAGGCTCAACCCACTTTCCCCTACTAACATACCCTCCTGGGACCTATCAACGGTCCTCAGAGCCGAGCTGCTACAGTCAGCCAAATTGAAGCCACTCTCGCTCAAGACTTCACTCCTACTTGCCTTAGCCTCTGTCAAGCAAGTAAGCTACCTTCAAGCACTCTCTTTTAGCATTTCCTGCCTTGAGTTTGAAACAGACGACTCTAAAGTCGCTCTCAAGCCAAGGCACGGCTGCGTACCCAAAGTGCTTTCGGCTCCATTCAAAGCACAAGTAATTTCACTTTCTGCTCTTTCCACGTCGTAAAACAAGTAACAATTGCACCTGCTCTGCCCGGCTACTTGTCCTAAGTGTATATATAGAATGCTCTGCACAGTTTAGATAGTCGGAGCAGCTCTTTGTAAGCTTCAGTGGCCACACCAAAGGGCTTCCAGTCACAAAACAAATATAATCCCACTTGATAGTAGACGCTATCGCATTAGCTTACGTTTCAATGGGCCTCCAATGCCCCATTGGCTTCAGAGCACACTCCACCAGAGGCATGGTCCAGTGAGAATGTCTATTGGCAAGCTGGCTGGTCCTCGCGTCCATCTTCGCCAGATTTTATAACCTGGAGGTCCCTGCGCTACAGGCACATATCCTCTCTGTATAGTTGGAGCTAGCCTCTGAATGAGCCCAGCCCATCATTACTCTTAGAGGGTCTGACCAATCTCTCAACCCTCTTCAGGGCAAGATTGCCCCAGTAGCTCTTCTGCCCTCAGGGGCCTTGTCCAAGTGTCCCCGACTGGGGTCATAGAACATGTTGTTCTGCTTGAACATAGCACGGCATGATTGGATTGGTTCCCCATGGCGTCTAGCAGACACAATACGAAGTGACCATTTGAAAGGGAACGACTCGTTATTTACATAACCTCGGTTCCCTGAAATAAGGGAACGAGTATTGCATAGACCACCGTGCTATGACTAGGAGCTCATTGTAACGCAGTGTTACAATGCCTGTGCAACTGGGATTTACACCCAGATAGTGTCTTCTGCTGGCTAGATCTAAACTGCCAAATAACAGATTGGAGATAAACTTGTCTCGTTGTATATAAACACTAAACTGAGATAGAAAATCAACTTCAGTATGAAATTTACAGTGAGGAAAATAAGTATTTGAACACCCTGCTATTTTGCAAGTTCTCCCACTTGGAAACCATGGAGGGGTCTGAAATTGTCATCGTAGGTGCATGTCCACTGTGAGAGACATAATCTAAAAAAAAAAATCCAGAAATCTCAATATATGATTTTTTAACTATTTCTTTGTATGATACAGCTGCAAATAAGTATTTGAACCTGTCTATCAGCTAGAATTCTGACCCTCAAAGACCTGTTAGTCTGCCTTTAAAATGTCCACCTCCACTCCATTTATTATCCTAAATAAGATGCACCTGTTTGAGGTCGTTAGCTGCATAAAGACACCTGTCCACCCCATACAATCAGTAAGAATCCAACTACTAACATGGCCAAGACCAAAGAGCTGTCCAAAGACACTAGAGACAAAATTGTACACCTCCACAAGGCTGGAAAGGGCTACGGGGAAATTGCCAAGCAGCTTGGTGAAAAAAGGTCCACTGTTGGAGCAATCATTAGAAAATGGAAGAAGCTAAACATGACTGTCAATCTCCCTCAGACTGGGGCTCCATGCAAGATCTCACCTCGTGGGGTCTCAATGATCCTAAGAAAGGTGAGAAATCAGCCCAGAACTACACGGGAGGAGCTGGTCAATGACCTGAAAAGAGCTGGGACCACCGTTTCCAAGGTTACTGTTGGTAATACACTAAGACGTCATGGTTTGAAATCATGCATGGCACGGAAGGTTCCCCTGCTTAAACCAGCACATGTCAAGGCCCGTCTTAAGTTTGCCAATGACCATTTGGATGATCCAGAGGAGTCATGGGAGAAAGTCATGTGGTCAGATGAGACCAAAATAGAACTTTTTGGTCATAATTCCACTAAACGTGTTTGGAGGAAGAACAATGATGAGTACCATCCCAAGAACACCATCCCTACTGTGAAGCATGGGGGTGGTAGCATCATGCTTTTGGGGTGTTTTTCTGCACATGGGACAGGGCGACTGCACTGTATTAAGGAGAGGATGACCGGGGCCATGTATTGCGAGATTTTGGGGAACAACCTCCTTCCCTCAGTTAGAGCATTGAAGATGGGTCGAGGCTGGGTCTTCCATCATGACAATGACCCGAAGCACACAGCCAGGATAACCAAGGAGTGGCTCTGTAAGAAGCATATCAAGGTTCTGGTGTGGCCTAGCCAGTCTCCAGACCTAAACCCAATAGAGAATCTTTGGAGGGAGCTCAAACTCCGTGTTTCTCAGCGACAGCCCAGAAACCTGACTGATCTAGAGAAGATCTGTGTGGAGGAGTGGGCCAAAATCCCTCCTGCAGTGTGTGCAAACCTGGTGAAAAACTACAGGAAACGTTTGACCTCTGTAATTGCAAACAAAGGCTACTGTACCAAATATTAACATTGATTTTCTCAGGTGTTCAAATACTTATTTGCAGCTGTATCATACAAATAAATAGTTAAAAAATCATACATTGTGATTTCTGGATTTTTTTTTTAGATTATGTCTCTCACAGTGGACATGCACCTACGATGACAATTTCAGACCCCTCCATGATTTCTAAGTGGGAGAACTTGCAAAATAGCAGGGTGTTCAAATACTTATTTTCCTCACTGTACTTTTTATACTATTATAATTTATTTAAGGCTGAAATGTTGTATGTATATGTAACAAACAAAGTATTTATCATAACATCGTTTAAATAACATAATAATAATAATAATAATAATAATAATAATAATAATAATAATAGCTGGAAATGGAGTCATCAGTTTCCTAATGTGTCGTGAGCCAGCGTCCTTACCGGTGCTCGAATTCATGAACACGGTATACTGATTCACAAGCTCGGGAGCGCGCCTTAGGTTTCGTCATGCTAGCATGTGTGGAAGTATTTAAAACGTGTGTTACAACTAGCCCCGCGTTAGGTTGTGACCCCTCACCCCTATACCTGAGATCAGACTGTGTTTCTCCACTTTTAAACTTTAGTGGCGGCTTCATAGAGCAGTTACTCTTCATAGACACACAGCTGGACTCTGGGTTTGAACTCTTCTGTTGGACTGAACTGGAACAGAGAACAGATTCAGTTTAATCCTTTAGATTACTGTGTTCATTCTTTATGATAGGAACCATATTAATATAAACATTCAACTTTCATTTACTTTTTTTTAATATTTCATGTTAGTTTTAAAACAAAAACAGAGAAAATAGGCAATATATATATATATATATATATATATATATATATATATATATATATATATATATATATTCTCTAAATATTTATTTAATCTCTGTGTGTGTGTGTATTTAACAGTAGACCGCCGTGCTATGACACACACGACTCGGCGTTCATCACTTCAGTCGATTCAACCTGAATCATATGACGAAATGAGCTGCTTTTTTAGGCAGGTGCCCTGCCCCTTCTAGCGGCCTCTGCGCTCAGATCGGCGGGCTGTGCTGATTAGTTCGCACAGTTACGCTGTTCCACCATAAATTTGTGCAGTTCAAACTGATCAGCCAATAGCGTGCGTGTAGATCACTGAACTGTTATGGCTGTGCAGTAGCACTGCATTATTTTATAAAAGGCTTCAGTAATCTGAAAAAAAGGAGTCTTCCCCATCGCATCTAGCAGACACAATACTCGTACCCTTATCTCAGGAAACCGAGGTTATGTTAAAGGCAGGGTAGGTAGGAATTGTCTAAAAAACTTATTTTCCAAATTTGTTTAAACTTTATTTATATATCAATACATAATTAAAATGTAAGTACTCTGAAAAAGAAAGTATAAAAATCGAGTGTCTGTAGACCTCTCACGACTGTTTTAAAGACAGCTCATTATTTCCATTCACTCCACCCCCTCCATTCTGGGCTCCTTCCAAAGCCATGCCCCCAAAACACATGAACGCGCGACTCCGACCGCTGAGCTGGAAGAAGCATTATTTACCTGAGATAAGCGGAGAGGAAGGAGCGCAGTGCATGTAGTGACATCATGTCAGAATCACATGTAATAAAAAATCTAACTTTATCATTATGAATATAAACAAATAAGATGTATTTTAGTACTCACTATCAAGCTAGCATATTGATATTGGTAAAGTTTAAAATATTTTTTTTTTTGATTCGCTAACAAGCTAGTTATATCTATAAGGCAAAGCTAAAAACAGGTTGCATTGATACACGTTTTTCCATTACCATCAGTTACACTGTGATGAAGATGAATTTCGTGTAAGATTCATAACATATATGGTGTTCTGCATGTAAGAGTTTCCATGATGAAAACATTGTTGACTCTGATGAGGACTACACTCCAGAGACAAGTACCGCATCGTCAGCTCGAGGACAGGTCCGGGGTCGAGGGCGAAGCAGAGGAGGTCGTGCAAGCGGCCGTGCAACTAGGGTCCGAGGAAGTAGAGGCCGAGGATGGGGTGGTCGAAGTGCAGGGCAAGGAGCACTTCTTGGACATGAGGACCTGCGTCGAGTTTTGCATCTCCTATTCCTGGGTTCCGTTCCTCTTGAATTCCTCAAATCAAACGGGTGCGCGCACGTGGGCAGATCCTTAGCAAAAGGGTGGTTGCCATGGTTGCGAGAGAGAGTGACAGTCGCCTAAGCCAATCCTTTGTTTCGTCCCGAATGGAAATAATGAGCTGTGTTTAATGCAGATTAAACAGTCTAGAGTCACTCGATTTTTATACTCTTTTTTTCAGAGTACTTACATTTTAATTATGTATTGATATATATAGAAAGTTTAAACAAATTTGGAAAAAAGTTTTTTATAAAATTCCTACCTACCCTACCTTTAAAGGACAAGTTCGGTATTTTACATTTAAAGCCCTGTTTACAGATCGTTTATGATGAAATAGAACGGTTAAGATTAAAATTTGGACACATGCTGCTGTCCCGAGAATTTTAGGTTTCTTTCGCTTTCCCCTCCACCTCCAGAATGGCTGCATATGTGCACTGGAACAATCCTTCCTAAAACGCGTTAAACTTTCGTTTACAAAGACATGAAACTCACCGAGTGGTCAGGGGTGTTCACTGATATGCTCACACAAAAATCGCTGCAAAAGATGCTTTCCAACAGTTTTATCGTAGTTTTTGTCCAACTCCATTGACTTGTAATGGATGTGCTGTGAGGTACGGTATTACTCCGCCACCAACTGGGCTGGAGTGTCTATTATTAAAGCTCTCAACAGAAGAATGTATGGGTGCAGCGATGTTTGTGTGAGCATATCAGTGAACACCCCTGACCACTCGGTGAGTTTCACGTCTTTGTAAACGAAAGTTTAACGCGTTTTAGGAAGGATTGTTCCAGTGCACATATGCAGCCATTCTGGAGGTGGAGGGGAAAGCGAAAGAAACCTAAAATTCTCGGGACAGCAGCATGTGTCCAAATTTTAATCTTAACCGTTCTATTTCATCAGAAACGATCTGTAAACAGGGCTTTAAGTGTAAAATACCGAACTTGTCCTTTAATAACCGAGTCGCTCTAATAGGAGCTCATTGTAACGCAGTGTTACAACGCCTGTGCAACTGGGATTTACACCCGGATAGTGTCTTCTGCTGGCTAGATCTAAACTGCCAAATAACAGATTGGAGATAAAGTTGCCTCGTTGTATATAAACACTAAACTGAGATAGAAAATCAACTTCAGTATGAAATTTACTTTTTGTTATTAATTTATTGCTTAATTTATTTAAGGCTGAAATGTTGCATGTAACAAACAAAGTATTTATCATAAAATAGTTTAAATAACATAATAATAATAATAATAATAGCCGGAAATGGAGTCATCAGTTTCCTAATGTGTCGTGAGCCAGCGTCCTTACCGGTGCCCGAATTCATGAACACGGTATACTGATTCACAAGCTCGGGAGGGAGCCTTAGGTTTCGTCATGCTAGCATGTGTGGAAGTATTTAAAACATGTGTGTTACAGCTAGCCCCGCGTTAGGTTGTGACCCCTCACCCCTATACCTGAGATCAGACTGTGTTTCTCCACTTTTAAACTTTAGTGGCGGCTTCATAGACCAGTTACTCTTCATAGACACACAGCTGGACTCTGGGTTTGAGCTCTTCTGCTGGACTGAACTGGAACAGAGAACAGATTCAGTTTAATCCTTTAGATTACTGTTCATTCTTTATGAGAGGAACCATATTAATATAAACATTCAACTTTCATTTACATTTTTTTTATTTCATGTTAGTTTTAAAACAAAAACAGAGAAAATAGGCAAAAACATTAAATTTTTTCTGTAAATATTTTTTTAATCTGTGTGTGTATTTAACAGTGTTTGTTGAAATGACCTTTGTCCAGTAGAAAACTCTCCATCTCTGGATCCTTGTGAATCAGCCATGATGAAGATACAGGAGAATCTGATGAGTTTGATCTCCTCCACTGACTCTGAATCAAGAAACATTCAGACACAAAATTAAATGATTTAATTAAACAACCTTCATAATTAACAGCTAAACAGATGTGTTTTGAGTCTGGATTTGAATGTGACTACTGTAGGAGCACATCTGATCTCTTCTGGAAAGTGGTTCCAGCTGCGGCCTAGGCATAGGCATATGCCTAATAGCTAAAAGTGGACTCACCATGCTTAGAGTTAACCCTTGGTATTTTTTAGCTGATGTGATCCTAATGAAAGGCAGGAATAAAGCCTCTCTTGCTCTCTTTCTCTACCACGAAAAGAAAGTTAAAAAAAGAGAGAAAAGAGAATCATGTCAAGAGAATGGCGAATGCAGGCACTGTGAGTTGCTCTCCATTAAAGTGCTTCGCACTCGTCTCGCATATCTCAAGTCTATCTGGCAGAAGAACGGGAGACGGGTCCTTCCCTTTCTCTCATTCTCTCATTCTCTCTTCAGATCGTGTCATCCTCCTGTCCGCTGCTGAAGCATGCTTCTTCAGATTGGGCTGAGGATGTAGGTTCTTGTCAATAAAGAATCTAGTGGCTCGGATCTCGCGTCTGCCGAGGCAACACACGCATTACGGGTCTGCTATATATTTATATAATGCGAGGGAACTGAACAGACAGGAGATTACCTTTCTCTCTTGTTCCTATGATTGCGTGCAAACAAATTGTGTGTGTTTGCAAGTTATGATTTTATGATTCTTTCTTGAAACTGCTTTAATAGGAAAATAATTATATTCAGCCTTTATAAGAATTATATAACAAGCCGAGCAGCGGAACGAGTGCCTTCCTGCATCAGATACAGTAACCAGCAGAATTTGATCACCGTGCGATCAGGCCAACTGACACAGCCCGCTGCGGCTCACTGTCTCCTCTGTGGCTATCCAGAGAATATCCTTTGTATTATTAAAAGAGCAAATTTGCTAATTTGGAAGGATTTGAAGAGGATCTTCGCGATGACTGTCTGTCATTGGCTGTTTCCGACGCAGAGGATTGTACGAGCTCAGTGGATGACCCCACACCAAAGCAGGTATCGACGCCAAACTTTTCCATGTCCTATCAAAGGCTGTTTAAGAGCTCTGAGTCGAGTGGCCTGCTTTAAAGGAGCCCACACGAAGCCGCCTGGATGAATGGTTCCTGCTGGGGCACCAACAGGCCCCTCGCAAGCTTGCAGCGCCGTTCTTCCCTTATGTTCACAATGAACTAACCAAGTTGTGGCACGCCCCCTACTCTGCCCGCCTAAGTACTTACACCGCTCTCACCACCATTGATGGCATCGTGGAAAAAGGATATGAGAAGCGGCGGCGGCGATCCACGGCAGCACATTAGTCTTCGCAGGGAATTGTATGAGAGTGTTGGTTGGCGATCTTTGCACAATCGCAGGCTGGAGCTCTGGTATATTTTTCTTTTTAAGGCAATACTTTGTAAACTGCCTCCTTACTTATGTTCTCTTCTGATTCCTAAAGTCACTTCCAGGAAATGTAATCTTCGATCATATGGGCAAATCATGTATGATATCCCAAGAATGCGAACTGTCTTTGGTGAAAGTGCCTTTAAAGTTTTTGCACCTTTTTTTTTGGTATAAATTGCAGAATCAGCAAAATGTGACTATTTACCGACAATGACACAGTTTAAAATTAGGATAAAGGACTATTTGAGTACAAAATGCACATGTGCTGTTACTGAGCTCTTGCTATGTTGCTTCGTGACTGGTGTTCTGTTTTCAGTCGAATTAACCTAGCCTGGCTCCGCCCTCCTACGTACGAAATGTACGAGAGTCTGGTAGAACCAGGCTAGAATTAACCTGATTCCTATGGCGAAATAAAAAGAAAAGAAAAATGTTTAAAAAGATCTTAATTTGTGTTCCGAAGATAAACAAATGTCTTGCGGGTTTGGAACAATATGTGGGTGAGTGATTAACGACAGAAATGTCATTTTTAACAACAGAAATGTCAACTTTCCAGAAGAACTTGAAGATGTTTTCCTGTGTAATGACAGTCATGTGAAGTAGATGAGGGATGTTGTTCCTGATTAATGAGAGTTTAACCAACATCCTCCTCCTACTCTTCATCACCTCCAGGAGATCAAGATCATCAGGACAGACAATATCAAGCTTGTTCTGGTAGACGCTGCTCTGTATCTCCTGTTTCTCACTTTCTCCACAGATTCAAAGGTCAGAAGCTGTTTGTGTGCTAATGCTTTGAGAACATTATTAAAGACCTGATAACTTTGAATAAACTTTCTATTGACGTTACTTGAAGAACGTTTGATCAGAACTTTCAGAGAACTTAAATAGTTTTCTTTTGCTCTTTTTGATTGTTAGTTCATAATTTTCCTACCATATATTTTTGTTCTTTTGTTTATTCATTTTGTTCACTCTTATGTTCGATGTCTTACACTTTCACACCTTTTCTGGGGTTTTTTTTTCAGTCACGTCAATGGATTTATAATGTCCGTATAACTACATTTATGTCCATTATTATTTTGTGTACTCTCAGAGAATGATGTAAAGTCTATTCTAAATATATAATGTAATAATCTAAAAGCCAAGGCATATTTAATATCACTCCTTCACTTCACCTTGAAAGCAATTATGAGCCATGTCTCCCAGTGCACTGAAATATTTCATGAAGGTACTTACTATTTTGAAGTTAGTTCTTCGTTAATATATGATGTTTTCTCCTTCACGGCACAGCCTGAAAAACACTTCCAGTTGAACTGAACTTTGTGTTCAGAAAAGAATGTGTAGTCTAACAGGTTTTTATGGATTCGGCACATGACCTACTTTGACTGGAAAGAGAAAATAATCCACAGAACAGCCCCATCAGTCCCTGAAAATCACAAAAATTATTATTCATGTTCTCAAATCAAAAAACACATACACTCTGTAAAATACAGGGTAAGATTAAGTGAGATGCCCTGGAGTAAGATGTTTTTTAATGCTCAAAGAAACACACAAAATACCAAACAAACCTCAAAAAGACACATCTTAATTCAATCCCAAGAAGTCCAAATAGCAGCAAACAGAATAAATAAACAACATAAACCTAAAGAAACGTAAAGAACAAAAAAAAAAAATTTAAATCCATAAATAAAATAGGGGGTTATCAGATTAGAAGATTACATACTTTAAGCGTTTTTTTTGTTACACATGAAATTGCCTCTTCCATATCCCAGGGCACACCAGGAGCAATCTTGGCCAGTAAGGCAATCACCTCCTGTCTGATGTTCTTGTTCTGTTTCCCTGGCGAGCTTTTGATGCGTAAATTCCATCGCTTTTTGTAGAGATCCAATTCCAAACTCTAAATCAACGCTTGCACCTTAGAAGCTACTTCAAGATTTGCGTTCATTGGGGGTTTTCAGTAAAAACGAAGTTAATAACTAATGATCGTTGCGACCGAAGTGAATCAATGAAAACTAACTTTATCTAGACAATAACTTTATTCTAGAGCTGCTGTAAAACCAAAACAATCTCTGTTACTGTACTTATTACTGTAAAGCCGCTTTGAAACAATCTATATTGTTAAAAGCACAATATAAATGAAGGTGACTTGACTTGACTTCTTTTAATTCAGAATGTGTCTTCCAACTCTAACTTTCATAGAGTCAGAGCTGCTCAAAGTATAACTTGGGCATGTAAAGTTTTTTTGCCTTTTTTTAGCCAGTGTGAAACCACACATAGACCTTCACAAGTGTTGCATTATGATGGGCTCAACAGTTTACTTGAGCTAAAAGCAACAAGTTCACAATTCAGCTGTTATTTCTCAGAAAACACACACACACACACACATTATTAGTGTTATAAAAACCAACTTCAACCTCCTTGTCTGTTTGTTTGAAGAAGCGTTGTCATCTGACTGAAAGCAAATTACTTTCTGATCTTCTGACAAAAACAGACAATAGTATTTTCAAGTAAGTTTAGGGGTTAAAGTACAAGGTCAATATCATTGTGCAATATGCACATATTCCTATGGAAGTGATATAAATGTAGTATTTGTGAAACTTTCTTGTCTTTCAGCATCTGTTCTTCACTAGATCATCTGAGGGATTTGACTGAATAAAGATGCTGCTGATCATTGAAGCTCTTCTCATCTTAGCTGCTCTGGGACAGGTAAGCTTGTGTTCTAGTATGAATATTACAGACATGAATACTGATGATGTGATCATTATGATTCCTGTTGCTGCAGGATCACAGAGCTGCTGTCGCAGGACTAAACTTGGATATGGCACTGGATTCAGTTGATGACTATTATTACGGCTGTAGAGTGAAACTGGCAAAAAAGGTGGAGAAAGAATATCTAAAGAAGGAACGTGGTAACTCTGAAGAATTTAATAATTCTTGGGTAGAAGGTGAAAAGAATGCATCACGAGATACCTTGAAAATTAATAACTCAATTGCCATTTATGTGTACACTAACACAGAATATAATATATATCCTAAATTTAATGATGACACTCGTAATGGAAAACAAGAATACACAGCCGGTAACATACAAATGGTTTTCACTTCAGTTTCTATTAACAGAAGCGATACAGATTCTGAGGAAAAAACAAAATAAGTGCTTTGAAACCTTTCGTGGTACAAATCTTGCATTTAATGGGTTTACTTCTCTAAACATTCGTTTCGGCTCATTTACATCCTCCTCTCTTGATCGTAACTTAGCCAAGCGTTTTGGAAGTAAATCTCGTTTTGAAATCTACACTTGTTTAGGTGCTGATGTGACAAAATATTCTAGGCTTACTTATGAGAAAGAAGTGCTGATTCCTCCTTATGAAATGTTTGAAGTCACTGATATCAAGACAAAACCATTTCAGAAAGATCTCTGGTGTGAGACTGTATTCACTTTGAAAAGCTCTGGAACAAGAAGTAACCTGAACTGTGCTTTATTCAAGAACCAACCAAGACCATAGCAAAGTACTGAACAAAGTGCTTTGAATTTCTGTGTGACACTGTATTACTTTGAAAAGCTCTGGAAAAAATAAGTGACCTGAATTGTACCGTGGCATGAACAGGGGAAAACAAGTTGAACAGTGTTCTAATTTTAACATTATTTTGTTGTGTGTTAACATGTAGATACTGTGTTTCTTGTTGTTATTGAACACTGATTGTGTGTTTTATTGAATTACAGCATTTATCTGATTGTACGATTAGTAGGTTCACAAGGTAAACATCAGAAAATGCTTCTTTTTTTTTTATTCAACTTCTGTCAAGCAAATAAATCTTTCAAAGCATATTATTTTCTCTCATAATTCTCTTTGATCAAAAATCATTTTGTGTTTGCATGTTATGGTGGGAACATGAATCAGTGATCAACTGGGAGCTTTTACAGCTGGAAAAATGTGTCTCAATCCGTGAATAAATGACGCCACCAGCTGGAGAAAGAGGAAAGCACACAATGAAAGAAATCAATGTAATATTTTAAAGCAGAAAGTGGATATTACTCACTGAGGCTGTTTTAGACTGACAAAATGATGTTTATTTGAGAGTTATTTGACTGTCCACTGGTTTATAGATGTCATTCACCAGGTAACAGACACCAAATACAATCTGTATCAAATTCAGTGTAAAACTATGAGCTGAGAAATGATGAGCAAACGGCAGATAATGGCGTTTCATTTCAGTGGATTTTATAAAAATGTGGAAACCTGACGGTTATTCTCTCTCCGAGATCGCTATCAGATGTCCCTCGATCTCTTTTTCTGACAGAGTCCTGAAAGACACAGACAGATGTTCTCTATGAGGGCGTATTTGTGCCAAAAAGCAGCCGACTTGCTTTCAACTGTGTTAATTTACATTTATTCCTTTAGCAGATGCCTTTATCATCTGCAGTCACTGCGTACTTGTTCATTTTTTTTTATATGTTTATGATGTCTTTATCTGTCATTTTGCAAAAATTATGATTTCATATTTTCACATTTTGAAAGTAAAATGTGATATTTTTTTTACACTTTCATATACCATCTTTCTAAAACAATGAATATTATGACAAAACAAAAGGATGAAACTAAAGAACTCTAGATTCATTCACACTTATAGAACAGAAAGATAATATGAGCAGTTCTCATTGTATAAAAGTGTCTGCTAAATGCATAAATTAATGAAAATAAATGCATCTGAAAGTTTTAGAAATCTCATTATTGAACAAATCTAAATGTTGTGTTTGTTTACCTGGATATCTGTTAAACAGAAACTTATAAAGCATAAAACACGACAGCAGCAACAGTAGACACACAAATGAATTACACAAAGTAGCTGACCTTTTTGGCACAAATGTAACGCCATATTTCTGCTTAAACTACATTATATGTTTGCTGTCAGACACTCATTCGTTCTCTCTCCGTACCTGAATTTAGGCTTTTCTTTGGTCACAACAGCCACTTCCAGCTCAGTGCTTTTGAAGTCCATGGAAAGCACAGACGACAAACACGAGATCGCCATCTAGAGGACAGGAGGCAAATATGAGAGTTACAATATTCAGTCAACACACTGCTGACAGACAGTAAACATAACATTTTAGCATATTATATTAACATAAAGGGCCTAGAAATAACTTTTTGCCACATCTGCCAATGGCCAGTGAGTTCAGAAAATGTACATACCATTAATATGTTTATCAGCCATGAAACTGTTTTAGCAAAAACAGGAAGTAATGACACAAAAAAAAAATTATCCTAGTGAAAATTCACAATTCTCTATTCCAATTTCAATACCTAAATCTACTAGCCTAACTAATATAAATGTATAACATTACTAAAGACAAGTAAATTGTCAGTTATAAAAAAAAAAAATATTAAGCATTATATTAAGCAAAATCACAAATACATATAATATAACAAAGATGCAAATTAAATAAACAGAAGCTTTTCAGGTATTTCCGGTAGATCTGGCAGTAGTTTTCAAATTTGTACTGTATACATTAAACATCCTTATTAATTAATCCTTATAAAAGTTATTCCGTTTTTCTATGTCTTTTGTTGTTTGATTAACATTAAAAACACAGACGGCAGCAGGAATATGAGGCTGCCGTCACTTTAAGAGCGAATGCACCGGTCTAATATACTGATACTGACACACGTGTTTCCTTCTCAGCTGCGTTCACTTAAGACATAGCCGACAGTTTACTAGGATACTCGCTCATATTTGATGAAGTTTGCATCATTATGTTTGCTTGACAAAGCCTACATGCTGATCTACTATTTAATCATCTTCTTCTGAGCCAAAATTTAGAGATCATCTCCTCCTAGAGATTTAACTCGATAACCTCCGAACTCTGGTCAGACCTTCAGACTGTTCTGACTCGGGTTGCTGTATCTTCTCTAACTGTTCCAAAATCCCATTACCATACATTGAGGGGGTCAAAATTTTAAAACAATAACTCTGATAGAGTATTTAAGCTTCATCCACCACATATCTATCACTGGCAAAGCCTAGCAACTAACTTGGGACATGCTACCAACATGTTAATTTATGCTACCAAACGTTAATATTAATAACATGCTATTTCACGCTGCTAATATGCTGATTCATGCTAACAACATATTAAAACATGCTAACAACATGCTAATTCATGCTAGCAATATGTTAAATCATGTTAACAACATGTAAAATCATGCTAGCAATGTTCTACAACAGGCTAAGTTAATTCATGATAGCAGTGATGATAGAAGTGCCAAATCATGTTAGAATCGTTAAAACATGCTAACAAATGCTAAATCATTTTGAGAACGTTGTGTTAAATCATGGTAGCAACATGCTAATTCATGCTAGCAATGTGTTGAAACATGCTATCAATATGCTAAATCATGCTAGCAATGTGCTAAAACATGTTAAAAACATGCTAATTCATGCTAGCAACATGTTAAATCATGTTAACAGCAAATTAAATCATGCTAGCAATGTGTTAACAATATGCTTATTCATGCTAGCAATATGATAAAACATGTTACTTCATGTTATCAATATCTTTCTTTCTACTTCACAAAATTTAAAGCTTATAAAACTTTTTATACAGCCTTTTCAAGCCAACATCAAAGTTTGTTTCTGAACTTCACTCATCTAGTTGATTCTGATATTTTCCTGTGAAGCTGATGGGAATTCTCCTGCCACTATGTGAAGTGTCACACACCTCTACGGTCCTGTCGGCCGTCAGCTCGGGCTGCTTCTTCAGCTTCTTCTCCAGGAAGCTGTTGGCCTCTGTGTGTTTGGTCCCGACGCTCGTGGCCCTGAACCCGCAGAAATACCCGGCCGGGTCGCATTTGTAGAGCACGGGTCCCATCAGAGGGTCCATGGCGATCAGCATCATGCCTGAATCACAAACAGCGTCACAAACACTGCAAACGAGGCCGATCACCTGAGTCTGTGCGGACGAACACACTCACAGCAGCCGAGCGGCCTCATCTCCGCGTTCTGTGTGTAGACCTGCGACAGATCCGCCATGCGCCGGCACAACATGTCCGCCGTGATGTCGTAACCGAACTTATATTTCCACTCGGCGGCCTCCACACGAGCACGATGAACCTGAGAACGGCTGTCAGCTACACACACACACACACACATCAACACCGTTATTGAACTGAATAATGACACTGTTGTCTTCTGTAAAGCAGCTTTGCAACAATAGCTATGATACCATCCAAAAGGAGCAAATATGGCATAAATCATTTGTGAATACAGCAGTGTTTCCATCCCATGTGTTCAAGAGAACAATATCATCACTTCCTGGTGCAGAATATCAGTAATAGTCAAGTCAAGTCAAGTCATCTTCATTTATATAGCACTTTTAACAATGTAGATTGTTTCAAAGCAGCTTTACAGAGATAAACATAATTTAAGGTAACAGATATTGTTTTGGCTTTATAGCGGTTCTTTAATAAAGTTATTTTCCAGCTAAAGTTAGTTTTTATTGATTTGCTTCCGTCGCAACGATCATTTGTTATTAAATTAGGGGCCGCTAAGACGACACCATTCTCTCTACACAGACTTTAAACGCGAACCTGTGAGAAACGCTGATGGCGTTCACATGCGCATTAAGAACTGGTTCTATAGTTATGTGTGTTTGAATATATGTGCGTATATGTGTATATGTTCTGGAATGCCCTACAAACCAAGCCTAAACAAAGTACTGGCGTTTCCTTACAATTTTTGATACAGAATTTTATTTGATCAATTCGGGGTAGATACGCGAAATTAGTTTCCCGACAACGCTTTATCTGTAGAGTGGTAAAGCGATCCTCCATAGGGACTAATAAACTGTAAGTTTCTGCAATCAGACTCTTTTTCCCTCCATCATAAACGAGTGTGTCTCGAGCGTCAGGCGAAACACAGTAAACGCTGTCGTGTTCTATGGCGTTTGGATGCTGGTGTTCGGGAACACACTCGTGTGTGTGAGACGCTTCTGGAGGGAATTACACCAAATCACTCTGATCACACACTTTGACTTTCAGAAACACCAAACCAACATTTGAGATGCTGCTTATCACCTTGATTGACCAAATATCCCAAATTCCCATAAAGGAGGAGGATGGAAACACGGCTCATGACACGGTTATTGATGTGAATAACGACACTGTGGATTTATAGCAGAATGTGAGTTTGTCTCGTATTTGATGAAGTTTGCATCACTGATTCTGTGATTTCCACTGTGAAGCTGCTTTTAAACGATGTGTTGTAAAGCGCCACAGAAATAGTGACTTGACATCATGTGACGCTAGTGTAACACGTGAGAGGAGACACACACACACACCATAATGTCCAGTCATGACGCATCCGATCCGTGGAGTGAGACGGAACATGTTTGTCATTGTCGACGCATCCAGGAGTGAGTCCTGCACACGAGAAACAGAGAGTCAGTTAAACACACACACACACACACACACACACACACACTCACTCTCTCTCACACACACACACACACACTCTCTCTCTCTCTCTCTCTCTCTCACACACACACACACACACTCACACTCACTCTCTCTCTCTCACACACACTCACTCACACACACATTCTCTCTCTCTCTCTCTCTCTCTCTCACACACACACACACACACACACACACACACACACACACACACACACACAGAGAGAGAGCTCAGCGTAATTTAAGAGCATCACAGCATCTCTGCCGGTTTAGAAAGACTCTGAGATGCTTTGAGACGCTTGAAGCTTGTCCAGGAGTAATCCAGACCCTTGCAGACTGAAATAAGACTCTCTCTCTCTCTCAACACTGATCATCAGGTGTGTGTGTTTTTACCGCAACTTTCTTCTGTGTGACGACCACAGCACAGTCCGTCCCTCTGATGCCCACCGTGGTCAGGCCGCTCTGAGTGATGGCTTTGAAGGCATATTCTGTCCAACACATTCAACATCACATAAACACAACATGCACAAAACTGTTAACAGGGAACGTTATCAGAAGTTTAGCTAACGATCTGGTCGAGTTATGATCACATTTCTTCTGACGTTAATAGAACGTTCGTTTAAAGTTATCTGGTCTTTATTAACGTTCTCAAAACATTTATAAATCGATCATGGAACGTGTTTAAAATGTTTCTACTTGTTTCAGAACGTTCAGAGAACATTCAAAAGTTCCAATAATGTTTGAAGAACAGAATGGTCTTAAACTGGACGTTTTGAACGTTCAGAGAACATTCACAGAAATAAGACTTTCATAACTTAGCCTAATGGCAACGTTAGTGTAAACATTCCTAAAACATGTTTTTGTTGGTTTGGAAGAACTCAGAAGTGTATTTCTGGAGATGATTTATAATGAATTATCATTGACTAATGAAGATGAAGTCTGATCTTAATGAGTCGTGGTTCTACTTTAGTGTCGAAAAAAATAACATTTGATGACTAAAATCGTTTGATTACACATGCAATCCGTCCAATAACACAAATATTATTTAATCATTCTGTCACCAATAGTCCAAAACGCTGCATCATTGCAGTAAAGATGAGCTGAAAGCCTCAATAATAGTTTAATACTTGATGAAAACCGGAGTAATGGATTATGAAATGGTGGAACTCTTACCGACTTGATACAAGCGGCCCTCAGGTGAGAATATGGTGATGTGTCGATCAAATCCAGCGTTTGAACCTCGAGACATCTTTATAAACACACTTTAGTAACTTTAGCAGCTCAGTCCGTCAAATTCACGATCCTGCAGGTCGAATGTTGAGAAGTGCGTCGAGTTGAGAGTGAATAAGCGATTTAAGACTTTCACTTTCTCTTTCATTCAGTCGCGTCATTTGAACTCGACGAGGAGGAACAAACACACGCACGCACGCACACACACACACACACACCTGAGACTCACTCACACACACCAGAGATAAAAAAACGGATAAAAGTGTTTTATGAAGTTTCTTATTTAAATGAGGATTTAACTATTTTATACTGAATCTTTAGGATTTGATTCACTCAGAGAATCGATGCCGTGGTTGCCATGGTGAAGGAGCTGTGGGCGGAGCTTGCAGTGGCGCTGTTTGGAGATGAATACAGTCAGTGTTTACAGACTATATTGACATTAGGGTGACCACCATCAAACAAACCAAATGTGGGACGATTATAAGTTTGTGTGGGACAATGAGGGACATGTTACCAACACATAACCTGAAACTGTTATATAATGTCTAACTTAATAAAAACATTTGTATTCTGCCTTTCAGCTGATTAAAGTTATTTGTTCTTTAGTCCCTTACAGAAAACACCATTACATCACAACGTAGCATAACATGTCTTTATTTTATATGTCATTTAAATTCAGCATCACTGAGCCCAAAGGCAGCAGGCATCATGCAGATCACTACTTCTGAAACAGTTCTGACCAAGTGCAACTAAAATCCAACAAAATAAACAATGAACAAAAAAATAGAAAACAACATGAAATTAGATCATTGACAGTCTTATATATTAAAAATATAATAAACCAAAAACTCATATTTTTAGAAAGGATGTGAATTAAAACAACCACAGCAAGCAACAAGCTGATAAATTCTGTTAAATTAAAATTTTAATTGACCAAATTATCCATTTGTTTTATGACAGGGAACACGGGGAACGAATCACCGGTCCACATTTTGATTGACAGCCGTCACAACCTACCAGTGACCGTGTTTACTTTCTTTTCAACCATTGGATATGATTTAAAATATGCTTTCTTAAAAAGGCAAAAGAATGCATGCACGTTTTCTTAGTATGATAATTAAAAACCAATAGACTGATGAAAATGCAGGACATTTTCTCAATATGCGATGTGCGGGACAAGGGGTGAAAATGCTGTGCGGTAAACGCAAAGCGGGACGGGAGGTCGATCACCCTACTTGAAATTCCCCAAAGAAAGACTCAGAGGCAGCTGTGCGTTCAGTCAACAGCTCTTTATTAAACCATATCAATTCAAATATTAAAAGACACAGAACTATTCTTTCGACTGCATTGTGTTTATATGTTCTGCTACTCTTCATTTACTAGATTCGTTTATTCGTTTCATTCTGCGGTCAACGCTTCATGTATTTATCAAACATTCAGGACTTTAGCTCCTCTTTCTCTTATTGCTGGATTCTCTTGAAGCTTAAAAAATTATAATAAAGGTAACTGCGATTTTATACTTCACAATTCTGACTTCGAATTTGTGAGAAAAATTTGCCAGTCAGAATTGTAAGATAAAAAGTGGCGGAAACACGCTTCCATAGGTTTCTTTCCTCTCAAATCAGTTAAATATTATCAATCACAACAATATATGTGTGGGCGGAGTCTGTGATCAGACCCTCTCTCATTGGCTGCTTACAGAAAAGTGCAACATGCAGGGAAAGAACACTGGCACTTTCTGTCCAACACACACGTCTTGCACACTTCACTCACTCATTTACTAACTCACTCACTGACTCATTCATTCACTGACTCATTCACTCACTCACTCACTCACTGACTCATTCATTCATTCACTCACTCTCTCACTGACTCATTCATTCATTCACTCTCTCACTGACTCATTCATTCACTCACTCACTGACTCATTCATTCACTCACTCTCTCACTGACTCATTCATTCATTCACTCTCACTGACTCATTCATTCACTCACTCACTGACTCATTCACTCACTCTCTCACTGACTCATTCATTCATTTACTCACTCACTGACTTATTCATTCACTCTCACTGACTCATTCATTCACTCTCTCTCTCACTGACTCACTCTCTCACTCATTCATTCACTCTCTCTCACTCACTCACTCATTCACTCTCACTGACTCATTCATTCACTCACTCTCTCACTGACTCACTGACTCATTCATTCACTCACTCTCTCACTGACTCATTCATTCATTTACTCACTCACTGACTTATTCATTCACTCTCAATGACTCATTCATTCACTCACTCTCTCACTGACTCACTCTCTCACTCATTCATTCACTCTCTCACTGACTCACTCACTCACTCACTCATTCATTCACTCTCACTGACTCATTCATTCACTCACTCACTCTATCACTCACTGACTCATTCACTCTCTCTCACTGACTCACTCACTCACTCATTCACTGACTCATTCATTCACTCACTCTCTCACTGACTCACTCACTCTCTCACTCTCTCACTGACTCATTCATTCACTCTCTCTCACTGACTCACTCACTCACTCACTGACTCACTCACTCACTCACTCACTCACTCTGACTCATTCATTCACTCACTCACTCATTCATTCATTCACTCACTCACTCATTCATTCACTCACTGACTCACTGACTCACGATTGTTCTCTGCAACTCGTCTTATTAATCAATCACAGCTGTGATATGCTGAATATTACGTGATCAACAGGAAGTGCCTGGTGTTCTGATCCCAGAACAGTCTCAGTGTGTCATAACAGTTTTCAGCCATGTCATCACTTCAGCGTATAAAACACAGCAGAATGTTTCAGAGATTACATATAAATATAATATATATACTCAGTAACAGTCAAGAGCACAAATCACATTATTACTTCATCATATGTGCACATTTGCCTTATTATATAGAGTTAATTGTACAACTCACTGAAGTATTGCATTACAATATAGATATGAATGTTTAAATATTCAAATGACAAATATGAATATTCATGTGTGATGGTTTAGGGGCGTGGCTTGTGATGCGTGACTGGAGTGATCAAAGCATCGCTCGTCCAGTTGCGCGTTTTAGTTTGATTTCATCTGATGGGAATTACATTTCTGAACGTCTGCAGTAAAATAGTGAAGCCTGATGAATGTACCGCCTCTGTTACATAAATGATGTGTTATTTGGAGTGTTTCATCTTATTATAATGACTTCATATATATGTGTGTGAGTGTGTGTGTTTAACCCCTGCGAAGCTCATGTAGTTGCGCTGCAACTTTCCTCAGCTCAGCTTCGATCTCCAGCAGCTCCTGAACGAGACAGAGTTCATGAATTCAGCACACGTCTCTTCATCTAGCTCATCTATATGCACTCAATAAAAGATGAAAATAAAGTTCTAGTGGAAAAACACAGCAGAGGTTCTCATCCGGGCCTCAAGATGACCAAAAAGTATTTTAATGATTATTACTGGTAATATATTAAAATAAGCAAATTCTAATCTAAACTAAAATGGTAAATAAATAAATAAAAATCAATTAAGTTCTTGTATAATGTAATAATAATAAAAAATAAACAATAAATAATAAATGACCTTATCACCTCCTCAATAACTTTGTTTTAAATGAAAGATATCATTCTTTAAACTTTTGAAATCACAAAACTAATCATGGTTACTTAATATATAATACTCCCAGTTTCTGCTAATAAAAAGGAAAATATTTTAAAACGAGAAACTGTTATAATTACAGCAGAAATAGCTGTTATTATAGTATCGTTGAGACACTATAATTGTTTTTGGTAATATTTTGAATTAGTTTTAATTTTCATATTTTCTGTTTTCATTTAAATTTGGTAAAGTTTTAGTAATTTTTATGGTGTGTTTTTATTAGTTTTTTCTTTTTTAAATTAAGTCTATATAGTGTTTATTACTTTGTATTATTTTTCCACAAAGATATGAAGCTGTTTTTATCATTGAGAATAATCATAAATGTTTCTTGAGCATCAAATCATCATATTATACTGATTTCTGAAGGATCATGTGACACTGAAGACTGGAGTAATGATGCTGAAATTCAGCTTTGATCACAGGAATAAATTACACTTTACTATATATTCACATAGAAAACAGCTGATTTACATTCACATAATATTTCACAATTTGTACTGTATTTTTTATTTTAAAAATGCAGCAGAAGAGACTCTTATTACTAAATAAAAATATTAAACTAAAGAAATATTAGTATTGTAATATTTCACTTTAACATTTAAGAACAATAATGTTAATATTTATTTATATTTATGGCGTGTAAACGAACACAGTGCTGCGCTTCACTCTGAACACACAGCGCATATATATATATATATATATATATATATATATATATATATATATATATATTCATTTAAATTAACTCTGCCTTTGCGTTTTGAAACGCCGTATATTATGATTTCGGTTTTATTCTGATGAATCGTGAATCTAGTGAAGCTGTGATAGACAGAAACACACCTCATCTTCATCCTCCTCCTCCTCATGCTGTCGTTCCTCCTCTTCCTCCTCTCCGTCTCTCTCGAACTGTCGCGTGGCTTCATCGCTGGCGTTCTCCATCTCCCGCTTCTGCTCCTTCACCTCCGCCTCTGGTCTCTCCTCCTCCTGCACGCGCTCCATCTTCCTCATCAGCTCCTGCAGCTCCTCCTGTTTCTCCTCCTCTTTCTGTTTGCTCCAGCCGGCGGTGTCGTTCTTCTGCTCCGCCCGCAGCTGCTTCAGCTCCTTCTCCACCTTCTCCTTCTCCAGCATCAGCTCCAGCTCGTTCTTCCTCTCGTCCTCCTCGCTCTTCGTGCGCTTCTTCTCCAGCTGTTTCTTCTTCAGCTCCTTCAGCAGCTCCTCCAGCTCCTCGTCTTGTTTCCTCTGGATCTCCGTCGCCCTGATCTCCTCCTGCAGCAGCTCATCCAGGTCTCGCTCATTCTTCGTCGCTCCCTTCTCATCTTCATCCTCATCGTCCTCCTCGTCCTCCTCCTCCTCCCATGTGTCATAATCGTCTCTCTCGCGAGAGTATTTGCTCTCTCTATCTTTCTCTGCAGAAAAAACAGACACAGGTATCAGATCACACACTGACTCACTCACACACTGACTGACTCACTGACTCACTCACTCATTGACTGACTCACTCACTGACTGACTCACTCACTGACTCACTCACTCACTTACTCACTCACTCACTCACTGACTCACTCACTGACTCACTCACTCACTTACTCACTCACTCACTCACTGACTCACTCACTGACTCACTCACTCACTCACTCACTCACTCACTCACTCACCTCACTCACTCACTGACTCACTGACTCACTGAAAAAACGGACGTGTATCAGATGTGCGTTTTACTAGTCTCACATGACTGGATTAAATGCCTGTTCACACCGTTTTTCCACTGATGAATGACAAAAACACTGACAGCCAATCAGAACACACTTTAAAGATCTTGAGCTTTCTAAGCGATAGACTGAATTGAATTGAGGTGAATAATGACTATCATCTTCAGTAGTGCTGATTCTTAGAATTAGTGCACATCTTGCCGTTTCCATCCTGCAGTTTCTTATGCGATTTGCTTAAAAATAGGTGTATGTAAGCGTAGCCACTGACAGTTATTGAACTGAACTGAATCAACAATGAACTGAACTAATCTGAATAATGTCACTGTTGTCTTTTTAGAGCTGATTTACAGCAGAATGTGAATTTGTCTCATATTTGATGAGATTCTGTTATTTTCATGTTTATTAAGGACCTTATGACTGATTTAAAGTCCCCCTGTGGTGAAAATCCAGCCTTTAATGTTGTTTATGTGTCTATGTGGTGTTTTTAATGTGCTTTAAGACAAACCATGTGTAAATTCATAAGTCGACACCATTGCTGAGTATTTCCTCCTTAAAACTGCAGTGAACCAAAGACAGTCTCAAAAACACGCTTTGAAATCGCTGGTGTTTCTGACGTCACAAACTACCTTGTAACCAATCAGATCAACGTGTGATCGTCAACCAGTGGATCTCTGAGCTGAGTGAGTGAGTGAGTGGAGGCGGGGCTCATTTGCATATTCATAGAACCGCGTATACTAAATGAAGCAAGGGTGTCGAATTACATTCAAGCTATTTTAGGGAAAAAAACATTTTAATTTGTCATTTTGGTGATCAGAGATGAGTTTTAAGGGATAAAATGATTGACTACGGGGGACTTTAAACAAACAGTTGATAGTTTTGACAGGAGTGTTTTACTGACCGTGTTCTGCGAGTTCCTGTAATTCTCTCAGCAGACCCTCGTGTCTCTCTTGAGCGTTCAGAGCGTCGTCTGTGAACAAACCAGCACAGAATCACTGAAGCGTCTGATTCACAGTTCAGTCAAACATGATCATTCTGTCATCATTTACTACCCTCATATCACTCAAACCTGTGATACAAAAGAAGACATTTTAAAGTATGTCTGAGTGTTTTTGTCAATACTGAGTCAACGTTCTTCAATGAAACAATGGAAGCTTGTTTTCAACGCGTAATAAAACTATTTAAAAGATACTTGCAACTTTTTTATCATGCAATTCTGACTTCATAACTTGCAATTGCGAGGAAAAAAAAGTCAAGAATTGTGAGAATAAAAGTCGAAATTAACATTTTTATTTTTCATTCAGTGGCGGAAACAAGCTTCCATATGTTTCAGCACAGTTCTGTTATAAAATAAAATAGACATTTAAAACAAACTACTTCCAGGAACCAAATACTCATTTGGTAATGTTCTTAACGCTTGTGCATAACCTATTTTTAAAATGCTCGTATGGAAGCTTGTTTTCAACTCGTAATAAAACTATTTAAAAGATACTTGCAACTTTTTTATCATGCAATTCTGACTTTTTTCACGCAATTGCGAGAAAAAAAGTCAGAATTGTGAGATTAAAAGTCGCCATTAGCTTTTTAAAAATGTTATTCAGTGGTGGAAACATACACCAGCCTCATTTCACAGCTAACACAAATATATATGCCAAGAACGGTTTGCTAACGTTCTCATAAAGTTATGAAAACGTGTCATTATTTCTGAATGTTCTCTGAACGTTCAAAATGCCCCGTTTTTCAATGCTTCAAAAACGTTATGCGAACGTTAAAGGAATTCCATTTGATCATTCTTCAATCATTATGGGAAAGTTACTTTTGAATGTTCTCTAAATGATCTGAAACAAGTAAGTTAGTACATTTTTTTTTTTTTTAATCCACATTTTTTGTGCTAACGTTTCCAGAACATTATTAAAGACCAGATAAATTTGAACGAACATTTCTATTAACGTTTGTTTATAACTTTGAAATAACCTTGCCAAAACGTTCTGAGAACGTTCCTTGTTGGCTGGGATCTAGACCAACTAGTTGAACATTCAGATTGAAGATACTCACCCATCTTCTGTCGGTCACAGCCGTTAGCACTGACCGGGTCGCAGTCAGCCGCGCGCTAGTGTAAACACAAACACACGGGTTAGTTTACACACACACACACACACACACACACACACACACACACACACACACACACACACACAGAGAGAGAGAGAGAGAGAGAAGAGAGTAATCATTGTGAACGTGATGTGTCTGACCTGCTCGTCTGACAGAGGGAGACATCTCACTGTAGAGGAGAGCAGAAATACAGAAAGGAATTAAACCACAACGCAGGAAAAAAATAGTTTTGGTTCTGTGCAACGGCTGTTGATTGGATGGATGTTGGTATGTAGGCGTGGCTATCATAAATGGAGGCGGATCTGAGCTGAAGGGGCGGGGCTACGTGGACGAAATTATTAAACATTAAAGCTGCAAGCAGCATTTATCGGGGTTCAAGCAGTTAAGGCCTTTAAGGCATTTAAGCACAAAAGCATCAAAAGTTATTAAGATTTATTTAGCAAGCATGTAACCACTGACATAATAGATGGAAAAGACCATTTACAGCCAATACAGGCAATTTGCCATGGGATATATATGGTTTTAAAGCTTTTTAACAGTTATAGCGCCACCTATGGTCCGATCTCCATAAAATTGTTTACTGTGACCTCAAATTGAACCCATACACATGTGTACTGAGTTTGGTGAAGATATCTCATTTACTTCTTGAGTTATAGCCATTTGAGTAAAATAGGCTCCTCCCACAACGATTTGCCACATTCTAGAATTATTTAATATGATTCTAGCATGATTTACTATCATATACCATGTTCCAGAATGATTTATTAGGATTCTAGCATGATTTACCTTGATACACCTCATTTCAGTATTATTTACTATGATTTACAATGTTTCTAGCATGATTAACCACATTACTAGCAATTATGTGAAGTGTCAGTGCAAATGAGGTGATGAACACTGACAAAATATTATTGTGTTATAATAGTTAGTTATATACGTGATTTTTAGTGTGTGTCCAAGTATGAATGCAAAAGCACATGTAAAAGCTCCAAAACTCTGGAATAGCCTTCCTGATACTGTTCGTTGCTCAGACTCGCTCTCCCAGTTTAAAACTAGATTAAAGTCGCATCTCTTCAGCCAGGCATTCATATAATATTTTTAATCTTACAGTTCAAATTACAATCCGGCCTCTAGTTAATAAACGCCAGAGGAGAACTGGCCCCCGACTGAGCCTGGGTTCTCCCAAGGTTTTTTTTTTCTCCATTGGGTCACCTGATGGAGTTTTAGGACACTATTAGGTCACTTGATGGAGTTTTTCGGTTCCTTGCCACTGTTGCCTTTGGCTTGCTCAGTTGGGGATATTCTGGGGATATCTAATTTGATTTTATCAATAAATTCCACTAGAAACAAACCTTGTTGTATTATTTTAATTTAATACTGTAAAGCTGCTTTGATACAATCTGTATTGTGAAAAGCGCTATACAAATATACTTGACTTGACTTGACTTGACTTAAAATATTTCATTATTGAGTAGAATGGCCAGCAGAGGGCACTAGAAGACCACTTATTGGCTCACTTTCACTTTAAACCAGTTTTCTGCACTAAAGCAAACCAGTTTTTCCATGTTAACTCAATGCATGCTTACACACACACACACACACACACACACACACACACACACACACACACACACACACACATACACACACAGTTTAGTTAACCATGATTTACCATGATATACCACGTTCTAGTATTATTTACCAGGAGATAAACGACAATCTAGTATTATTTACTTTGATTTACCATGTTTCTAGCCTGATTTATCACATTACTAGCAATTATTTGAAGTGTCAGTGCAAATAAAGTGATTAACACTGACAAAATATGATTGTGTTATAAAAGTTATTGCTATATAAGTGATTTTTTTAGTGTGTATTCAAGTATGAATGCAAGCACATGTTGAAATATTTCATTAATAAGTAGAATGGCCAGCAGAGGGCAGTAGAAGACCACTTATTGGCTCACTTTCACTTTAAACCAGTTTTCTGCACTAAAGCAAACCAGTTTATCCATGTTAACTCAATGCATGCTTACACACACACACACACACACACACACACACACACACACACACACACACACAGCATAGTTAACCATGATTTACCATGATTTACCACATTACTAGCAATTATTTGAAGTGTCAGTGCAAATAAAGTGATTAACACTGACAAAATATGATTGTGTTATAATAGTTATTGCTATATAAGTGATTTTTAGTGTGTATTCAAGTATAAATGCAAGCACATGTGGAAAAATTTAATTAATAAGTAGAATGGCCAGCAGAGGGCAGTAGAAGACCACTTATTGGCTCACTTTCACTTTAAACCTCATGATTTTGACCAGTTTTCTGCACTAAAGCAAACCAGTGTTTCCATGTTAACTCAATAATGCATACTTGCTACATATGCTACACACAATAATGCTACACACACACACACACACACACACACACACAAATGTTTTAGTGATATTGGTGTCACATTCACCTTCATCACATTCACCTTCTGTCTTCATCACATTCACTATCTGTCGTCATCACCTGCACCTGCTCCTCATCACCCTCCTCATCATCACCTGCTCCTCATCATCATAACCGTCACCTGTTGTCCTTGTCTTGATCTGTGTATTTAAGTTCCCCTCTCATCCATTATCATTGTCGGTTATTGTTTGTGCACTAGCACTCTGTTATGTTTGTTTTCATGTTGGAAAATAAAACCTTTGTTATATTTGTACCACACACACACACACACACACACACACACACACACACACACACACACACCATCATTTATCATGATTTACCATGGCTGATACCAATACCAATATGAGAAAATGACTATTTTAAACAGCGGGGGGCAGTAAAATACCACTTATTGGCTTAACATGCCATTAATTCATATCATTTTCACCTTTTTAACTGTTATAGAGGCAAATTTTGTCCGATCTGTCTGAAAATTTTCATGCTTGTTCAGGGTGATATTTCACACGTTCTGACTTGTTTTTAAGAAGGTCTGAGCATTGATTAAAGAGATATAGGCTTTCGGGGACACTTGGTAAAGGCCAGATTTTGAAGTGAACCTATTATAGCTATCCAAATGAAGTAGTTCAACTTTTTCTGACAATTATTGATCTAGTGAGTCCAGAGAATTGTATTGCACTAGTTTTGAACATTATGATATGAAAATTATATGATCAGAGATGGAAAAGACCATTTACAGCCAATACAGGCAGTTTACCATAGGAAATATATGATTTTAAAGCTTTTTAACAGTTATAGCGCCACCTATCGTCCGATCTCCATAGAATTTTTCATGCTTGTTAATGATGTTATGTCACATATGCTGACCACTTTTTGTGAAGTTCTGAGTTTTTATTTAGGATTTATAGGCTTTTTAATGTATTTTGACACGCCCATTTTATAAATGACCCTATTAGAGCCATCCAAATGCAAAAGTTCAACTTTTTTTTGATAGTTTTTGATCTAGAGAGTCCAGAGAATTGTCCTAGACTGGTCTGGTTCCGATCGGGCGAAAAACCTAGGACTAGTTCGCAAAAGTAGGTTTTTAACATGTTTGCGAATATTTAATGAACGGTTTGATTGACAGCAATGGTTCTTGAGGCAAAGTTGTTCAGGATGAGGAGATCTATCAAATGATATGCATATTGTGTGGATATTTGTAACACCACGTGATTACAGAGCCATAAAACTCGTTAGCGCCAACTAGTGGCCGATTTCTTTCAAAATTCTTACAGACCTCTAGGGCCTTGAGTCGAACATGCCCATCGAGTTTCGTTCCGATCGGCCTCCGTTAACCTTGTCTAATAGGTGCTCAAATTTCATTGGCCGATGGCGGCCATGTTTTTTGAGATACGCCAATGTCCTCATACACATACATGGCACCTTGGACCAAGACACTGCATACCAATTTTCAAGTCAATCGGACTAACGGTCAGGTGGTTATAGCCTGTTTTATGTTTTTTTCATGTTATAGCGCCACCATGTGGCCAATCGCCGCGGTTTTTTTACTGTGACCTCAGATTGACCTCTTACACATGTGTACCAAGTTTGGTGAAGATACCTAATTTACTTCTGGAGTTATAGCCATTTTAGTAAAATAGGCCCTGCCCACGACGTACGTTTTGGCGCCCCTTAGCGTCCGTGAATCGAAATTTCAACTTTTTTTCGATAGTTTTTGATATTCAGACTCAAGAGAACATTTCTGCACTGGATTGGTTCCGATCGGGCGAAAAACCTAGGACTAGTTCGCAAAAGTAGGTTTTTGACAAAATTCAAAATGGCGGAAAATCTATCATGGCGGAAATGAAATCGGAGATATACGTTTTGTTCGTCAGGCGTCCAGCTTTCCAATGATATAAGACACTTGAGTCTACGACATACGGTCTAGTAGTTATGAGCAGTTTTGCGCTTTTGGTTGCTATAGCGCCACCTATGGGCCAATCGGGGTCATACTTTTATAGGTTCTCCCCAAATTGAGGACTACCATTTGGCCAAGTTTCAAGGTTCCAGCTCTTACGGTTTGGTCTGCACGATGCGTTTAAGGGGAAAATAATAATAATAATAATAATAATTAAAGCTGCAAGCAGCATTTATCGGGGTTCAAGCAGTGAAGGCCTTTAAGGCCTTTAAGCACAAAAGCATCAAAAGTTACAAAGTTATATTTAGCAAGCATGTAACCACTGACATCATAGATGGAAAAGACAATGTTCTAGCATGATTTACCATGATATACCACGTTCTAGAATGATTTACCAGGATTCTAGCATGATTTACCTTGATACACCACATTCTAGTATTATTTACTATGATTTACCATGTTTCCAGCGTGATTTACCATGATTTACCACATTACTAGCAATTATGTGAAGTGTCAGTGCAAATGAAGTGATAAACACTGATATGATTGTGTTATAATAGTTATTGTTATATAAGTGATATTTAAGTGTCTAAATATGAATGATGCAAAATCACATGTGAAAAGACTTCATTAATAAGTAGAATGGCCAGCAGAGGGCAGTAGAAGACAACTTATTGGCTCAGTTTCACTTTAAACTTCATGATTTTAACCAGTTTTCTGCACTAAAGCAAACCAGTTTTTCCATGTTAACTCAATAATGCATGCTTACACACACACACACACACACACACACACACACACAAACATACACACACAAATACAAATTTGTTTTTGGGATATGTTATTGAGAAAGTATATTTATTTGTCTATAGGCATTTCTTTGTGATCTAATAATATAAAACTATATTACCAGTATAGGGCTGTAACGATTCCTCGATTAAAGGGGTCATATAGGCCTACTGGTACATGCACTTTTACAAGTTGATTGTACTGAAATGTGCGTTGGCAGTGCCTGTACACAACCATCATAAAATGATAAAAATCCATCCAGTGTTTTTTTTTCAAATCTCCTTATATGTTCTACACTTTCTGAAATCAAGCCGTTTGATTTTGTGACGTCACAAAATCGACGCCCCTCCCACGGTTGTGATTGACAGCAGCGTTTCAACACAGACCGTGAGTGAGCTGTCTATCATCATAGTGCATTGATATGCTGGAGAAGAATGGCGTCTAAGTCATTTTGATGTTTTGATGTAATATTCCCAAAGCATTGACGCAGGGATTCCCCACGATCAACGTCCATGCTTTCATGTTTGCGCAAATCATTTCACACCAGATAGCTTTACAAAGGAGGGTCAGTAAAACTGGTTTTGCTAAGAAGCTGCTCCTGAAAATAGGATTGGTACCAACTATTCGTGTTCCTGCTGTACCTCCAGAAGAAGAAGTGAGTGTAACGTTTTATTAACCTTTATATTAATCTTTATTAGCCTAGAAATCTAGACGCACCCTAGCGGCAGCAAAATGTATTTTGCAGCCAGGTGGGTCTAGCAACTCTCAATAGACCTTCTAGCTGCAAAAACCTAAATTGGGTCAGGCCAATCACGTCGCTTATAGAGTAGGCGGGGCGGGCTTAACATATGACAACAGAGTTGCGACGGTTACCTGCCTGCGACTTGAAAACAAAGAATGACGGCTGCTGGAGAACAGTCTTTCGAATCGGCTTTGTCCGCGACTCTGGAGGACTTGGAGTTAAGTTTTTCTTTAAGAAAAGAGCAAAGAACATTCTTTAAAAAAGGAAGATGTGTTCGTCGTTTTGCCGGCCAGATATGGCAAAAGTTGAATGAATCTATCAACTAGCTCCGCTGTTGGGAAAACGCTCTGGTTGGTTGAAGCGCTGTCCTATTGCATGGAGAGGGAATTTGAAAGACAGCCGTTTATCCCGCCCCTCGGAGTGAGCGTGTCTATGGTGAGTTGCCAGACTAAACATCTTGATGTAGTCTGGCTTGCCAGGCTAAATCTTTATATTAATCTTTGCAAATCGCTTGCTGCACGCTTCACGGTGAATGCGGCTGTTTACACTCAGAGTACATTACAACATGTTTTCTATGTACGACGTTCTCAATATAATTCATAATCCCACGTTAATGAACAACGCGTTATGGTTATTGTGTTAGAAACGGTGTCAAACAGAACAGAGGGGCGGGGTGAGCAAAGCTCATTATCATTTAAAGACACATGCACTTAAATGGCGTGCTGAAAACAGAGCTGTTTTGGACCAGGTAAAATGAGTGTTATCTTACAATACTAATGAGAATTTTTAATTGAAGTATAATACAAACTTTTAATTTAGACCCTAAAGAATCATTAGCTTGTACAAAAATGGCATTATATGACCCCTTTAAAGTCAAGTACTTTTTTTTTTAAATCCTCGATTGCAATTTACCGGAAGTGGTGCATTCCACAAACGAGAATCCATCAACCGCAGAATTACACAGTTTTCTAAGACAACGCGATGTATTTAAAACCATTTACACAGTCATTATATAGCATAGTGCTATTGTGAAATCACAAAGGCTGTGATTCAGTTAAATAAATATATCCTCTGTTTTTTTGTTTGTTTGTTTTTTCACAGAGAAGATGCTTTAATTACATGAGTGCAGAGTACATGTTAAAATTACCTCAGCTCCGTCAACAGTAAACGCTGCTCCAAGCAAACTCAGTCTCTGCAGTGCTGTTTGTTTACGTTTCCAATAACGTGCATTTGGGAACGCAAGTCAGACGCAGTTTGTGTTTCATAGTTGTACTGTTATCATTTATATTTGTGGAGCGCGTCTCGGGATTCTCAAACTGCTTCTCGGTTTCTCAAATTGCTGTTCATCTCGGTTTCAAAATAAAAGTTTAAACATCGCGATTTCAAAATAAAAGTTTAAACTCTCACTCTGAGTTTGCATGTTTTGATGTGCACATGTTCTTGTTCAAGAAATTACAGTGGCTGTAGCATTTCTATCGTACAGAAGTGGCCAAATATTAAAGGTTAAGTTGACATTTGAATTTAATGTTGTTTGGACAATAAACAAGGATTTGATAATGCCTTAGTGTAACAACAACCAGGCCGCTGGTGCCCTCTGCAGGCATTTGTTATTCATGTACATAAGTTATGTTTATATTAGTTTATATAATTTATTTTACATGGGTATATTTTAACAGTGTTGTTCAATAAAACCCATATAATTACTTACTTTGATACTTTACTTGAACCAATCATTATTGCTTGTTATTATATATTTGTATTTTAAGTCATTTTAAAGGCTGTTGTTAACTTGAATCTATTTTTTACCACATTTTTTTATCCGATTACTTGAATAGAATACTCGATTACTAAAATAATCGATAGCTACAGCCCTATCATAATAAAAAAGATTGCTTTTAAAGCATTTGTTTGTTTCCCAATACTGAAAGCTAATGAAAAGATCATATGTAATCTTGCTGCTCCCTCAAGTGGACAAAAGTGGTATTATAGCTTACATTTTACAATTGAAGTGTTTGAATGAATGAGTGAATGAATGGGAATTTGGTTTTTCACTTATATCTCGGTAACCAGAACGCGAAAAATTCTGAAACTCAGAGCATAGATAGTGCTCGAGGAGCCCTGTTGAATGAGACTATCATTCAGGCCCGCGACAACACGTTTCGATCAAGAGCCTGGAGAGGACCTTACCATCAAAATTTGAGCGCGCAACGACTTTCCGTTTTCGAGTAATGAGTGAATTTGTATTCGGGGACGTGGCGTAAATGCCGTTTTACTTTCGGTTTCAGTATTCACTTGTGACTCAGTTGTCAATAGTAATACAACAATAGATTAATTTTGACAAAATGTGATTGTAAATGTTAAAATAATGATTTTATAAAGTCTAAATATGAATTATAGAACAATATTAGGGAGTAGTATGATGAAATGACAGCAGGGGGCAGTAAAATACCACTTATTGGCTTAATATGCTATGTTATTCATATTCACCTTTTTTATTAACTGTTATAGAGGCAAATTTTGTCCGATCTGTCTTTTTCATGCTTGTTCTGACTTGTTTTTAAGGTCTGATCATTCATATTAGAGATATAGGCTTTTGTGGACACTTGGTCAAGGCTACATATTGAAGTGACCCTATTATAGCCATCCAAATGAAGAAGTTATACTTTTTCTGATAATTATTGAGTACAGATAATTGCACTGCACTGGTTTTGAACATTATTATATGAACATTATATGAGCACAGATGGAAAACACCATTTACAGCCAATACAGGCAATTTACCATAGGAAATATATGGTTTTAAAGCATTTTAACAGTTATAGCGCCACCTATGGTCCGATCTCCATAAAAATGTCCATGCTTCTTTAGCATGTTATGTCACATATGCTCATCAATTTTTGTGAAATTCTGACTTTTTATTTAGGATTTATAGACGTTTGAGTGTATTAGGACATGCCTATTTTCTAAATTACCCTCTTATAGCCAACCAAAAGCAAAATTTCAACAACTTTTTGATAATTATTGATCTAGAGAGTCCAGAGAATTGTCCTAGAATGGTCTGGTTCTGATCGGGCGAAAAACCAGGGACTAGTTCGCAAAAGTAGGTTTTTAACATAATTCCGAATATTTAATGAATGGTTTGATTGACAGCAATGGTTCTTGAGGCAAAGTTGTTCTCCATGAGGAGATCTATCAAATGATATGCATATTGTGTGGATGAGTGTAACACCACGTGATTACAGAGTCATAAAACTCGTTAGCGCCAACTAGTGGCCGATTTCTTTCAAAATTCTTACAGACCTCTAGAACCATGAGTTGAACATGCCCATCGAGTTTCGTTTCGATCGGTCTCCGTTAACCTTGTCTAATAGGTGCTCAACTTCATTGGCCAATGGCGGCCATGTTTTTCAAGATACGCCAATGTCCTCATAGATTTACATGGCACCTTGGACCAAGAGACTGCATACCAATTTTCAAGTCAATCGGACTAACGGTCAGGTGGTTATAGCCCTTTTCATGTTTTTTTCATGTTATAGCGCCATCTAGTGTTCAATCGTCGCGATTTGTTTACTGTGACCCCAGATTGAGCTCATACATATGTGTACCAAGTTTGGTGAAAATATCTCATTGCGTTCCCGAGTTATAGCCATTTTAGTAAAATTAGCTCCGCCTCCTGCGAACGTTTTGACACCTCATAGCAACCATGTATCGAAATTTCAACTTTTTTTCGATAATTATTGATATTCAGACTCCAGAGAACATTTCTGCACTGGTTTGGTTCCGATTGGGCGAAAAACCAGGGACTAGTTTGCAAAAGTAGGTTTTGAACAAAATCCAATATGGCGGAAAAATTTGCATACCGGAAATGAAATACCTCCTATATTTTTTGTTCGGCTTGAGCCAAGGATTCCAATGATGTATGACACTTGAAGCTGGGACAAATGGTTATTGAGATATGAGCAAAATAGTGGATTTTTTTTGTTTTTTGAGCTATAGCGCCACCTATGGGCCAATCGGGCTCATACTTTGATAACCTCTCCTCGATTTTTGTACTACCTTGTGGCCAAGTTTCAAGTCTCTAGCACTTACGGTTTGGGCTGCACGATGCGTTTTAGCGGAGAAGAATAATAATAATAATTAAAGCTGCAAGCAGCATTTATCGGGGTTCAAGCATTTAAGGCCTTTAAGCACATAAGCATTTAAGACATTAAGGTTTATTTAGAAAGCTTTTAACCACTGAAATAATAGATTGAAAAGTCCATTTACAGCCAATACAGGCAATTTACCATAGGAAATATGTGGTTTTAAAGCTTTTTAACAGTTATAGTGCCACCTTTGGTCTGATGTCCATAAAATTTGGCATGCTTGTTAATGATCTTATGTGACATATGCTCACCAATTTTTGTGAAGTTTTGAGTTTTCATTTAGGATTTATAGGCTTTTTAGTGTATTTTGCCACGCCCATTTTATAAATGACCCTATTACAGCCATCCAAATGCAAAAGTTCAACTTTTTTTTTGATAATTATTGATCTAGAGAGTCCAGAGAATTGTCCTAGACTAGTTTGGTTCCGATTGGGCAAAAAACCTAGGACTAGTTCGCAAAAGTAGGTTTTTAACATGTTTGCGAATATTAAATGAACGGTTTGATTGACAGCAATGGTTCTTGAGGCAAAGTTGTTCAGTATGAGGAGATCTATCAACTGATATGCATATTGTGTGGATGTATGCAACACCACGTGATTACAGAGCCGAAAAAACTCGTTAGCGCCAACTAGTGGCCGATTTCTTTCAAAATTCTTACAGACCTCTTGGGCCATGAGTCGAACATGCCCATCGAGTTTCGTTCCGATCAGCCTCCGTTAACCTTGTCTAATAGGTGCTCAAACTTCATTGGCCGATGGCGGCCATGTTTTTTGAGATACACCAATGTCCTCATAGATATACATGGCACCTTGGACCAAGAGACTGCATACCAATTTTCAAGTCAATCGGACTAACGGTCAGGTGGTTATAGTCTGTTTTATGTTTTTTTCATGTTATAGCGCCACCATGTGGCCAATCGCCGCGGTTTTGTTACTGTGACCTCAGATTGACCTCTTACACATGTGTACCGAGTTTGGTGAAGATACCTCATTTATTTCTCGAGTTATAGCCGTTTTAGTAAAATAGGCTCCTCCCACAACGTACGTTTTGGCTCCCCCTAGCGATCGTGAATCGAAATTTCAACTTTTTTTCGATAATTATTGATAGTCAGACTCCAGAGAACATTTCTGCACTGGTTTGGTTCCAATCGGACGAAAAACCTAGGACTAGTTCGCAAAAGTAGGTTTTTGAGAAAATTCAAAATGGCGGAAAATTTTCCCAGGCGGAAATGAAATCGGAGATATACGTTTTGACCGTCTTGAGCCAAGGATTACAATGATATAAGACACTTGATTCTATGACAAACCGTCTAGGAGTTATGGCTGATTTCATACTTTTGCTTGCTATAGCGCCACCTATTGACCAATCGGGGTCATACTTTGATAGGTTCTCCCCAAATTGAGGACTACCATTTGGCTGAGTTTCAAGTCTCCAGCATTTACGGTTTGGGCTGCACGATGCGTTTTAGGGGAAAATAATAATAATAATTAAAGCTGCAAGCAGCATTTATCGGGGTTCAAGCAATTAAGGCCTTTAAGGCCTTAAAGCACAAAAGCATAAAAAGTTATTAAGTTTTATTTAGCAAGCATGTAACCACTGACATCATAGATGGAAAAGATCATGTTCTAGCATGATTTACCATGATATACCACATTCTAAAATGATTTACCATAAATCATCATGATTTATCATGGTTTACCATGATTTACCCTGTTCTAGCATAGTTTACCATGATTTACCATGTTCTAGCATGATATACCACGTTCTAGAATGATTTACTAGGATTCTTACATGATTTACCTTGATACACCATATTCTATTATTATTTACTATGACTTACCATGTTTCTAGCGTGATTTACCATGATTTACCACATTACTAGCAATTATGTGAAGTGTCAGTGCATATGAAGTGATAAACACTGACAAAATATGATTGTGTTATAATAGTTATTGTTATACAAGTGATTTTTTTTAGTGTCTACTCCTAAATATGAATGAATCCAAAAGCACATGTGAAAAGACTTCATTAATAAGTAGAATGGCCAGCAGAAGCCAGTAGAAGACCACTTATTGGCTCACTTTCACTTTAAACTTCATGATTTGCACCAGTTTTCTGCACTAAATCAAACCAGTCTTTCCATGTTAACTCAATAATGCATGCTTACACACACACACACACACACACACAAATATGTTTTTTGGATATGTTATTGAGAAAATATATTTAATTGTATAAAAATAGGCATTTCTTTGTGATCTAATAATATAAAACTATGTTACCAGTATAGGGCTGTAAAGATTCCTCGATTATAGTCAAGTACCAGATTTTAAAAAATCCTTGATTGCAATTTACCCCTCGAGTAATTGGCAAAATACTGAAAGTGGTGCATTCCACAGACGAGAATCCAACAACCGCAGAATTACAGTTTTCTAGGACAACGCGATATTTAAACAGGGCTCCAGACTAACTTTTTTTACTAGGAGCGCTGTAGCCCCTGACTGAAAATTTTAGGAGCACAAGCAGAAAATTTAGGGGCACACCTTAAATCAACTTGCAATGCAATTATTCAAATTTCCCCCAAAATAACTACTGACAAATTATTTAATAATAAATAGACTTAATGTACAGATATTACAATGTGCAGTTTTATTTTAAGTTCACAGGCACCAGACTAACATCTGAGGGAAGCGGCACCGCAGACACTGAGTTTTACAAAAAAATATCTGGTAGCACTGGGGCTGACAATAAAGCACTAAGCTTAGTTTAGGGTGTAGATGAAATTAACTTTAATTATTATCATTCATAATGTCTTAATATTAATTAAAAAGCAAACCGAGTGAAATGAATTATATTAGGGAGTGAAAATAGCCAATAAGCATCCTACTGTTTACAATGGTAATTTATTTATTTTATTATTTTTAAATAAGTGTATAAATAAGAGTTTAAATAAGACCATTTTTGAAGGATGAACAAAAAAAATGTGTTGGTCATCACATTAAAAATAACATTTATATATGATAGTTTTGAAGTGCTGGAAAAAGATGAGTAGCCTAACAGTTAGTACTTGTAAGCGTTTGACTATTTCTGTCACATTATGGTTACAGTTACTACATTAAATCCATGGTGAATGTCGCTGATTTGTGGTCTGAAAGCCCAGTGTTTCTCCTGGTTTCCACATCAGCGCTGTTTGATCTGATATCTGATTATGTTATTAATTCTGAGGCAAATTCAGTGGATTTCTTCACTGGATCTCCAGAGTCTGGATCTCCTAGTAACAGTGTCGCGTGATCGAGATCGGCCCGCGACTGGCAAGTTCGGGCTGCTGCGCTCATAGGCTGCGCCATAGATATCATATATAAACGCGTTTATATATTATATCTATGGGCTGCGCTGTCTATTATTGATTCGAACTAATAAACGGTCTGTGAAGCATAAAGGAGTAAGTTAGCGCATTTTCGTTCCGCTTTCATTTTGTTTGGATTCGCTGCTCGAATTCAATGCAGATTAGCCTACATGTTAAAATTACCTCAGCTCCGTCCACAGTAAACGCTGCTCCAAGCAAACTCAGTCTCTGCAGTGCTGTTTGTTTAGGTTTCCAATAACGTGCAAATATGGGAACGCAAGTCGGACGCAGTTTGTGTTTCATAGTTGCACTGTTATCATTTGTGGAGCACATCTGGGTTTCTCAAACTGCTGTTCATCGCAATTTCAAAATAAAAGTTTAAACATTGCGATTTCAAAATATAAGTTTAAACTCTTGCTCTGAGTTTGCATGTTTTGATGTGCACATGTTCTCGTTCAAGAAATTACAGTGACTGTAGCATTTCTATCGTACAGAAGTGGCCAAATATTAAAGGTTAAGTTGACATTTGAATTAATTGTTTGGACAATATTAAACAAGGATTTGATAATGCCAGGCTTAGTGTAACAACAACCAGGCCGCTGGCGCCCTCTGCAGGCATTTGTTATTTATGTACATAAGTTATGTTTATATTAGTTTATATAATTTATTTTACATGGGTATATTTTAACAGTGTTCTTCAGTAAAACCAATATAATTACTTACTTTGATACTTTACTTGAACCAATTATTGTGGCTTGTTATTATATATTTGTATTTTAAGTAATTTTAAAGGCTGTTGTTAACTTGAATCTATTTTTTACCACAATTTTTTTTATCCGATTACTTGAATAGAATACTCGATTACTAAAATAATCGATAGCTACAGTCCAATTATAATAAAAAAGATTGCTGTTTAAAGCATTTGTTTGTTTCCCAATACTGAAAGCTAATGAAAACGTAATGTGTAATCCTACTGCTCCCTCAAGTGGACAAAAGTGGTATTATAGCTTGCATTTTACAATTGAAGTGTTTGAATGAATGAGTGAATGAATGGGAATTTGGTTTTTCACTTATATCTCGGTAACCAGAACGCGAAAAATTCTGAAACTCAGAGCATAGATAGTGCTCGAGGAGCCCTGTTGAATGACACCATCACTTTGTTTTTGGGCGATTAGGGCCGGAAGTTATGACTGTTCAAAGCTAGCCAACGACGGGCCCTTTCCAACGAGCTCTCACACAAGGTTCGGGGTGGTCTGGGTCAGGAGTTACGGCTGTTCAAAGTCGGGGGTCCCGCCGACTAGCGTTCCCCGGGGGTTGCGCTCCCGAGGCCCGCGACGACACGTTTCGATCAAGAGCCTGGAGAGGACCTTACCATCAAAATTTGAGCGCGCAACGACTTTCCGTTTTCGAGTTATGAGTGAATTTGTATTCGGGGGCGTGGCTTAAATGCCCGTTTTACTTTCGTTTTCCATTTCCATATCTCAGTGACACAATTGTCAATCACAATTGTGACACAATACTCCAATAGATGAGTTTTGACAAAATGTCATTGTAAATGTTAAAATAATGATTTTATAAAGTCTAAATATGAATTACATAACAATATTAGGCAGCAGTATGATGAAATGACAGCAGGGGGCAGTAAAATACCACTTATTTCATTTTCACCTTTTTAACTGTTATAGAGGCAAATTTTGTCTGATCTGTCTGAAATTTTTCATGCTTATTAAGAGTAATTTCATGTTCTGACTTGTTTTTAAGAATATAGCATTCATTTAAAAGATATAGGCTTTTGGGACACTTGGTCAAGGCAATTTACCATAGGAAATGTATGTTTTTCAAAGCTTTTTAACAGTTATAGCGCCACCTATAGTCCGATCTTCATGACATTTTGCATGCTTGTTAATGATGTTATGTTACATATGCTCACCAATTATTGTGAAGTTCTGAGTTTTCGTTTAGGATTTATAGGCTTTTGAGTGTTTTTTTGTCCCTCCCCTTTCCTAAATGACCCTGTTACAGCCAGGCAAATGCAAAAGTTCAACTTTTTTTCGATAATTATTGATCTTGAGAGTCCAGAGAATTGTCCTAGACTGGTCTGGTTCCGATTGGGCGAAAAACCAGGGACTAGTTCGCAAAAGTAGGTTTTTAACATGTTCGCGAATATTTAATGAACGGTTTGATTGACAGCAATGGTTCTAGAGGCAAAGTTGTTCAGCATGAGGAGATCTATCAAATGATATGCATTTTCTGATGAAATTTGTAACACCACGTGATTACAGAGCCTTAAAACTCGTTAGCGCCAACTAGTGTCCGATTTCTTTCAAAATTCTTACAGACCTCTATGGCCTTGAGCCAAACATGCCTACTGAGTTTCGTTCCGATCGGACTCCATTAACCTTGTCTAATAGGTGGTCAAACTTCATTGGCCGATGGCGGCCATGTTTTTTGAGATACGCCAATGTCCTCATAGACATACATGGCAGCTTGGACAAAGACACTGCATACCAAATTTCAAGTCATTCGGACAAACAGTCCGGTGTTTATATGTTTCTTTCATGTTATAGCGCCACCATGTGGCCAATCGACGCGATTTTTTTAGTGTGACCCCAGACTGACCTCCTACACATGTGTATCTAGATTGGTGAAGGCAGCTAATTTACTTCTCAAGTTATAGCCATTTTAGTAAAACAGGCTCCTCCCACAACGTTAATTTTGCGTCTGCTAGCAACCGTGAATGGAAATTTCCACTTTTTTTTCGATAATTATTAATAATCAGACTGTAAAGAACATTTCTGCACTTGTTTGGTTCCGATCGGGCGAAAAACCACAGACTACTTTGCAAAAGTAGGTTTTTGACAAAATTCAAAATGGCGGAAAAATTTGCATACCGGAAATGAAATCGGAGATATACGTTTTGCCCGTCTTGAGCCAAGGATTACAGTGATATAAGACACTTGAGTCTACGACAAACCGTCTAGGAGTAATTAGCGATTTCGTACTTTTGCTTACTATAGCGCCACCTATTGGCCAATCGGGGTCATAATTTGATAACCTCTCCTCGATTTTTGTACTACCATCTGGCAAAGTTTCAAGTCTCCAGCACTTACGGTTTGGGCTGCACGATGCGTTTTACAGGAGAATAATAATAATAAAAATCAGGACAATTACAATAGGGTTTCAGCACTTCGTGCTTGAACCCCTAAAAATCAGAGCAATTACAATAGGGTTTCAGCACTTCGTGCTTGAACCCCTAATCAGCACAATTACAATAGGGTTTCAGCACTTCGTGCTTGAACCCCTAATAATAAAAATCAGCACAATTACAATAGGGTTTCAGCACTTCGTGCTTGAACCCCTAATAAAAATCAGTACAATTACAATAGGGTTTCAGCACTTCGTGCTTGAACCCCTAAAAATCAGTACAATTACAATAGGGTTTCAGCACTTCGTGCTTGAACCCCTAATAAAAATCAGTACAATTACAATAGGGTTTCAGCACTTCGTGCTTGAACCCCTAATAAAAATCAGTACAATTACAATAGGGTTTCAGCACTTCGTGCTTGAACCCCTAATAAAAATCAGTACAATTACAATAGGGTTTCAGCACTTCGTGCTTGAACCCCTAATAAAAACCAGTACAATTACAATAGGGTTTCAGCACTTCGTGCTTGAACCCCTAATAAAAATCAGTACAAAAAATTACAATAGGGTTTCAGCACTACGTGCTTGAACCCCTAAAAATCAGTAAAATTACAATAGGGTTTCAGCACTTCGTGCTTGAACCCCTAATAATAATAAAAATCAGCACAATTACAATAGGGTTTCAGCACTTCGTGCTTGAACCCCTAATAAAAATCAGCACAATTACAATAGGGTTTCAGCACTTCGTGCTTGAACCCCTAATAAGAAGAGACGTTTTGGACAGTTATAGCGCCACCTATGGTCCGATCTTCACGAAACTTGGCATGCTTCTTCACCATGTTCTGACACATATGCTCATCGATTTTTGTGAAGTTTGGGGTTTTCCCTTAGGTTGTATAGGCCTTTGAGTGTTTTTTTGTCCCACCCCTTTCCTAAATGACCCTGTTACAGCCAGGCAAATGCAAAAGTTAAACTTTTTTTCAATAATTATTGATCTAGAGAGTCCAGAGAATTGCACTAGACTGGTCTGGTCTGGATTGGGCCAAAAACCAGGGACTAGTTCGCAAAAGTAGGTTTTGGACTAAATTGGCCATTCCAAATCGGGATTTGGAGATAGCCATTTTGTCCGTCTGGATCCAGGGATCACAGTGATGCTAAAATGGACAAACTGTCTAGGAGTTGTGAGCAATTTAGTAAATTTGGTCATTATAGCGCCACCTATGGGCCAATCTGGGTCATACTTTGATAGGTTCTCCCCAAATTGAGGACTACCATTTGGCCAAGTTTCAAGGTTCCAGCTCATACGGTTTGGGCTGCACGATGCGTTTTAGGGCGGAATAATAATAATAATAATAATAATAATAAAAATCAGCACAATTACAATAGGGTACGAAAAAAAGTACCTGGAAGCAGGTACAGGTACAACTTTTACACAGTGGAAAACCAAACAAAGCCGAGTCGAGTCGAGTCGAGTCGAGTCGAGCCGAGCCGAGCCGAGGCGAGCTGGTACTGTGTAGTGGAAAAGCGTCATTTGTTTCATATCAAAAGTACTTGTCTGTCAGCGCGCAGTCTCCTCTCTGATCCACAATGTATTTTTCACTGCGTGAGAACTTGGTGTGGTGTGAGAGTGGCGTTGCTTGTCAGACATAGCAACAGTAACTAAAGTGGGCGGGTCTTTGCGAATGGTCATTGACAGTATGGACGGGGATTCGCCAGTCCCAATTCAAAACAAATTTCATGACAATCCATCATTGTTTGGTTCAAACATGTGAGAGCATCAAAATGATCCATGGGTGAAATTGATTGGATTTAATTCATTTTTTTGTCAGTTCCTATCATAATTTTAACATTTTGGCGTTATTGTTTAGCTATTTACCTATGTTTTCAAATTTCCTTTGTTTTTTTGTTGTTGTCTCGATCGGACTAATGGCTTTGAAGATAAACACAATTTTTTAAAGCTCTAAATGACACTTACAAAAACCATAAGGCAAATCCTGGCATGTTTGGTATTGTTGGACTCGGCAAGGATTCAGGAGTCTTAGGAGGTCACTCCTGTGAAAAAACACTGTCTTGAAACTTCTAAGGCTCCTTCAAGGCATTGTGCCAATGACGTATACTGAGTTTTTTGAGATACACCAATGTTCTCATAGACTATCATGGCACCCTGGAAAAAGACACTGCGTGCCAATTTTCAGTAGACTAACAGTTGGGTGCGCTTATAGCTATTTTCATGATTTTTTTCACTGTTATAGCGCCACCAAGTGGCCAATTGTCACGATTTTTTTCATGTCAACTCAGATTGAGCTTATGAACATGTGTCCCAAGTTTAGCGAAAATATCTCTTTCCGCTCACAAGTTATAACCATTTTATTGTGCCACCAAGTGGCAAATTGTCATGATTTTTTTTTTTCACGTGACCTCAGAATGAGCTCATGAACGTGTCCCAAGTTTTGCGAAAATATCTCTTTCCATTCACAAGTTATAACCGTTTAATAGTGCCACCAATTGGCCAATTGTTGCGATTTTTATCAAGTGATCTCAGGTTGAGCTCAGGAAGATGTATCCCGAGTTTAGCAAAAAAATCGTTTTCCGTTCACAATTTATAACCGTTTTAGTAAAAGTGGCCCTGGTGCCATCAAATATTTTGGTTCCCCTTATCGACCGTTAATTGAAATTTTGAATTTTTTGGATGATTATTGATTGTCAGACTCCAGAGAATATTCTTGCAGTGGTTTGGTTCCGATTGGGCCAAAAACCTAAGAGAAGGTCGCAAAAATAGGTTTTTCAAAAAAATGCAATTTACTCGAAATTGGCGCCTGAAGGGCGAGCAAATCGGAGATAGCCATTTCGCCCGCCTTGAGCCAAGGATTCCAACGATATAAGACACTTGATCCTGGGACAAACGGTCTAAGAGTTATGAGCGATTTTCAACTTTTGGCTGCTGTAGCGCCACCTATGGGCCAATCGGGGTCATACTCTGATAGGTTGTCCCCAAATTGAGGCCTACCATCTGGCCAGGTTTCAAGTCTCTAGGCCTTACGGTTTGTCCTGCACGATGCGTTTTACGAATCCTTACAATTACAATAGGGTTTCAGCATTTCATGCTTGAACCCCTAATAAGAATGAAGGCTTTTTGCCAGTTATAGCGCCACCTATGGTCCGATCTCCATGAAACTCTGCATGCTTCCTCACCATGTTCTGACACATATGCTCATCAATTTTTGTGAAGTTCCGAGTTTTTCTTTGGGATTTATAGGCTTTTGAGTGTATTTTGCCACGCCCCTTTTCTAAGTGACCCCGTTACAGCCACCCAAATGCCAAAGTTCAACTTTTTTTTGATAATTATTGATCTAGAGAGTCCAGAGAATTGTCCTAGACTGGTTTGGTTCCGATCGGGCGAAAAACCAGGGACTAGTTTGCAAAAGTAGGTTTTGGACAAAATTCGACATAGCAGAAAATTTTCCCTGCCTACATCCAAATCGGAGATAGCCATTTCGCCCGCCTTGAGCCAAGGATTCCAACGATATAAGACACTTGATCCTGGGACAAACGGTCTAAGAGTTATGAGCGATTTTCAACTTTTGGCTGCTGTAGCGCCACCTATGGGCCAATCGGGGTCATACTCTGATAGGTTGTCCCCAAATTGAGGCCTACCATCTGGCCAGGTTTCAAGTCTCTAGGCCTTACGGTTTGTCCTGCACGATGCGTTTTACGAATCCTTACAATTACAATAGGGTTTCAGCATTTCATGCTTGAACCCCTAATAATAAAAATCAGTACAATTACAATAGGGTTTCAGCACTTCGTGCTTGAACCCCTAATTACAAGCTCAAAACATATGCACGTCTGAGTAGCTCATGATTAAACCGATTCGGTATCATTTAACATTCATCAGGAATTCATAATGAAGAGGCTCATTAATATGACATGAATATTAATATGTCCAATTGGGTTTATTATATTGCTCTCTGGTGAACCTGCAGTGGAAACGCGTTTCATTAACAAGTTAATCATCGTCGTTAGCATTTATAAATCGTTAAACTTCAGAGTAAAGACCATTTCCGCCATATATGCTTTTAATCATAAACATGACGTCATAAATTAAATGTTTTAAGTAAAATAATCGCTTTAGTCATAATTATGACAGCATGTTAATTTAAAATGTATGTCATAAATACGTAGTATGTTATAATTTCGACATTTTATGGCAAAC
>NC_139972.1:3080000-3112500 GCF_963993115.1 Abramis brama
CAACATCAGAGACACACACACGAGACGGCGGACTCCTTCATCGGGTCGGTCTCCGTCAGGAAACACACACCTCTCTCTCATCCGTATTCTCGCTCTTTCCGCTCGTTTGCTGGATGAACATGACTGAGGGGAAACACGGATATATCCAAGCACTTGCATAGTGTGATGAGATCCTGAGTGAACTCAGACAGATGAACACGACGACACACACACTTCCTGTCTCAACAGGAAACAGATCTGTCTGATGCTCTGACCAACCGAACGCAAGGAGGAGCGTCTGGGTCACGGCTCACCACAGAATCATGAAGAACATCGACACCATCAAGCACACTCACCACAACTAATATATTTATAACTTTCAACACTGTAATAATGGAAATATCCTCTCTGGACACTTTAAAAAATAAAATAAAATCAGACTAAATTAAATACAGTGCTGAATATTAATTGTACTTGAGTTATAGAATTTTTTTGGCATTACAGTATTTGGGAAATGTGCTTAAATGTCATGAAAATGCAAATTATATATATATATATAAATTATTTATATATATATATATATATATATATATATATATATATATATATATATATATAAAAAGAAAGAAATAATTAAAATAATATATAACAAATATTTTCACAAAGTATATATATATTTTTTATGAATATATTGAAAAAATATGTCTTGCATTATATATATATATATATATATATATATATATATATATATTTTATATAAAAATTATAATATATTAATGTAAGATGTTTTTTCAAAAAGTATACATATATACTTTGTGGAAAATATTTGTTATATATTATTTAAATAATTTCTTTCATTTATATATATATATATATATATATACACACATATACATATTTATTTTATAAAATATATATGTATATCAATATACATTATATAATATATACTTTGTGAAAATATTTCTTATATTTGTAATGTATACTAATATACATTATATTTTTTAGCATATATATATATAAATTTCACAAAGAAAATGAACCGTAGCTGAAACAGGCTTTATTTTCTTTGTGAAAAACATGCATTTCCTTGATTTTGGGGTGACGTGACCAGGACGCGCTCTTGACACACGCTACACACACACGGCAGTGACGCGACAGACCGAATCCTCACAGAAATGAAACAAACAAGCGTGTTTTCAGTCAATACAGTTTTACTAGATATAGAGCAGCTGAGAGACGTATAAAACAGACACCGAGAGCAGAAACACACACACACACACACACCGCTCTGATGCTCCATAAGGCTGAATGGGGTTTTCACAGACGGTACCATTCAAAAGAGAAACACACCACAAATGAATCAACAGAAATCTGCCGTTTAGAAGCACCATTGCGATTGGTCGAATCTCTGAAGCGGCCTCTCGTGGCGAGGAGGAAATCAAGGTGAGATGGAATCTGATTGGTGGGTTTTGCATCAGTCAGTACGAGGCGGAGTCTGTCATTGGTGGACGTCCCTGTCAGTCACGGAGGGGGGGCGGAGCCACGCGGTCAGCGAATGACGAGCACAGCTCGACCTCTCGAAGCGACGGCTCCCACGATCCCCCTCTCGCTCGCGTCTTCACTTCATAGCACTGCGTATAAAAATCATTTGGATCATAAAGTCTCTCGGTTCATATTGTGATTTTTTTTCCTATACCGGCGTATTTACAAAACTCTGCGTGCGAGAGGCAACGGCTGTAGTAAACATCTTGCGCATAAGTGCTAAGAAACCTCTTGTACCTCGGACAGGAATAAGAACGCATCGTAACGGATAAACACACGGGAATGAGGGACGCGTGAGATCAACACAGTCCGTCGTGGAGGTCAGAGTTCATGCAGGCGAATGGACACACAATGTAAACGACGTCTAGATGAGCGGCCGGCTCAGGCCCGAAGCCCTTTAGAGAAACCATAAGCACCGTTCCTCGCGGTCACGCACCTCCTCCAGCCAATCAGATCGCTCGTCTTCCCGCCCTCCCTTCCGTAATATAATAGTTCTTCTGTATTTCCTTTATAATAAACTTAGTTAAGTACAATAAAGTAGAAAAATATTAGAGAACATATGCACAGTTAGTTTGTGTGTGATCTGTAGTGACTCGTGTTGTTTGAGTGTGTGTGCTGGGCTACTGGAGCACCGGCCGAACGACTCGGTGAACAAGAAGAAGAAGAAGGAGAAGGAGAAGTCGTCAACGTTCAGCTCTTCCACTGGCTTGATGCTCATATCGTCGACGTTCTGTCCATCCCGTCTGCAACGAGAGAATCAAACCCACGTTAACGTCAAAATGGAGGATTCTTGTTTTTATGGATATTACAGAGTTTATCCTGAATGATTTTGCAATTTGCTTAAAAATAGGTGGATGTTGGCATAGCCACTGACTGTTATTGAACTGAACTGAACTAATCTGAATAATGTCACTGTTGTCTTTTTAGAGCTGATTTACGGCAGAATGTGAATTTGTCACATATTTGATGTTATTTTCATGTTTATTAAGGACCTTATGACTGATTTAAAGTCCCCCTGTGGTGAAAATCCAGCCTTTAATGTTGTTTATGTGTCTATGTGGTGTTTTTAATAAGCTTTAAGACAAACCATGTGTAAATTCATAAGTCGACGCCATTGCTGAGTATTTTCTCCTTAAAACTGCAGTGAACCAAAGACAGTCTCAAAAACACGCTTTGAAATCGCTGGTGTTTCTGACGCCACAAACTACCTTGTAACCAATCAGATCAACATGTGATCGTCAACCAGTGGATCTCTGAGCTGAGTGAGAGGAGGCGGGGCTTATTTGCATATTCATAGAACCGCGCATACTAAATGAGGCAAGAGTTACATTCAAGATATTTTTAAGACATGAATACTTTTTTTAAGAAAAAATGTTTAAATGTGTCATTCTGGTGATCAAAGATGATTTTAAGGGATACAATTATTGATTACAGAGGGACTTTAAATTCGTGTAATCTTGAATCAGAATAACTATGATGAGGGCGGGGCTATAACCTGTCACTCACATGAGATCCACCAATAGCAAACCACAACTATCCAATCAATTCCCCACAGAGAACATCAAGCCCCGCCCACATTTGTTCTTGTTTGAGAAGCGTTTCTCTCAGATATACAGAACAACAGGGAAAGACTAGCGCTACTTCCACTTCATGATGACTTTAAAGAGGACATATTCTGCTTTTTTCCATGTTCATCTTTCTTTAGTGTGTAATGTCGCTGTTTGAGCATGAAAAAGGTTTCTCTATATCAGTGTCAGTGTTTCTGAACTCATTGTAGTCTCGAGTTTCTTCCCGGAGTGAACACGTCACAATATTCCTCATTATAATAATTCATACGCAGAATAAAGGGGCGGGGCCTGGTTGAGTTAGTTAGTAGTGTGTTAAACTGGCGGTTATGGTAAGGGGCGGGACATTTCCCGAACACTCTCGACCAATCACAACACTGCTCCAGCCGACCAATCAGAGCACAGTGTGCTTTTCAGAAGGAGGGGCTTCATAGAGACAGGAAGTAAACAGAGCGTTACTGACAGACTGGGAAGAGAGGAGCCGCAACAATGGAGAATATGAGGAAAATATGAACATTTAAGCAGGAAAACATGTTCTAGTAGAGCCTGAAATTATCAAAGCTGTGATTGGGTACTGCATTATGATGCTGTGCTGTGATTGGCCGTACCTCCTAAGGCATGCTCTGTCATGCTGAGGCACAGAGACTCCAGCGTGGGGTTGATCTCCAGATCTGTCCCCGGAACTTGGCATTCTGGGAACAATAAACAAGAGCATGGAATTCAGTGGAGATCAACACATGCAGCGATAACAGGGAACAGAGGACATGTGCAGGAGTCAGGTATGCAGCATCTTAAGAAGTCCATCATCACATGGGAAGGGGAATCAGCACAGACAGTCTCATTAATAATACTTTGTTTTAACACATACAGTACGGTGTACGTATACTTAAGCTGCACGATTAACCCTTACACAGGGGTGCAAACACATGTATGGTCAAAAAAGAGAGAGGTAATCGAAGCCCTCGTCCCGCGGCAAATATCCAGATACTACATTGCCACCATCCCCAACCCACCCCTATAGGCACATAGAGTCAAATGAAATTTAGAAAAACTATCTTGCACTTCTTCTTCTTGCTTTACTGCTACTTCCTGAAAACAATTTCACCTGATGATTTGAATAGCTCTTTTTGTAAAGAATGAATAATTCTAGGATGATTGGGGTAATTGTGTAGGGTAGGCCTAGTGCATTTGCATAGAAACTAATAAACAAAATACAAATATAAATACAATAAAACACAAATACACGAGAAATAAAGCAGTGCTTTATGTTTTTCAGGTAAATTAACTGTATTAAGTATTAATACAGTTTATCTTTTGACAAAACGTGATTTTTCTCTTTCTCTTTTGTTGTTTGATTAACTTTGGTGACACAAACAGCTGCAGGTATATTGGGTGCTGTCCCTTTAAGACGAATGCACGCATCTAATACCGGTAATGACACGCATCCGTTTTATTTTGACTGCGTTTACGGGGAAACTCGTTGAGACGGACACTGGCTTATTTTTTCGTGCACATGTCTGTTCAAACACAAATAGATAAGAAAGAAAAGGGAATTCGGTGTTCACGAACTTCACGTGCTGTCTGCGACTGCGTGGCTCTGTGCGCCGACAGACCATCTACATTTGGATGTTAAACATAATATGTAGCCTGATACAGCAAAGACAACGTCGGTAGTATTGACGGCAAAATAGGCTACAGAATATTTCGTTCTGTAGGCCTATTGACAGGGGCAATATTTGAAAATCGATAATTAGGCCTATTTTTTAAATTACAATTATATATGCATTTGTCAAAAACCGAGAGACTTTCAAGCATCAAAATGTAATTTATTAATATGTATTTGCGCCTTCTATTTTGTCTGAAAACTTCCAACACTCTTGCGTGTCGCGTGAAAATTAGGCGTCGGTTGCGGTTCTATTTCTAGCACGCGGTTTCGGCGCGGCTCGAGAAGTGTGTGTGTCACGCAGGCATTGTGCTTTAACACAAGCTCTAACCAGTTAACATGAGAGCCGACATAAAAACGGACACTCCACGCCATGCAGAGAGAAATGTGATGCAGTGGCAGATCCAGACTTCCAGAGTGAGAGTGAGACAGAAACACTAGTGGTTCACGCTTGCGCATATACTGCTGGTTTGGCGCACAGTGTTCTGATTCGCATATTTCCTATTTACTTGTTGGTGGACGCAACAATCCAGAATTACTGTTGGTTAAATTATAATCAGACCCTCTCAAACCACCCCCCCCCCCCCTCCTTAAAAAAAAACTCTTCGGATCTACACGATTCACACAAGTCACCCAAACTGACGTGAAAAAAGCGGGAGGCGCCGAAAAGCGCGCTGTTTGCACCCCTGCTTACAAGACGACAATCTTGAATCAAACACACACACGTCACTTGATGATCTTCATAAATGACAGATTCTTCTGTCTATGAAATCTTTGACTTCACTTGTTTCATGACTGGATAAATCAGCATATTTGAACGAATCTCTTGAATGAATGATTCAATGACTCACTCATAAACACTTCACTTGTTCATTACTGGATGAATCTGGGTTTTTTAAACAAATCTCTTGAATAAATGATTCAATGAATCACTCATAAATGCTTCATTTGTTTCATGACTGGATGAATCTGTGTTTTTTTAACGAATCTCTTGAATGAATGATTCAATGAATCACTCATAAATGCTTCACTTGTTCATTACTGCATGAATCTGTGTTTTTTTAACGAATAGCTTGAATAAATGATTCAATGAATCACTCATAAACGCTTCACTTGTTCATTACTGGATGAATCTGTTTTTTTTTTTTAAACAAATCTCTTGAATAAATGATTCAATGAGTCACTCATAAATGCTTCACTTGTTCATTACTGGATGAATCTGTGTTTTTTTAACGAATAGCTTGAATAAATGGTTCAGTGACTCACTCATAAACGCTTCACTTGTTTCATGACTGGATGAATCTGTGTTTTTTTAACGAATCTCTTGAATGAATGATTCAATGAATCACTCATAAATGCTTCACTTGTTTCATGACTGGATGAATCTGTGTTTTTTTAACAAATCTCTTGAATGAATGATTCAATGACTCACTCATAAACGCTTCACTTGTTCATTACTGGATGAATCTGTGTTTTTTTAACGAATCTCTTGAATGAATGATTCAATGAATCACTCATAAATGCTTCACTTGTTTCATGACTGGATGAATCTGTGTTTTTTTAACGAATCTCTTGAATGAATGATTCAATGAATCACTCATAAATGCTTCACTTGTTTCATTACTGGATGAATCTGTGTTTTTTTAACGAATAGCTTGAATGAATGATTCAATGACTCACTCATAAACGCTTCACTTGTTTCATTACTGGATGAATCTCTGTTTTTTTTTTTACAAATCTCTTGAATTACTGATTCAATAGCAAATATACTGTATATTCATTTATATAATATATTCATGTGTGTACACACGTGTTGTGAAATTACTGTTATTATTCACGAGAAGTTCACCTGTGCATATAAATAAAAAATAAATCAGGCAATTATTATCCGTTCAGTATGCGTTAGCCTTTAGCAGCTGTGAGTCGAGGTCTGACTAGCGTCCGGAGATCAGGTGATGTGCGAGTACCTTGCTGTTGGAACAGAAGCATGGTCTGTGGAGACGTGTGAACGGGGAGAGAATGGGTTCTCTGCACAGAACTTCTGCTCTGGCTCGGCATGCTGTTACTGCCTCCGGGATTCCCGAACCACAGGTTCTGAAACACACCATCACATCACAGCCTTCATCTAGTCCTGTAGTTCGTCTGAAGGTTCAATAAACTCATCCATTTCAACTATCTCAGCGTTTTCATTAACAAAGACGCCGTCTCAGTGTGACATAAGGACAAAACGGAGTGAAAAACATGCGCTTTCAAATGAACCCGTGTTAGTGTGGACAAGGCCTGGCTCTCCGGCTCTGTGTGACTGTGACTGACCTGTCGGCCCTGTGCGCTGACGGCCGCGGGGTTAGCGAGCGAGTGTCGCGGTGACGCTCCGGTCAGACCGCCGGCAGTCATCAGGCCCATGCGTCCGGGAGGCGGAGCTCCTCGCGCGGGCATCGGGAAAGGCCTCTGCCCACGCCTGCCCAAACCTGCGCTCACAGATCCAGCTGTGGGCAGAGAGTTCGATCCGTACGCCGGCCACCTGCGCAAACACACGCGATTCACTGGTGAGGATGAGCGCGGCAGAGGGGCTTGGGCTGCACGATTAATCGCACTTAAACCGATTCGGCTTATCGGATGTTGAAATCGCAAAGGCTGTGAGTGTTTTTTATGTGCAGCTTGTCAGTGACGTACGGCTCAGTAAACGCTGCTCACTCTGAAAGCACTGTGAGTTTGAGTCACTTATGCATTTGAAAAAGCAACACATACGCGTCAAACATGACAAAGCATTTGTGAACCTCTTGTCCAACAAAAGACATTTAATAACATGCTTTTACTCCAAACTCACTTCATAACGACAGCGGAGCTCCTCCTTCTGTGAGATGATGTGCTAGTGACACAGAATAAGGCAGTCGTGTGTGTGTGAGAGAGACGCCCTCTGGTGTTCAGATGGATATGTGGTGTGTGTGGGTGTGTGTGTGTGAGAGAGAGACGCCCTCTAGTGTTCAGATGGATATGTGGTGTGTGTGTGTGTGTGTGTGAGATGCCCTCTGGTGTTCAGAGAGATATGTGGTGTATGTCTGTGTGTGTGTGTGTGTGTGTGTGTGTGTGTGTGTGTGTGTGACGCCCTCTGGTGTTCAGATGGATATGTGGTGTGTGTGTGTGTGTGGGTGTGTGTGTGTGTGTGTGTGTGAGAGAGACGCCCTCTAGTGTTCAGATGGATATGTGGTGTATGTCTGTGTATGTGTGTGTGTGTGTGTGTGTGTGTGTGTGTGTGTGACGCCCTCTGGTGTTCAGATGGATATGTGGTGTATGTCTGTGTATGTGTGTGCGTGTGTGTGGGTGTGTGTGTGTGTGTGTGTGAGAGAGAGACGCCCTCTAGTGTTCAGATGGATATGTGGGGTGTGTGTGTGTGTGAGATGCCCTCTGGTGTTCAGAGAGATATGTGGTGTGTGTGTGTGTGTTTGTGTGTGTGTGTGACGCCCTCTGGTGTTCAGATGGATATGTGGTGAGGGGGTGTGTGTGTGTGTGTGTGATGCCCTCTGGTGTTCAGAGAGATATGTGGTGTGTGTGTCTGTGTGTGTGTGTGTGTGTGTGTGTGTGTGACGCCCTCTGGTGTTCAGATGGATATGTGGTGAGTGTGTGTGTGTGTGTGTGTGTGTGATGCCCTCTGGTGTTCAGAGAGATATGTGGTGAGTGTGTGTGTGTGTGTGTGTGTGTGTGTGTGTGTGTGTGTGAGACGCCCTCTGGTGTTCAGATGGATATGTGGTGAGTGTGTGTGTGTGTGTGTGTGTGTGTGTGTGTGTGTGTGTGTGATGCCCTCTAGTGTTCAGATGGAGCATTTCCTATCGATCTGCCGCTGCACTGACAAGCTGCACATTAAATAATCGCAGCCTTTGCCAAATCGCGTGCGGTTTCATTGCGATTAATCGTGCAGAGAGACGCGAGCGGACCGCTAGCACACGCACCCTCTCCGGTACACGCCGCTGTCCATCATGGTTTTCCGCGGGAAGAGGCGGAGCAACTTCAGCACCTGCTGTTTCCACGATAACAGCCGCTTCTTCTGCGTCTCTGTGAACGCCTGACAAACACAGCCTCATTACTGAACCACTACAACACCACCAATAAAGGACAGAGCACTAAACATAACACTTGTAGCATTTTCTTTAAAACAATGTGTACTGTGAAGTGTGTAATACTGAACTGAAGCATGTGTGATGGTGTGTGAAGCGCGCCTCACCTCGTGTGTAAGACATTTCTCTATGAGCTGCAGGTAACAGCTGATGTTCTCCTCATCCGGCCTCGACACCAACAACTGCGTGCAAACTGAACACACACACACACAATCCCAGTCAAATTTCACCAAGCTCTAAAACTGATAAATCAGATAACATGCTAATAATAATCATAATATGCTGAAGAACTCCCTTTATGAATATAATATGACACATAATGGGGTCAGATTATCCAGATGATGATAAAGGAAACAAATCATTTTAGTTTTATTAGTACTTTATTCTAAATATTTTTGAGATGTTAATTTGAGTTTAATTTTTTGTAATTTAGTCATGTCATTTGATTACTTATTTATAAAAATATTGCCAATTAGGTTTAATTTATTTTTATTTAAGTTTTTATTTATTTCCAGTTATTAATTATAGTGCTTCAACTTAAACTTGTTTCAGCTTAATGCCAAGGCAACATTTCAACTAATATTTATATTTTATTGTATTTATTTATATTTATATTCAGCATTATTTAAATGAACAGAAATGTTTTAACAGTTTTAGATAATGCTGTTATTTTCATCGAAAAAAACCCCTCAATACTGTGTGTTTATTTACAGTGAAATAGACTGTGGTATTTAAACAACCATTTAAAATGTTTTAAGGTCCAGCAATAAGGCCAGCCTTAATATATTCATACTTATTATGTAAACACATAAAGGCATGCAGCTGAATCAAGTAAACATTTTTTAAAGTATCTATTGGAGTAAACCAGAAAAGAAGAAAGAATTAAATTACAAGCAGCTAAACAATAAAAATAGATACAAATTAAGAACGTTTCAAATAAAACCAAATTCATCAATAGTCTACACATTAAAAAATTAATGAAGTATTTGCATCCATTTGATTTTATTTCAAAAATTATATATACAGTACAGGTCAAAAGTTTGGAAACATTACTATTTTTAATGTTTTTGAAAGGAGTTTCTTCTGCTCATCAAGCCTGCATTTATTTGATCAAAAATACAGAAAAAAAAATGTAATATTGTGATATATTATTACAATTTAAAATAATTGGTTTTCAATTTATTATACTTTAAATTATCATTTATTCCTGTGATCAAAGCTGTATTTTCAGGATCATTACTCCAGTCTATCACATGATCCTTTAGAAATCATTCTAATATGATGATTCATTATCAAAGTTGGAAACAGTTCTGCTGCTTAATATTTTTTCATAACCTGTGATACTTTTTTAGGATACTTTGATGAATAAAAAAAAAAGAAAAGAAGAAAAAAAAGAAAAAGCAGCACATTTTTTTTAAAATAGAAATCTTTTGTAACAACAATATTCACTACTGGTCAGTAATTTGGGGTCAGTAATTTTTTTTCTTTCTTTTTTTGAAATAAATCAATACTTTTATTCAGCAAGGATGTGTTAAATTGATAAAAAGTGATAGTAAAGAAGATTTATATTAGAAAATATTTTTTTATTTTGAATAAATGCAGTTCTTTTTAACCTTTTGTTCATCAAATATATTAGGCAGCAGAACTGTTTCCAACACTCATAATAAATCAGAATATTAGAATGATTTCTAAAGGATCATGTGATAGACTGGAGTAATGATGCTGAAAATTCAGCTTTGTATCACAGGAATAAATTATTTTTTAAAGTATATTCAAATAGAAAACTGTTATTTTAAGTTGTAATAATATTTCACAATATTACTGTTTTTTTCTGTATTTTTGATCAAATAAATGCAGCCTTGATAAGCATTAGAGACTTCTATCAAAAATATAAATAAACGTAATGTTTCCAAACTTTTGACCTGTACTGTGTATATATATATTTTTTTTTTTTAACTATTTCCTTAGAATCTGCATGAATTTATTAATTGTGGAAATAAAATATAAACAAGGTTTAAATATGTCTTAAATATATATTAAATATATAAACCTGGTTATTGTGCATTTAAAAAAAAAACATTCAGATTTATACAGATCTCATTCTCACTAATTTCACATGCGTGTCTGTGTGTGCGTACCTTTCCCCATCACACGCGTGAACTGCCCCGCGATGTCTCCGTCAGAGATGGGTGCGGACGAGGACTCTCCATCACACGCTGGAGGATTGTGGGTCTGGAAGCCCTCGGGCTCCTTCTCTTCGCCGGGATTGGCTGCTTTATCGACAGGTGTAACTCCAGGCTCCACCTCCTTCTGGGCCGCAGTGGGCGGGGCATAGACTTTGATTGGCGTGATGATGATCTGCTGAAGCTCTTGCAGAGCGTTCCGAACGTTCCCGCCCTCCAGAATATCCTGAAATCAACAACACGTTCAACGATGAGCACGACGAGAACGCGAAGGAACGCAGATCCAGATCCTTGCTGAACCACTCACCTTTTCAAGAGACTTCAGGACGCTCTGCCGCTCCCGAAGCTTCTGTATGCTCAGAGCGATCTTGTGTCGCGCTCCCTTCGTCACGTTCTGAAAGACACAGAGAGAGTCTGATGAAGGGGCACAGCGGAGGTCAAAGGTCATGATTTATATTGCAGCAGAACCTCCAGAAGTCATCAGGATGATCACTGCACACTGTGAACGTGAGGTGGGCGGGGCTTGGAGCCGATCAGGTGTTGATGTGGGCGGAGCTCACCTGCGACTCCAGGTGTTTCTCTGTGAGAATCATCATCTCTTCATACGTCATCTGAGAGAACAGCGAGGCGTATTTATGCAGACGCAGACTCTTCAGCCAGGCCGGCACGTCTGGAGGAGGGACAGCACACAGAGCAACTGGTGAGATTACATGTCTCAGTTTCTTCAGATGACGCATTCTCCAAATCAACATGCACCAATGCTACATTTTTCTAAATGTCATAATCATTTGTTAACAAACAAGTATTCATTACTTCAATGAGCTCATTGTTTCTGCATTCAATTATTACATTGTTTAAATACATTTTTCGCTAACTGTGATTTTGTATATGTACATTTTTTAAATACATAACTTAGACAGTTTCCTATGGAAGCTTTGCTTCCGCCACTGAATAATAAATAAATAATAACAATTGCGACTTTTTATCTCACAATTCTGACTTTTTTTTTTTTCTCACAATTGCGAGATATGAAGTCAGAATTCTGAGAAATAAAGTCGCAATTGCGAGATATAAAGTCGCAATTCTGAGAAATAAAGTTGCAATTGTGTTATAAAGTAAAAAATAAATTAAAAAAAATCAGTCTTTTTTTTCCTTAGAACTGGACTTTATATCTCACAATTGCGACTTTATTTCTCAGAATTTTGACTTCATATCTCGCAATTCTGAGAAAAAAAGTCTCAATTCTGACTTGATATCGCAATTGTAAGAAAAGATGTCAGAATTGCAAGATATAAACTCGCAATTATGTGTTATAAAGTCAGAATTGCGTGATATAAAGTCGCAATTGCGAGAAAAAAGTCAGAATTCTGACTTTATCTCACAATTTCTTTTGTGAGCTCAAGCCTGGTCACCTTTCATCCCACTGCCGTCCTCCTGAAACGTGTTGCGTGCGTTGCTCTGATCCTCCGTCTGTTCGCTGCCCGACGAGGCGACGCTGCTCTGGGGCGACAGGGGGGCGTGTTCTGCCCCGGACACGCCCTGACACGCCTCTTCCTGGCTCAGCCAATCAGAGCTGCAGGCTGGCTGATTGGCAGGTGTGAGTGACATCGACGGCTTCAGTGGGTTTGGGTGCACCTGACCAGGCAGTCCTGTTGAGCAATTACTCTTTTATTGTGGATATTTATATATACATATATATATATATATATAAAATCTATTAAAACTGTATACAAGTTTTAAATACGGCTAGCTGTAAGACAAGTAAGATTCATCTACTAGTATTGCTTTAATAAACTGATTGGATTACAAATATGTAGACCAGGTTATTGAGCATTTAAAACACATTCAGTTTTTTAGTACTATTTTATAAATTGTTTCATTTATGTAAGACTGACAAATATGCATCGCATCATATTAAGTTTATTAGTTTATGATAAAACTGTGGAATCTGAATGCCTGGAAAATTTATAAGCAAAAAAAAAAAAAAAAGAAAAAAAAAAAAGTATAATAATAATAATAATAATTTTAAAAAAGCTAGTACTATAGTAAAAATAAAATAAACCTATTGTGCTGGGTCAAATAAACAACCCAATTTGCTGGGTAAAATTAACATGTGTTCTTGTCCTATATTTACCCAGCCCTTGGGTTGAAACACACGCACCGAAACGGGTCGCTGTGAACAGAGCTGTTTTTGAGGAGGTAAAGGGGAGTTGTTTTACACAACCATTGAGGAATTTTAACCAATGTTACAACCTGTACATGAAGACCCTAAAGAATCACACCAACTTGTGGTAAATGGGCATCCGATGACCCCTTTAAGGCACAAGCTGGTTGCCTGTGTTGACAGGCGAGGTGACGAAGTAAACTTTTTTTATTATAATAATAATAATAATAATTTTTAAAAAAGCTAGTACTATAGTAAAAATAAATCAACCCAGTATGCTGGGTTAAATCAACCTATTGTGCTGGGTGAAATAACCCAATTTGCTGGGTAAAATTAGCCCAACACTAATGTTCTGTCCTATATTTACCCAGACCTTGGGTTAAAACACCTCCAAAATTGGGTTGTTTTTAACAGAGTGTTTTTTAGAGTGTAGTCAGCACAAACTTGGCCACCTATACTCATTCCCTATGACCATCTCTGCAGCAGACGCACGTCAGACGAGAGAGGCGCGCTGGTTACCTGTGTTGACCGGCGAGGTGACGCCCCCCGTGCCGGGGAAAGGCATGTGCCCGTTCTGGCCGGCCGGCGAGCTACAGGACGGCAGCTTCTCCTGCCAGGAGTACGCCGGCTCCAGGGACTCGGCGGAGCAGGGCCACTCGTCGGAGCCCTGCCGGGCGTGATGGTAGGGGCCGGGCGGGGGCGGCCGGCTCGACAGGTGCTCCTCCAGGTGATTGAGCCACATGGCCAGAGAATTGCGGTCGTCGAGCGTGGTGGCGGGGTGGATGAGGGCGTACGACAGCAGCTGCCGGCTCTCCTCCACGAACAGGCTGCTCTCGATGGTGTGGCTCAGGACCTTCTGCAGGAGGTTCATGTACTCGCACTTGGCTTCACTGTTGCGTGGCTGAAGCAGGGGGAGATGGGAGAGCAGGAGGGACACGGCCTTCTCCTTCGGCTCCTGCTGCCACTGACTGACGATGGCTAGAGAGGGAGAGAGAGAGAGAGAGAGAGAGAGTGAGAGAGAGATAGAGAGAGAGAGGGAGAGGAGAGAGAGAGAGAGAGAGAGAGAGAGAGAGAGAGAGAGAGAGAGAGAGAGAGAGAGAGAGAGAGAGAGAGAGGGGGGGGAGGGGGGGAAGGGAAAGAGAGAACTATCATAGTTTTATTGATGCTTTTATATATTTAACTGTTCAAAACTAAACCCTTTTAAAAGGACCGTTCACCCAAACATTACTCACTATTTAACATTAATATTCAACAATATCATTGATCTCCTGCATTGACACTATTATACAGGAACTGAACTGAGCTGGACGATGACATCACGGTTTACTCAGGAGCGGCTATATATATATACTAAATACAGTAAGGCAAAAATAAAATACAGTAAAAAAATGAAATTATTACAATGTAAAACAGCTGTTTTCTATGTGAGAATATAGTACAGTGTAATTTATTGACTGCCGATGCCTACAGAAAGAGAGAGAGAGGCGTAGATCTTAGTTTTATCGTGCGGGTCTGATGCTTTTATATTTAACTGTTCAAAACGTAACCGTTCACCCAAACATTACTCAATCGTTTCATTTGAATAGGTTCTTCCTTTAAAAAGACATTTAAAAAAAAGTTTGGAATAATTAAAAAAATATTTATTCTCTTTTGCTCACCAAGGCTAAAGGCTCCAGTAAGGGGAAAATACAGTAAAAACAGTGAAATATCAGGCCATCCTTAAAAATATTCTTGTTTGCCGTAACCCGACTGACCCTGTCAATTTAGGACCGACCCAATTAATTATTTTTTTCCCTTTTAGTCCGACCGACTTGCCGGTTGTAAACTTGCGTTAAGACCGACCGTTTTTTTTTACTCTTCAAACAACTAATACAAATGCAATAAAATAATATGAATTATATTTTAGTAAGTATTGTGAATATAAATTGCCCATAGGCCTACATACAAACCTAGGCTACACTCTTTCTTTTAAATAAAAACCCGTGGTGTCATCTATGATTATAAGGGCTGTAGGCTAGGCCTATATGCGAAATGAGACCGAAATCGTGACACTCGGATCCACAAACCTGTGTCGCGGTGTGAGAAGGCAGAATCACGACACACCCCTTCCAACTCCCAGAGTTATCCTTCCCGTCCAGACCAATGCTACCACATCTTTACATTACTATTGGGGAGTTCCAGCGTTATGGACGTGACATTTGCAGTCAAAACTTGAAATATAAATTACCAGAAAATGCGTTTAATACTAGTATACTGAAACGTCTGTTTATACATCCATACTCCCTTAATAAAGGAGTTCAGATGTTAGAAAAATATCAGTCTACACTTGCGTTATTGTCCAGACGTGACACAAAAATCTTTAACTTTTAGGTGGTAAAATATTTTTTAGTAATTCTATGAATTACACTGGCAAACCAAAAGTAATACGTATACCCACCGGATGAAGAAGTGTCGGCTCTCCACAGAACATAATATATTCATTTTATTTTATTTTTCATGTTCGCATTTATGAGGAAGAAACAGTGTTATGGACGTGAGCGCTCTGAAAGCGGCATTACAAGACTGCTTTAAAACCTTCACGGAGATCTCAAACAGGCATTTAAAACACCAAATATTAAGGATTGGAATATCAAGCAAAATAATATTCGATGATTGATCGAAAATCGTATCTCTCCCCCCACATGCTCACTGGCAACGCTCCGACATTAAATGTCTCTGTACTGTAGGCTAATAATAGGCCTATGTGTTGTAGCCCAGTCATTAAAAAACGATTTAGTTTCATATTCATGATTAAATAAAATAAAAAAAAAGAATTTTATGTTGATTATATGAAAAGTATGAATAAGATAAGATGATCCCAAAAATATTGGGAGACAAATGGAGTGGATCAGACATGATTCTGACCACTTCATTAAGTTTGTTTTTGTAGAAAACCTTTCTTTAAAGTGAATTTCGTTTTGTATTAATTGTATCTTAATTTTAATCAATGTTTCATCAACCAATTGCCTGGATTTAATAAATATAGCAGGCAATATAATCAGGACAAGGAGGCGCCGGCGCATGGAGCTCGTCTCTTAAATGAACCGAAACTCAGTGTATAAGCTACTTGCCTCACAGACCTGAGAAATATATCTATAGAAAGCATGAAATGTGTACTTTTAAAAAAAACAATTCAAAATGAAAGATAACAGACTGCTCTCTGCTTATGTCATCCGTATGAAATGTGCATTTCTCTCTGGCACGTTCACTACTGCGAAGATCGAGAGTCAGCATCGTCAACTTCATCTTTGACGCAGAAAACACTTGTTTATTAATAAACAATTGAAATGTCTCCTTGATATATTTGACATATTAATAATCATTACTTTTCCCAGTTCTTTGTGACAGCTTTTAGGTGAATTATTGGCAGCGCCACCCTTACACATGAACACGCCACCACCACTCAATATATTATTCTTTGGTGTCCAGTTTATACAGGTTTTCTAATATATATATATATATATATATATATTATATATATATATATATATATATATATATATATATATATATGTATTTTTTATTTTATTTTATTTTTTATCAAAATCTCTTTTTTTTCTCTCGACACCTCTTTAACTTGGCACAAAGTTCTGGAAAACTGTCAGTGAAGTCCCGATATGTAAATTTGTTTAAATTCATACCTACGTAATCACCATGACCAAAATTGTACCTTTTTTTTTTTTTTTACATTGAATCTTGAAAAAAAATATATAGTCCAACCTATCGACCTTTTTTTTTTTTTTTGGTTGTTACGGCAAACCAAAATATTTTTAAGGATGGCCTTATGTGAATATAAATCAGCTGTTTTCTATGTGAATATACAGTAAAGTGTAATTTATTCCTGTGATCAAAGCTGAATTTTCAGCATCATTACTCCAGTCTTCAGTGTCACATGATCCTTCAGAAATCACTCTAATATGATGATTTGCTCATTTAAAATGAATACAAGTCTGAAGACCAAGCTCAAGTCCTCTGGTGCGGATTATGATGGTTTTACCTGCATTGTTGGCTTCTGCCTCTAGTATGTGTATCTCTGTGCAGTCGGCCAGCCAGTGGTCCAGACAGATGTGCAGAAACCGGGCCTGCGTCCGAGAAACCCGCTTCAACAACGACAACAGCGCCACCGTCTGTTCACACTCGTTCCAGCTCTTGAACCAGTCTGTCAAAATCCCCACTTGGTCCCGGAACATCATGGCGAGTTTCTTGAGATTCAGGGGCGGGGCTTAGGGGGGGGGGCGGGGTCTCTAAAAAATGGGGCGGGGTTACAGGCAAGTGCTCCAGTCCACTCAAAGATGCATTGGAAACCCCTCACATGGTTCTGGAGCACAGCGGACGCCACCGAGGCAGGGGTCAGGCGTTTGGGGTCAAAGGTCACAGGTGGGAAGGATCCGTGAGGAAACGTAGACGCTTCTAGCGCATCTTCACTTCACGTACACAGATGCCGGCAGCTGCAGACACAAAACACGTTATAAATAAAGCACACTGAAACTAGGGATGCACCGATATGTAAATTTTGGCCAATAATCGATAATTCTTTATATTTGAATGCTGATAACTGATAAATTGGCCGATAAATCGAAATTAAAATTTTTATATCATTTTTGTGAGCCTGATTACAAAAACTAAAATCTAACCATTAAAAGCCATGACCCAAACACACATGTTCATGCATCCTATATGACAGACAGACTTGCGCTGCACATGTTGCACTGAACTGTATTTTCCTTTTTGAAGTGATTCCAACCATATTTCAGGCAATTCAAAACCATCATGACTCAGCTGAAGGAAATAATCCATTATTTATCGTTTTAATATGTCGGCCCAATTTTCTTATTGGGCCGATAATGATAGCATTAAAAAGAACATTTATCGGCCGAACCCGATATATCGTGCATCCTTGACTGAAACCCAACCAAACCTGAGGCGTTCCCGTCTGAGACACGTGCATCTCTCTTTCTGTCTCAGATTATAACAGAGCTGCCACATAATCAGATTCCCACCGTACTGCAGACCACAGCAACTCTCAGCGGAGGATTACATCCATCACCACAGCGGCCCCACACGCTGCTCAGCTACTCACACCCAGCTCAGAGTACAGGGGGAATCAGGCAGACGGGGGGGAAATCAGGCAGACGGGGGGGGGATCAGGCAGACGGGGGGGAAATCAGGCAGACGGGGGGGGAATCAGGCAGACGGGGGGGGAATCAGGCAGACGGGGGGGGAATCAGGCAGACGGGGGGGGGAAATCAAATAGATGAGGGAAAAAACAAATAGAGGAGGGTAAAATCAGTCAGATGAGGGTAAAATCAGCCAGGAGAGGGTAAAATCAGCCAGGAGTGGGTAAAATCAGTCAAAATAGGGTAAAATCAAATAGATGAGGGAAAAAAACAAATAGAGGAGGGTAAAATCAGTCCGATGAGGGTAAAAATCAATCAGACGAGGGTAAAATCAGCCAGGAGAGGGTAATAATCAGCCAGAGGTACGAAAAATCAGGCAGACAAATGTAAAATCAGCCAGACGAGAATAAAATCAGCCAGAAATCAGCCAGACAAATGTAAAATCAGTCAGACAAACGTAAAATCAGGCAGACAAACGTAAAATCAGGCAGACAAACATAAAATCAGCCAGAGGAACGAAAAATCAGCCAGACAAACGTAAAATCAGACAGACACACGTAAAATCAGACAGACAAACGCAAAATCAGACAGACAAAAGTAAAATCAGCCAGGAGAGGGTTAAATCAGGCAGACGAGGGTAAAATCAAATAGATGAGGGGAAAAACAAATAGAGGAGGGTAAAATCAGGCAGACAAGGGGAAAATCAGCCAGAAATCAGCCAGACAAATGTTAAATCAGCCAGATAAGGGTAAAAATCAGCCAGATAAGGGTAAAAATCAGCCAGAGGAACGAAAAATCAGCCAGACGAGGGTAAAATCAGCCAGACGAAAGTAAAATCAGCCAGACAAATGTAAAATCAGCCAGACGAACATAAAATCAGACAGACAGACGTAAAATCAGCCAGACGAGAGTAAAATCAGCCAGACGAACATAAAATCAGACAGACAAACGTAAAATCAGCCAGACAAACGTAAAATCAGACAGACAGACGTAAAATCAGACAGATGAGAGTAAAATCAGCCAGACGAACAAAATCAGCCAGACGAACATAAAATCAGCCAGACAAACGTAAAATCAGACAGACAAACGTAAAATCAGCCAAGAGAGGGTTAAATCAGGCAGACGAGGGGAAAATCAAATAGATGAGGGGAAAAAACAAATAGAGGAGGGTAAAATCAGTCAGACGAGGGTAAAATCAGCCAGACGAGGGTAAAATCAGCCAGGAGAGGGTAAAATCAGCCAGGAGAGGGTAAAAATCAGCCAGAGGAACGTAAAATAAGCCAGACAAACGTAAAATAAGCCAGACGAACATAAAATCAGCCAGACAAACGTAAAATCAGCCAGACAAACGTAAAATAAGCCAGACGAACATAAAATCAGCCAGACGAGAGTAAAATCAGCCAGACAAACGTAAAATCAGCCAGACAAACGTAAAATCAGCCAAGAGAGGGTTAAATCAGGCAGACGAGGGTAAAATCAAATAGATGAGGGGGAAAACAAATAGAGGATGGTAAAATCAGTCAGACGAGGGTAAAATCAGCCAGACAAACGTAAAATCAGCCAGACGAGAGTAAAATCAGCCAGACGAGGGTAAATCATAGATGAGGTTAAAACCATCTTAGTGTAAATTTAAAGTAAACACAGTCATAAGACAGTACATTCAGACAAAAGAGGGTAAAAATCACAAAGATGATGTGTAAAATCAGGGTAAATGAAAAAGAAATCAGCAGCCTAAATAAATACAGTCGGATGAGTGGTAATTTCAGGCACATGAGGTGTAAAAACAGGGTATATTAAAGAGAAGAGAATAAAAGAGTAAATAGAGTCACATTCAGACAGGTGAGGGTAAAATCTCACACATGATGAAGAGTAAATAAAGTCAGGAGGAGATAAACTCTGTCAGATGGGCGTATAATCAGTAAAATAACAGATGAGGTGTAAATTCAGACAGACGGGGTAAAATCAGTGCATTATGTCGGATGAAGGGTAAACGCAGTCAAATCTTTCATATTATGGTAAATTCATGAGGACAGCAGCTAAACCCAGTTAAATATGACATCTGAATGTGAATTATATCGATGGGAGGCGGCGGTGTATCGATAGCCGCTGTTAGCTTTCAAACACACACATCGCTATTAAAGCCATAGGAAATAAAACAAACACACATGTGGTGATCGAAATGATTAAATAAGCTACAGCGGCTCAGATTTATGTTTGTAAATGCTTAATCGCAGCCGAAATGAAATAAACACTGAGCACTGAAGCGGGGCTAACAGGCCTGATGCTAAAGCTAATGCTAACGCCAGTCTGACTGAACACACACACACTCACACTCTCACACACACATAAACACTCGAACACACCGTGTAACAATAACACACCTGATTCTTCATTACACTCGGTAACACAGAGTTCATAAGGGGAAGCATCGCCAACACACACTACCAACTCAAACCCAGAGCTAACACACACACACACACACACATAGATTAATCACCCTGCACGAACACACATATTCACACTTACTGAGCAAAACGCGTGAGATGTGCGTGCAAACACTCCGGTGATAGAGAAACACACAAACGGGCCTGAAGATCACCGGAGCTGCTGTAACGTTACCGAACGACAGACCGAACCAGCGCGCGCTCACACACTCTCTCTCTCTCTCACACACACACTGGAGCTCTCTCGCTCTCTCTCTCGCTCTCTCTCTCTCTCTCTCTCTCTCTCTCTCTCTCTCTCTCTCTCTCTATCTCTCTCTCTCTCTCTTACACACACACACACACACTGGAGCTCTGTCTCTCTCTCTCTCTCACACACACACACACACACACACACACACACTAGAGCTCTCTCTCTCTCTCTCTCTCTCTCTCTCTCACACACACACACACACACACACACTGGAGCTCTCTCTCTCTCTCTCTCTCTCTCTCTCTCACACACACACACACACACACACACACACTGGAGCTCTCTCTCTCTCTCACACACACACACACACACACACTGGAGCTCTCTCTCTCTCTCTCTCTCTCTCTCACACACACACACTGGAGCTCTCTCTCTCTCTCTCTCTTACACAAACACACTGGAGCTCTGTCTCTCTCTCTCACACACACACACACACACACTGGAGCTCTCTCTCTCTCTCACACACACACTGGAGCTCTCTCTCTCTCACACACACACACACACACACACACACTGGAGCTCTCTCTCTCTCTCACACACACACACACACACACACTGGAGCTCTCTCTCACTCACTCACACTTTCACTCACTGTACACCACTTCCTTACTTGAGTGAAAGTACAAGTAAAAGTTGTAAAGACCGATTTTCACTAGAGTAAAAGTACAGAAGTACTCGTTTTTAAAAGTACTTAAGTATCAAAAGTGGGAAAAAAAGTCAATGCATTGTCTTATTGTTGCATTGTTGTATGTAATACTTATGGCTCTGAAGTCTGAATCTATGCCTGCCCTCATATCAATATCACATGTATTTCTAGAGCACAGTTCCAGTCGTGGGATTGAATGTGAGATTGAATAAGTCACTCACGTCCACAATGGTGTCGGACACCCGAATGGCTGTTCCCTCAAATAATGCCCTATTTAAAGTTTTTCAGCTTTTAGTATGAATATGTCAGCCCTGCTGTTATCTATAAGCTAGTGTGCTCCACAACAATGACAATATTCGCATTTAGGAGACCAAACCCAACGCTGAAAATGAAAATCAGGTTGATGTCAGAATCCAACATCAGATTGACGTTAATCTCCAACATTGGAAAGATGTTACAACCAAAATCCAACGTCAGTTTCTGGCGTCAACCCGACTTTCATTTCCAACCAAAATGCAACCCCTGCAACCAAAATCATCCCCTGACTGATGTTACTACTCAAGGACCTTGACAGAAATGTAGTGGAGTAATTGTATAAACAAGTGAATGTACTTTGTTACTGTCCACCTCTGGCTTGGGCTTGCCAAACATCAGGAGAATATCAATTGGCTTGTCAGCTTAGATTCATTGCAGAATGGTTCAGAGAGGATCTATTCGGCTTGATTTAGACGCCTCACAGTTACCGTTCCCTCTACAAAATCTGCTATTTATCATACGCTCTAAGATAATCAAGCCACTATGTGAGAAAACAATCACGTGGAAAGCCTGGTCCATTATATGCAGGATTGAGATCAGGTCTCCCCTCTCCGATTCCGGTTTAAAATGTGGCACACTCATGGGAAATGCAGACTTAGGGATTTTATCTTTTGAAGACTTGGTTATAAAATACAAGCTACCCATGCGGATCCATTTTTTTCAGATTTCTCCACATCAGGGATTATAATTTTAAAAGCGCTACTCGTGTCACTAACCCCTCCATGTCGGCCATTGAGAAGATTCTCTTAAATCCCCCGCTGAGTAAGCAGATCTCTTATATCGCCCTTTGCTTATATAAAGAGAAAGGAAAAATATATATTGATATCCTGAATCAGTGTGTGGGAATGCAAATGTATTAAAATGTTTCATTTAGGTTTACATTGAATTTAGCATGTTAAGGTTAGGTATAAATTATGATTATCAGAGTTTTCTAGCAAACGACTCTGGTCAGTCCTGTTTTACTGAAACTCTTGGAGTTTGTGTTTTAGCAAGAAAGTCCAGCCAGTCCTGTCCTCGGGTCTCAGTGTTTGAATAGATATGCTGAGTGGACTAGGGTGGGCAATGCTCTCAGTCTAAAACCGGTTCCTAAACCTGTCTTTTTCGGTTCCTGCCCCTAAATGTATATAAACTGTAAGCGAACATTCACGTCAGGCTTGGTGACTGCAGCTACCGACGGCTCGTGTCCTCAATAAAGAAACCTGCTGAAGAAACAACCAAGTCTCCTGGTCTTTCGATTCTAAGTTCACAACAAGTGATAAACCCCCTTCTTTGAAAGGACGGCATAGAGAAATTATTCCATTAATTATTAACATGTGTCACTCACTCGTCAACTGAAGATTTCCATCAGTTCTGGACTCCGTATCTTGATTGTATTGACGTCTCTTTAAGTAATATTTTGAGGTATGGTATATCAAAATTGCTCGTCTCTCTCTCTTTTCCCTCCTTTCCTTTCTTTCTTCTTTGTATTGTAATTGTCGGGCTTTTGTTTGGTTTTAATTTAGGTTGTAAATAGTTCAAATGTTGATAAAATGATGCAAAAAAATAAAGATAAAGGTAGTCATGTGCATTTGATCTGATATAACTGGAGTATAAGGTTATGAGATGCATTATGTGAATGCTTGGCTAAAGAGATGCATCTTTAATCTAGATTTAAACTGGGAGAGTGAGTCTAAGCCCTGAATATTATCGGGAAGGCTATTCTAGAGTTTAGTTGTGAATATGAAAACGCTTTCCCTCCTTTAGTGGACTTAGATATCCTAGGTACTACCAGAAGCCCAGAGTTTTGTGAGCTGGATTGTAGGGCAATAGTAGATCGGTTAAAATATGTCTATGTCTTAAGTTGTGTCCGCTCAATTGTGCTCCTTCCTGCAAAAAAAAAAAAAAAAGTCATAGCACAGAAACTGCGCTCGTTAAAATGACAAATTACTTACTTTTAGCTTCTGACCAAGGCTGTCTCTCAATACTAGTTTTACTTGATCTTAGTGTTCGACACTAGATCATAAAATACTCTTAGATCGACTACAAAACTACACTGGTGTTCATGGACAGGCATTAAGGTGGTTTAGATCGTACTTATCAGACCGTTACCATTTTGTCTTTTTAAATGGGGGAAAATCTAAGATAATGTCAGTAAATTATGGAGTGCCTCAAGGCTCTGTGTTCGGCCCTCTGCTGTTTTCAGTATACATGCTGCCACTTGGTAATATTATAAGAAAACATGGAATTAGTTTCCACTGTTATGCCAATAATACTCAGGGCCTTACAGGTCAGGTGCAATTCTTTGTAATTGATACAGAACTTAATAACCAGTGTAGAGCTGATATAATTGGTGTTATATGATCATATCTCTAGCAGCTGCATTTTGGACTAATTGTAGCTTGTTTATTGAGGATGCAGGACAAGCTAATAAAGCTAATAAAGCTAATAAAGCTAATAAAGCTAATAAAGCATTACAGTAATCTAGTCTCGAGGTCATGAATGCATGAACTAACTTTTCTGCTTCAGAAACAGATAGCATGTTCCGGAGCTTAGCGATGTTTCTGAGGTGGAAGAAGGCTATTTCTGTAACATATGAAATATGATTTGCAAAAGACAAGTTGCAGTCTAGTATAACTCCCAGGTCTTCAACTGTAGAGGATGACATTACAGCACATCCTTCAAATTGCAAATTATATTCTAAGAGATCCGGTGTACAGGTTTTTGGTCTAATAAGTTATACCTCAGAATTTAATAGAAGAAAATTACAGGTCATCCAATATTTTATATCTTTAACACACTTGGATAATTTAGAGATTTCATCTGGTTGTGATGAAATACAGTATATAACTGAGTATCATTAGCATAACAGTGGAAACTAATTCCATGTTTTCTTATTTTATTACCAAGTGGCAGCATATATACTGAAAACAGCAGAGGGTCGAACACAGACCCTTGAGGCACTCCATAATTTAGTGACGTTAACTTGGATAATTCCCCTTTTAAATAGACAAAATGGTAACGGTCTGATAGGTACGATCTACATCACCTTAATGCCTGTGCCTGAACACCAGTCTAATTTTGTAGTCTATCTAAGAGTGTGTCATGATCTATACTATACGTGTCGAACAAGTAAAACTAGTTTTGAGATGCAGTAGTTTTGAAAAAAATACATTTAAATAATGTTTTATTTCTGAACTAGATGCTTCCGAGTTAAATGTGCGTAAGGAGTAAACATATATTGTTGTATGCTGCATACATGCCATCTCTAACAGTAGAGTTGAGTATCATGAAGTGCACTAGTGATCCTGATCAGTGCTGCCCTCTGCTGTAAAGCTGCAGTGACTGTACGACTGAGAAACATCTACCACACAGCAATCATTTCAGCTCAACATTTTGTTGTTTGTAAAAAATCTGAAATAAATAACCATATTTGTGAATCTCGTCTTAGCAGTTCAGTTGCAAATAATCTGTCATTCTTCAAGACACCAGAAGACGGTGAGTTTGACGTCAAGTCCCTCAGAAAGCGTCCTCAGCATCCTGTCACAAGAGCCCAAAAGAGGAACAGCAGAGCTGCAGGATGGTAAGACCGATCTCATCAATGCTTCTGCTAGATCTAACTTTATCAATAATGTGTTAGAGCTTCAAAGTATCATGAGCTGCTGTAGAGTCGCTTTATGATATATTATCATTTTGTTTGAAGAGGAAGCAACGAATTACAGCAGCAGAACACAACAACACTTCCTGTCCTCAGTCTCTTACACAAGCAGTTACAATGGCGTTAACCCAGCTAAAAGGGAACTTTCTAGCTTTGGCTAATGTTCTTGTTATGAACAATGTTTTTTAACGTTTAGAACATTGAAAAGTAACATAATGTGTGCAAAAAATGACTAAATGGAATGTTCTTTTAATGATCATATAAAAACTGGATGTTTGAAGCATTCAGAGAACATTCAGAAACAACATGGGAAAGTTAGCAAAATGTTATAGAGTGATTGTAGTGATTTTAACCATTGGAGTTATGAATACATTGGTCGTGTTTCATCAGTCGAGTTCTCTGGTCGTGTGCGAGGTGGACGCCAGTCTGCAGGAGAAGCTCAAGAAGTTTCGCTTTCGCAAGGAGACAAGCAACGCAGCCATTCTGAGTGAGTCTCACAGGGAAACACACCAGTGTGTTGTTGGTCTGTGTGGAAATAAATGCACCTCTTCTCACACCGAAGCTGTTTCACTGGGCGGGTATTTGTTAGACACTCATTTAATGCATGTTTTCTTTAGTGAAGATCGATATGGAGAAACAGCTGGTCATCCTGGAGGAAGAGTATGAGGTCAGTGTGTGTGTATGATGCTCTGAGGGTCATGAGGTTAAAGGTCACTCTGTTAACCTCCCTCTCTCTCTCTCTCTCTCTGTGTGTGTGTGTTTCAGAATATCTCTCTGGATGAACTCAGAGAAGAACTTCCAGAGCGTCAGCCACGATATCCTTACCGGGATCTTTAGAGATATTATAGTTAGCTAAAACCATACACTGCCCTGCCAAACAAAAAAAAAGTCACTATTTGGATTTAAATAGGCAAATGCTTAAGAGTCTATGATTGGATAATTATTGCAGTGATTATTATGTTTCTAGCATGGTACATGTTTGGCAACAGTTCTTCTAACCCAGTTAATGGAGTGTGTAGCTTTTCATTTCTTAAACAACCATCATGGCCATATTCCAGGATGACAAAGCCAAGATTCATCAAGCTCAGATTGTGGGCTCATAACATCACAACATCTACTTTCATCAAGAGGTGCATCAGTTTTTGGTCCAGATCTTGTATTGTCACTCTGTAAAGTCTCCTCCAGCACATCCCAAACACTTTCAGTGAATTTAAGCTCTGGACTCGAGCCGATTCATGTGTGAAAATGATTATTTTCTTCCGAACCATTCTTTCACAGTTTGAGCCTGATGAATCTTGACATTGTCATAAACAGTAAAACCTAAAACAAAAACTGATTGTGATAATATCCAGCTAACAGGGAACTCGGTTCGCAGAACTTCGGCTAAAATTCTGGCAAAGCTCTTTCAAAGTCTATTTAAAAAAAGTAATGTTCAGAAACACAATTTCGTAACTTAATGGGAACATTAGCAAAAGCTTGTTTATTGAGGATGCAGGACAACCAGCTAGTAATGCATTACAGTAATCCAGTCTAGAGGTCATGAATGCGTGAACTAACTTTTCTGCGTCAGAAAAAGATGTTTCATGTTCCGGAGCTTAGCGATGTTTCTGAGGTGGATAAAAAGGTTGTTTTTGTAACATATGAAATATGATTTTCGAAAGATAAGTCGCTGTCTAATATAACTCCCAGGTCTTCAACTGTAGAGGATGACATTACAGCACATCCTTCAAAAAGCACATTGTATTCTAAGAGATTCTGTCTACAGGTTTTTGGCCTAATAAGTTATACCTCAGTCTTATCTGAATTTAATAGAAGAAAATTACAGGTCATCCAATATTTTATATCTTTAACACACTTGGATAATTTAGAGATTTCATGTGATCATGAGGAAATATATAACTGAGTATCATTGCCATAACAGTGGAAACTAATTCCATGTTTTCTGATTTCCAATTGACAGCATTTATACTGGAAACAGCAGAGGGCCGAACACAGAGCCTTGAGGCACTCCATCATTTACTGACGTTATCTTAGATTTTTCCCTGTTTAAATAGACAAAATGTTGATATAAAAAGTCTTGATGTGAAAATAACCCTGATGTGTTCAGTCTCTGTGTGCTTTCCTGAACTCAGTGCACGTATATTGTGTACAGTTATAAACTGACCCACGGTGACGGGCGCGTGTCGTATCCGCTCTGCTTCATCTTCTCTAGTCCTGTGGGTGAGTACAGATTTCTGTGCGGATAAACCAGCGGGAGACTATCAGGATAACAGTGCATGTGCTTCATATTTTGCCATTGGAGTTTCTGCTGAATCTTTAGCCTGTGTCTTACGGAGATGTAAACTCTCACAGGCTGTAAACCCGAGCAGCAGATGATGTACGCTGGCAGCAAGAACAGACTGGTCCAGTCCGCAGATCTCACGAAGGTAAAGTGTTCACACTTCATACATGCCATGTTTCTGCATAAATCTCAGCTATGCAATAATTTCACTTCATTGAGCTCAGCTTTTTGAAGTCGTTTTGTCATTAATTTAAGCTGTTTCAATTGAAATCTGTTAAATACACAATAAACAGAATCTCCAGCTCTTTCATCGGACTGTATGAGATGCATTTGAAAATTATGAAAAACATTAACCCATCAGTTGAATTCTATATGAATGCATGTTATATTACTTAACAAAATTACAATTATTATTATTTTTATGGATAAAAGTACACTTGTACACTTTTGTCTGATTGAATTGCTTTTGAAACGGATTCATAAAAGCAATAAATCTTTTCCATCTGCAGATTTTTGAGGTTCGCAATCCGGACGACCTGACCGAAGAATGGCTGAAGGAGAAATTGTCATTTTTTCGCTAAATTGCAGCCAGAATCATGAAATCATGCAGATTTCAAAACTGATCTCTGTTCAGCTAGACGTTATTCTGTTTAAATATATACACAGTACAGGTCAAAAGTTTGGAAACATTACGTTTTTTTATATTTTTGATAGAAGTCTCTAATGCTTATCAAGGCTGCGTTTATTTAATCAAAAATACAGAAAAAAACCCAGTAATATTGTGAAATATTATTACAACTTAAAATAATAGTTTTCTATTTGAATATACTTTAAAACATAATTTATTCCTGTGATGCAAAGCTGAATTTTCAGCATCATTATCACATGATCATTTAGAAATCATTATAATATTCTGATTTATTATGAGTGTTGGAAACAGTTCTGCTGCCTAATATATTTGATGAATAAAAGGTTAAAAGAACTGCATTTATTCAAAATAAAAAAATTTTTTCTAATAATATAAATCTTCTTTACTATCACTTTTTATCAATTTAACACATCCTTGCTGAATAAAAGTATTGACTTATTTCAAAAAAGAAAGAAAAAAATGACTGACCCCAAATTACTGACCAGTAAATATTGTTGTTACAAAAGATTTCTATTTTGAAAAAAATTGCTTTTTTTTATTTTTTATTACTTTTTATTCATCAAAGTATCCTAAAAAAGTATCACAGGTTATGAAAAAATATTAAGCAGCAGAACTGTTTCCAACTTTGATAATGAATCATCATATTAGAATGATTTCTGAAGGATCATGTGATAGACTGGAGTAATGATCCTGAAAATACAGCTTTGCATCACAGAAATAAATGATAATTTAAGGTATAATTGAAAACCAATTATTTTAAATTGTAATAATATATCACAATATTACATTTTTTTCCTGTATTTTTGATCAAATAAATGTAGGCTTGATGAGCAGAAGAAACGTCTATCAAAAACATTAAAAATAGTAATGTTTCCAAACTTTTGACCTGTACTGTATATCATCATAATTCTTGCTCATTTCATTTTCTCAAATGTCTTATGTAAGACATTGTGTCTGTAAGTCTGTGTGAACCATGTTCACAGTGGCCTAAAGCGTTTTAATGAACATATATAATAATTCATAACAATAAATCATGTTTGAAGTCTCAGTGTTTGAATCAGCTCATTTTGGTGATTTTTTAGTAGATGTGTGACGTAAAGTTCAGGTGTAGAGAATCACATTAACTACCAACATCATCCACATCAAAGAACTCAGATGTAACAAAATCATTGTTTATTTACAATGTTTACACTGTAATGAGAGGAAAAAACTACAAAAACGTCACTCGCTAATAATCGACTCGCTTCAGTCTCACATAATGAAGAGCCAGAGAAATAAAACACCAAATGAAAACTACAGCAGGACAAATCTGTGTGTAATTCAGTTAATTCCTCACATGGATGTGAAACAGATGGCATGACACACAGGTGTGTGTGTGTGTGACGCTCACAATCACGTCCAGGTCACTGGTTATTTCCATGACGAGTAAACGCAATGCAGGAAAACACAAACAAAATATAATTTCATGTGGATGAAACGGCAAGTTCTCCATGACGCCAGAGAACGCCTGAGAGAGTTCAGTGGTGAACACTAGCAGATAAAAGGGGAACACAAGGTCACTGGTTATCTTCATGATGAGTAAACGCGACGTCACAATGCAGGAAAAACAAGCAAAATATAATTTCATGTGGACGAAACGGCATGTTCTCCACGAGAGTGTGTGAGAGAGTTCAGTTGTGAAGGGGAGCACCGCCTCAGTCGCTGTCGCTGTCTCCGCTGGAGTCGGACGCCCTCTCTCTCTCGCTGCCGCTGTGCTGGACGCTGCTGCTGTTACTCCTCGCTCGCCCACCCTCCTCTTCCTCGCTGTCGTCGTCGCTGCCGAAGATCTCCTCCTCGTCACGGGCCGCGTCCCGGTCCTCTCCGCTCTCGCTGCCGCTGCTCTTCCTCTCGCGCCGCTTGCGCACCTCCTCATCCTCCTCTTCCTCCTCATCCTCCTCCTCTTCTTCAGCGGGTCGCTCCTCATCCTCGCGCTCGGACTCGCTCTCAGAGTTCTCGGAGTCGCTGGGCTTCTCTCGCTCTTCGCCTGAACACAGGATCATATCGTCATGACATCATCTTAATATTCTAATGACAGCGTCAAAGGAAAGTGTTTCGACAAGGAATAAAGTAAAAAAAACAGGCCCGTTCAAACCAGGAATGAAAACTATGTTAGCACTGTGGTTAACTATGTTTGATCTAGTTTTTGTCATAATTTAAATTAGTCAATTTCGACTTTGGTATAAAAAGTTATTACTTAAGAGTTATGACGTAGTGTCATAATTTCTACCTTTTTATCTCATTATTTTGACTTTTTATGTCAATTTCAATTTGTCATGTTAATATTTTTGTCATAATGACTTAGTTTGTCATAATTTCAACCTTTTTTGTCACAATTTCGACTTTTTTATTTCATAATTATTACTTAAGAGTTATGAATTTGTATGTCATAATTTCTATCTTTTTATCTCATAATTTTGACTTTTAATTGCAATTCTGAGTGTCAATTTCAACTTTTTATCTTCAACTGTCATAATTTCGTCATCATTTTGATTAGTCAATTTCCACTTTCTGACATAAAAAGTCAATTTCAACTTTTTAATCTCACAATTATTAGTCAGAATGATTAGTTATGACTTAGTATGTCATAATTTCAACCTTTTGATCTAATTTTGGTCAATTTCAATTAGTCAATTTCGACTTGTCATAATTTTGGTACAAAAAGTCATTACTTAAAAAACTTACTACAATAACTAAAATTATAATTGACCGTAACTAAAACGAACACCACGATAACTACAATAACTGTAACTATAACTATTACTCTAACTATAACTATGATAACTATAACCAACTATAAGAATATCTATGATAACTATGACAATAACTAAAACGATAATAATAATAAAACAGTAAACCAAAACTGTGACTATAACACTATGACTGTAGCTATAACCAGAACTATAATGATGATTATGACAATAATTTTAAAGATAACTATAATTATGATGATAACTAAAACAATAACTGACTGTAACTACACTAACAATAAGTATAACAATAATTATAGTGATAAAACTATGATCCTAACGGATAACTACAACAATAACTATAACCATAACTATGACTGTATAATAACTAACAATAGGTATAATGATAATTGTAACATGAACTGTAACGATATAATTTTTGTTATCATTTTATGGTTATAGTTATTGTTCCTGGTGTGAATGAGCCTTCAGACTGAATCTACACAACACACTTAGACTGGAGTCTCAAACTTTGTGCTAAACACACACACACACACACAGCTGTTATAATGATGAAGTGTGTGTTACCAGAGTCCTGCATGTCTTTCTCCAAGTCCAGCTCCTCTCCATCTTCATCCTCTGGCTCGTGATTCTCCAGCTGAGCCTTGCGAGCATCCTGTCCATCACACACACACACACACACACACACACACACACACACACACACACACACACACACACACACACACACACACACACACACACACACACACACACACACACACACACACAATCTCAATCAGGCTTCTGAATCCTCTGTTTATCTCCAAATAAACCGTTTCTAAGCATTTATAAGTCTCTGCTACAAGTCTAAAGGTAAAGTGTGTGTCGGACGAGGACTGACCTGAGCCTCCAGCTCCTTCTCGTTCATGTCTCTGTGTTTACACACCAGCACAGCGTTCGTGGACGACTGAGCGCCAACCTTCGCTCGCCGCTTGCTCAGACGCACCCTAAAACACACACACAGGCGGTCATTAACACACACACACAGAGATGAGTGTGTGAGTCTGCTCCGGGGGGGCGGAGCCTGTCGGTGTGATTGACAGGTACCTGGTCTCCAGCTCGTTGTAATAAACGCCGTCCGAGTCTCTGAAGATGAAGAAGTAGTTCTCCTCGTATCCTTTACTGGCC
>NC_139972.1:3117500-3150000 GCF_963993115.1 Abramis brama
TGTGTGTGTGAACTCACTGTTGCGGTCGATGCGGTATGTATCAGGGTTGATGAGGGTGTGTGTGTGTGTGTGTGTGTGTGTGTGTGTGAACTCACTGCTGGGGTCGATGCGGTATGTATCAGGGTTGATGAGGGTGTGTGTGTGTGTGTGAACTCACTGCTGGGGTCGATGCGGTATGTATCAGGGTTGATGAGGGTGTGTGTGTGTGTGTGTGTGTGTGTGTGAACTCACTGCTGGGGTCGATGCGGTATGTATCAGGGTTGATGAGGGTGTGTGTGTGCGTGTGTACTCACTGCTGGGGTCGATGCGGTATGTATCAGGGTTGATGAGGGTGTGTGTGTGTGTGTGTGTGTGTGTGTGTGAACTCACTGTTGGGGTCGATGCGGTATGTATCAGGGTTGATGAGGGTGTGTGTGTGTGTGTGTGTGTGTGAACTCACTGTTGGGGTCGATGCGGTATGTATCAGGGTTGATGAGGGTGTGTGTGTGTGTGTGTGTGTGTGAACTCACTGCTGGGGTCGATGCGGTATGTATCAGGGTTGATGAGGGTGTGTGTGTGTGTGTGTGTGTGTGTGTGATCTCACTGCTGGGGTCGATGCGGTATGTATCAGGGTTGATGAGGTGTGTGTGTGTGTGTGTGTGTGAACTCACTGCTGGGGTCGATGCGGTATGTATCAGGGTTGATGAGGGTGTGTGTGTGTGTGTGTGTGTGTGTGTGAACTCACTGTTGGGGTCGATGCGGTATGTATCAGGGTTGATGAGGGGGTGTGTGTGTGTGTGTGTGTGTGTGTGTGTGTGAACTCACTGCTGGGGTCGATGCGGTATGTATCAGGGTTGATGAGGGTGTGTGTGTGTGTGTGTGTGTGTGTGTGTGAACTCACTGCTGGGGTCGATGCGGTATGTATCAGGGTTGATGAGGGTGTGTGTGTGTGTGTGTGTGTGAACTCACTGCTGGGGTCGATGCGGTATGTATCAGGGTTGATGAGGGTGTGTGTGTGTGTGTGTGTGTGTGTGTGTGAACTCACTGCTGGGGTCGATGCGGTATGTATCAGGGTTGATGAGGGTGTGTGTGTGAGTGTGAGTGTGAGTGTGTGTGTGTGTGTGTGTGTGAACTCACTGCTGGGGTCGATGCGGTATGTATCAGGGTTGATGAGGGTGTGTGTGTGAGTGTGAGTGTGAGTGTGTGTGTGTGTGTGTGTGTGTGTGAACTCACTGCTGGGGTCGATGCGGTATGTATCAGGGTTGATGAGGGTGTGTGTGTGTGTGTGTGTGAACTCACTGCTGGGGTCGATGCGGTATGTATCAGGGTTGATGAGGGTGTGTGAGGGTGTGTGAGGGTGTGTGTGTGTGTGTGTGTGTGAACTCACTGCTGGGGTCGATGCGGTATGTATCAGGGTTGATGAGGTCGATGGTGACGCCCAGATCCGGTTCGGTGAGCAGCTCGTGTTTGTGTTGCTTCTCTAGTGATGTGGCTTTATACTGCACAAACCTGCAACACACACAGACACACACACACTCACTACACAACATCCCACGAGCCCGTCACGGCTGAAGCGGACCGGAGCCGTACCTGTGCTGGTCGAACGGATACGTGATGAACTTCGGATCAAACGGGATATCCGGAAGACTGTTCCCATATTTCACTCGGCACACGACACCAGACCTGAAGCACACGAGACACACGTGAAGCATCATCACACAGAACGACGGTCTGTCATTGGTCAGTCAGACAGATGGCCCCGCCCCCACTCTCACATGATTGGTTGAGTTAGAAGTTGACATGTTGACTCAGTTCAGTTCAATAACTGTGTATGAAACAAGTTCAATTCACTACAGAAGACAATTCAGATCAAGTGTTGTTCTCATCCAATAGTGTCACTGCATCCTAATTAGCATAAGATCCACCCTAAAGAGTGATCAAGATCCTGAATACTATAAGGGTGGATAACGTGAGAATTAGGATGCTGGAAAAGTTGTGAAAGCATCGTAGAGTCACAGTGTTTCTCTGTCAAACTACCAGTGACTTTATACATCAGAAGTGCACTATAGCTCTTCATCATCATCATCATCATTACCTCTCCGGGACGCTTCTGTGTGCTGAACTTCTGCAGAAAACACACAGAAAGAGACATAAATCAGACATGACCAGACCAGAATAGCGTGTTTAGTATGTCACCTAACATTACAATTATGTTTCCTAGCATTCTCTATTTAGTACTCATATACTATATATATATATATAAGTATGCATATTTGTGTGTTTAGCAGGTTAGTAATCTTAGATGTCTCTCACCGGTGTCCGTCCTCGCGCTGCGCCTGCGTCTGTATTGTAGGAGCCATAGAGGACAAAATAAACGCGTTTTCTCCACACAAACGACTAATATACAGCGACGAAAGAGTCCAAATCAGCTTATCGACACAAACAACAGCAACGCGCGCATCTGCCTGCGAATGAGTAACTGACTTCCGCCCCGCAGAGTCCCTGCAGGACCCCGCGCGGGAGGAGGAACTGCCCCGCTCACCGCCTGAATCAAACTCACCGCTTCACTGGCAAATTACTCAAACTCTGTACATGTATATTCATGCATGTATTGACGTATATAATGATGCATATTTAACTATTTATTAATGTCGTATAGTTATATGAACAGAGGTGTTTTGTTTTGATTGTGTACATTCATGTGAACAAGCTGACTGCTGCTGGCAGTGTGGAGGCCCAAATCTGCAAAATATTTGTACAGTATTCTTTAATATATATATATATATTTGAAATATAAAAATAAATAAAAAAATAAATAAAAACTACTATAAAAAATAATTATACTATATTCAAATTGTTAAATAATAAATTATTATTATTTAACTATTTAAATATGAAATGTTAGTATTATTTTAGATGCAAATGGTTAAATAATAATAATAATAAAATAATAAAAAATATAATTAATTTTAATATAGTATTCTTTAATGTTATTTATTAATTTATCATAATTATTATTATTATATATTAAAATAGTTAAATAACACATTATTATGATTATTATTATTTAATAATTTACATATATTTTTATACTTAAATGGTTAAATAAAATGATAATAATGCACTTTTATATAGTATTCTTTAATATTTTGAATAATTTATTATTTTTTTATACACACATTATTATTATAATAGATATATTATTATTATTTTATTAACAATTTAAATATAAAATATTAGTATTAATTTATATTCAAATTGTTAATTATACAAAATAATAATTAATCTTTATACAGTATTTAATATTTCCAATATGTTATTTTCATTATTTTATATTCAAATAGTTAAATAATAAATTATTAATATTATTTTACTATTTAAATATAAAACAGGATTATTTTTCGTTCAAATGGTTAAATAATAAATAAAATAAAAATAAGTGAAAAAATGAGAGGAACATAATAATAGGAAAACAAATAATTTAATAAATGACTTGACAAAACAAATATAATTAATGTGTAATTAAACTCATTCTTCAGTTCTTGCACATGATGAGATGTTTGTTTTTAATTCATTACACATAAACACACATGATTTAACAACAAACAAGTTTAATAAATTCTGTGACAAACTGTTCTGTCACGTTATTGTAATGTGTGATGAATGAGAATATATAATAATAATAATGATCAGAGTGTGTAAAGCATCGTTTCTCCAGTCTGGTGTAGGAACGAAACCTAAGAGAAAACTCACTGTAAAACTGCTTTATTATCAGGCAAAAAAAAAAAAAAAAGACAAATTGGTACAAAAATAGAAAACGAATAACTCGAGGATGTGTATCATCTTGAGACGTTAATGCTCTATAAAGTAAAACTCCCTCTAGTTTAAAAGATGAAATCAGCTCCAGGAACCCAGATCACATACAGAAATCTATAAGCTTTCATTGGTTATTATTCTCTTATTGCTGAAAGTCCAGACTCTGAGATTAACTCTCTCTCTCTCTCTTCATCAGGAACCTCTGAGACGTGACATCACCGATGACCTCTGACCCTTCCCGTCCTCTGAGCACGGCACTCCCACACCACGACATCACTTCCTCACGTCTGCATATGCGCAGACAGATCGATTCTGCAACAGGAGAAAAACACAACGTTAAAACTGATTTTGCAAAGAAAATGCAAGAAGGAATCAGTGTGCTTGTTGCATGTATTAGTATAGAAATAACAGTAAATTAGGCATTATTACGAATAACGGTAACACTTTATTTTACAGTGTCCTTGTTACATATGTCACATGTACTTACCATAGTAATAACAGTTAATTATGCATAATTACAAAAAACTAACCCTCAACCAAACCCTAATCCTACCCTAACCCAATAGTAAGTACGTGTAGTTACTTAATTTTATTCAGTATGTAAATGTTTAATTACACTGTAACAATGACACCTTCAAATAAAGTGTAACCCGAATTACGACATATGGTTTGTTAATATTCCTCAGTACTTACTCTGAGACAAGAGTACATTAAAATAAAACTGACCTGCTCAACACATAGAGGAACTGATCCGGATCATCTGCAAACTCCCTGCAAACAGAACAATCATCACCATCATCATCACCATCATCATCGAAAAGTCTTTAAAGTGGACTAAACCTTACATTACATTCATACTGGTGTTTTTAGGAAGCCAAACTATTTGGTTAATAATAATAATAATAATAATAATAATAATAAATAATAATAATTCATTTTTGATAGTATTACATTTTTTTAAATAATGTCATTATCATTATTATTTTATTTATTCAAATTATTAAATAATAATAATAATAATAATAAAATAATAACAAATTTTCAAATATATTCAAGTTGAATAATAATAATAATAATTCATTTTTATATAGTATTATTTAATATGTTTAAATTGTGTATTATTTTCATTATTATTTTATATTCAAATTGTTAAATAATAACAATAATAATAATAATAATAATAATAATAATAATAATAATAATAAAATAATTACTTTTTTATAATTACTTATTTAGTATTTAATGTTTTTAATAATATGTTATCATTATTATTTTTTATTCAAATGTTTAATAATAAATTATTACTACTATTATTAAACAATTTAAATATAAAATATTAGTATTCATTGTATATTCAAATTGTTAAATAATAATTAATTTCCATATAGTAGTCTTTCATATTTTTTAAAAATTTGTAATTATCATTATTATTATTTTATATTCAAATTGTTAAATAATAATAAGTTATTATTAATAATAATAATTTTAGACTCTTTTTTTCAGTGTTTCAGTGTGTCAATGTTTCAGTGTGTCAATGTTTCAGTGTTTCAATGTTTCAGTGTTTCAATGTTTCAGTGTGTCAATGTTTCAGTGTTTCAGTGTGTCAATGTTTCAGTGTTTCAGTGTGTCAATGTTTCAGTGTTTCAGTGTTTCAATGTTTCAGTGTGTCAATGTTTCAGTGTTTCAGTGTGTCAATGTTTCAGTGTGTCAATGTTTCAGTGTTTCAATGTTTCAGTGTGTCAATGTTTCAATGTTTCAGTGTTTCAGTGTGTCAATGTTTCAGTGTTTCAATGTTTCAGTGTTTCAGTGTGTCAATGTTTCAGTGTGTCAATGTTTCAATGTTTCAGTGTGTCAATGTGTCAGTGTTTCAGTGTGTCAATGTGTCAGTGTTTCAATGTTTCAATGTTTCAATGTGTCAATGTTTCAGTGTTTCAATGTTTCAGTGTGTCAATGTTTCAGTGTGTCAATGTTTCAATGTTTCAGTGTGTCAATGTTTCAATGTTTCAGTGTGTCAATGTTTCAGTGTTTCAGTGTGTCAATGTTTCAGTGTTTCAATGTTTCAGTGTTTCAGTGTGTCAATGTTTCAGTGTGTCAATGTTTCAGTGTTTCAATGTTTCAGTGTGTCAATGTTTCAGTGTTTCAATGTTTCAGTGTGTCAATGTTTCAGTGTTTCAATGTTTCAGTGTTTCAGTGTTTCAATGTTTCAGTGTTTCAGTGTTTCAATGTGTCAGTGTTTCAGTGTGTCAGTGTTTCAGTGTGTCAATGTTTCAGTGTTTCAATGTTTCAGTGTTTCAGTATGTCAATGTTTCAGTGTTTCAGTGTTTCAATGTGTCAGTGTTTCAATGCTTAAGTGTTTCAGTGTGTCAGTGCTTAAGTGTTTCGGGTCTGAACTTGGACTCAGTCTTTGACTCGACTCACCCTGAGCCCCAGTGATAGTAGACTCTGTCCTGATAGTACAGACACAGGAACAGCCACACACTGATGGTCTCCAGCCAGAAGACCACGAAGAGGAACCAGACAGAAGAGAGCAGCAGCTCACACACCATCCTGAAACCTGCAGAGAACATCATCATCATCATCATCGTCATCACTACTATCATCATGGAAAAAGTCCAAAACTGACAAAAGGTAAAAATGATGACAGTATACATACTAAGTTAAAATTATATGAAAAGGTCAAAAAATGACAAAAAGTGAAAAATATGACAGACATACCAAATTGAAATAATGACAAAAAAAATGACCAAAAGTCAAATGTGTAATGTAAAGACCAATATATTAATGTGTGTATCTGGAGTCAGAGTAGAAGCAGCTTCAACAGATCGACTCTTGCTGACCTAAACCCACTGCAGTTATGACTCCTCTTCCCACCTCACTGGAACTAGCCACAGAAAGCCTGCCAGTTGGCTCTGAGTCTGCATGGAAGGTGATTTCATCGTTGTCCGAGAATGCTGTAGTTTTACTACATTTCTGTTCAGCTGTCTACCACTTTCATCAGCTCTGGTCCAGTGGGTTCAACAGCGCATCTTTCTGTTCAGCTCTGTGCAACACTGGCTTGGTCCTAGTACACTTTGCTCGGATGTCTGGAAGGTTTTGACGCTGGACTCAAACAGCAGCCGGTCCAGAGTCCGTGAAGATGAAGCCGGTCGCTCTCCATTTTAAACACCAAAGAAGCTGATATAACACATGCTATATCATTGACTCCATATGGGTTATTGATTTCAACCAACTTCCATGGATCTCCTTAGCCAAGTTTTATACAGTATGTAACTGTATGCTATATAATGGCTGAATATGATGAATTGAGGAAAACTGAACTATTCCAGGGCCCGGTTTCCCGATAACGCTCACTCTTAGCGCGCTAAGAAAGCTCGAAAGATATATCTTACCAAAGTTGTTTATGTTCCTAAGTGTGTTCCCCGAACCATACCTTAGGAAGCTGCTTAAGATATACCTTCTTACGTGCGACGTTACCCGGCGCTGTCCGTGGCGATGGTGCTGAATTGTTTGATATCGATGGCTCGAGAATCAATTATTCTCTCGTGCAGGGGCTGTTTATGTGAGAAAGCGGTGATCTTTATAAATGAAGCACTTCAGAAATATGATTATTGGATAATCATAATAAAAATTATGATTATTGGATATTATAAAAAATAATCCAAACTATAATAGCCTATAATAGCCTAGCCTACATATTTTAAAATTGTATCATATATTGCTGCCACAATAACCTTTTCAAAAATTTACGTGCCTTCTTCTCTTTCCCATTTTTGTTCGCTGAGGTGGAGCTGCGATGAAATATTGTTCTTGTAAATACTTTCCAGCATTTCAGTAATAAAAGTTTACATCTTGCGTACGGTGCTCGGCAGTGATCAAAAAGGGTTTAAACCGTGAATTTTGAATCTCTTGTAAACTCAGAGATGTGGATTCAGAAGGCAATTAAATTACCACACGACCTGTTTGTCAAAAAACAGAAGGTACTAATTTGGCCAGGGATTTTTACGCAGGCTGGGTGAGAAAAACACTGATATTATGGATTCGGACGGCACTAAAATCACGACTTACCCCTGTAAATGTTTAAAATACCGGACGAGCCCATGAGAAACAATATTAGCGTCCGAATAGGACTTAACTGACAGTAGCCTATGCTTTCACTGGCCTTTAAAAGAGCGTTTTAATTAAATTAATAATATTGTATAATAATATAATTAAAAATCTAACAACAATCAGTGTAATGACAATTTTATTCTTTGCATGAAAACACTTGAATTAGCCTAATTTAATACTGTCTGGGTGTATTAAAACTTCAGAATTATATTCATAGGCTAGAGACCTGCAACAGTGATAAGGTGAAGCTAAGAGTGGTCCAGACCAACCTTACGAAAGTGTGACTTACAGAAGATATACTTAGCGAACGAACGTTTCGGGAACCGTCCCATAAGGTTAAGAGAGAGGTTAAGGAATAGGTTAAGAACTACTTAGCGATAAGAACGCTTTGGGAAACCGGGCCCAGATCATTTGCACAAAAGTCTGTGTAATGCTTCACAAATCAGTTTTCAAACCATACAATACAAAATAAAAAAATTTAAACCAGACGTTCATTTGTAATTTTTTTCCTGTACTTACCTCATCAATAGATAGTTTTGTTAAATTATTATTGAAATTAAAGTCCAAAAATTATTGAAAAGTCCAAAAATGACAAAAAGTCTAAATTATTGCACACATACTAAAGTTGAATTTAGGCCTACATAAAAAAGTAAAAAAAAATGACAAAAAGTCAAAATTATGACAGTCAAACTAATTTGATATGAAATTATAATATGAAAAAGTCAAAAAAGTACAAAGTCAAAATTGTGACAAAGTCCAAAATCATGATATGAAAAAGTCCAAAGGCAAAAAGAAAAAATTATGACAGACATAAGTTGAAATTATGATATGAAAAAGTAAAATAATAACAAAAAGTCAAAATTATCACAGACATGCTAAATTGAAATTATGACATGAAAAAAAAAGTCCAAAAAATGACAAAAAGTAAAAACTGACAAAAAGTCATCACTGATCATCATCATCACCACTAATCAACATCACTATCATCATCATCATGCTTTGGTAAAGTATAATTATGTAAAACAGTACAAATTCTGACATAATTATGATGACGTACTAAGTCATAATAAGAAAATGAAATGACATAAAAAGTCAGAATTTACGACACAGGAAACATCTAAATGATATAAAGTCATAATTATGACATACTAAATAATTAATAAATGAAAAAAGGTCGAAATTATGACTTTGTATGTCATACTTTCCACTTTTTATGTCGCGATTGGCAAAAGCACTTTTTTTTCTTATGTTGCGGAAATGGGATTCAATAGATCACAGACTTACAGAGTCACAAATAAAAACAATAATCGTTATAATAAATACTGACCAATTCATAAAGTTGAGCGACTGACCTGTTTGTGGACTGAATCCTGCTAGTGAATCAACAGACTGTCAGTCAGTCAGTAAATCATCTGAAACCAGAGACACACACAAACACTAACGTTAATCTGATCTATTAATTAATTAAATACATTTAACAGCGAAATGCTGGAACAGTTCGCAGTTAATCTGATCACGCTAAAACGCCACTTCCGGTCATAAACTTGTGTTTGTAGTTCAGAATAAAAGTCCTCATGAGCCCGCCTAAAGCCAAAGCAAAGATGAAGAATTGTTTCAGATATTTGTTTTACATTTCAAAACAAAACACCAAATATTAATAATTTAACCCAGATCTGCTGAAGAGATGCTAAAACCCCATTACAGATCAACTATTTAACAAAAACTATTTAATTCGGTGATTTTTACTATTTTATACCAGCTAAACACCAAGCGTTCTAAAAAATAATCATACAGTCTTGTAAAACTGTGAAAAGCGTCCGTTGTTATTAATATTATGATTAATGTCACGAAGACAGTAATATATTACTACTGTACTAATATCACTATGAAATTAATTGAAAAATATATATGATTTCATAAAAGTATTATTTGTTTTATAATGATAATTATTTTTTATAGAAAAATAAATTTATATTTTAATTTTAATTTCTATAAAATAAATGTAATAGATTTAATATTGTTTTAACGAAAAATCTGCCCCGGACGTTTCTCCGCCGTGAACAGGAAGTGAAGTCACCGCCACAGTAGCGCAGGGATTGTGTGAGTTAGCTCGAGTTAAAGCGACTTTATTGATTAAAGTTCATTTATTAAAGTGATTTTATCCATCACGGATAATGTATTAAAGCGTTATATACAGTTCAGAAGCGACGCGGTGTCACCAGAAGACGCGGCGCGCGTTCACGACGCCTTTCGTCAAGATACAGGTTCGTGTTTCTGACTTAAATTTATCATTCCGTCTTCAAAAACAGTTCACATTTTGGACATGTAACCAAAGTAATACTATAGTATTCTTACAATGTACTGCGACTAGCATGTAAATACAATTTTACGTGAATATGGTATTATTTAGTAGTAGTTTACTGTGAGAGTGTGTCTTTTATATTGTTCACTGCAAGTCTCACAGATGCCATTAGTAGCTAAAGTTTTTTATGCTTTTTTATTCATTTATTTATCTATTCATTTATTGAAATAGAATAAATACGTGTAAAATAAATAACATATATATATATATATATATATATATATATATATATATATATATATTAGTTATAGAACTATTACTATTATTACTATCCAAAACAGAGTATTTTCAGTGTTCAGTCTGATTTCTGAATGAGTGAGTGACAGAGAGACAGATATTGTGTGTGTGTGTGTGTAGAGGGGAAAATGATTGACCTCACTCTGTTTTTTTCTGTTTTCTCTACAGATTCAAAACATGGTCTGGACGTGATCATTGTGTCACTCGTTTCTGGATGGACTTAAAATCTCCTGAATGCTAATTTACCAAAAAGGACGTTCAGCGAACGTTAAAATGACTCCCATCTGAGGTCTGTTAACCTCTCACTAGTCACTGAAAGACAAAAACCCCCAGAAAGACATCATGTCTCTGCCTGAGGAAGCAGGGGAGCGTGGGAAAGAGCGCGAGCGTGGAGCCCGTCCGAAAGTGCGTCAGAGCCGCTCTGAGGAGAGAAGAGATGGCGGGAGGAGAAAATCCGGGAGAGGGAAGAAGAAAAGCCACCCGTCGCATGACCTGACGTCCGAGCGGCCCGTTAGCGACGGGTTTGAGTACGGGGATCTTCTGAACGAGTCCAGCGAGGGCGGCTCATCCTCTCCGGTGCGGGAGCACAGAAGACGGCAAGTTCTGGGATCGTCTGGATCCCTGTTACCCGAACGGGTTTCCGCTAAGCTTTCGCTCGGTTCGCCCGATCTCAGCAGCGACTCGGATAGCAAGTCGTCCGGAAGCAGTCGGACTCTCCGACAGAAGATCCAGGACGCGGTTGGCCAGTGTTTCCCGATCAAGACCCACACCCAGGTCCTATCGCACTCGCCTTCCTCGCGCCGCAAGATCCACATTAGCGAGCTCATGCTGGATAGCTGCCCGTTCCCCGCCGGATCCGATTTGGCTCAAAAGTGGTACCTTATTAAGCAGCACACGGCTCCTATTTCACAAGCGCCTGTTTTGGATTCCGTCGCTCCTGTTACGTTGGTGACGCCGGTCGAGGACGAGGATGATCGCTTACGGGAGCGACGACGGATTAGCATCGAGCAGGGAGTCGAACCGCCTCCGAACGCACAAATCCACACGTTCGAGGTAACTGCACAAATCAATCCTCTATACAAACTCGGACCTAAGCTAGCTCACGGGATGAACGAGCTAGCCGGAGACGAGCGCGCCACACTCCACCAGCTTCTCCTGCAGAGTTGTTTGGACACATTGGATGAGGTCGCGGCGTCAACCGCGGCGTCTGATTTCGACTTGGGTGCTTCGGCGTCTCCATCATCCCAAGTCCAACCGGACTCTCCCAACTCGCAGGATATACAACATCGGATTCACACTCAAATCGACTACATCCACTGCCTAGTCCCCGACCTCCTGCAGATCACAAACCTTCCCTGCTACTGGGGCGTCATGGATCGATACCAGGCGGAGACTCTTCTGGAAGCCAAACCCGAAGGCACGTTCCTGCTACGCGATTCGGCGCAGGAGGACTATCTCTTCTCCGTTAGCTTCCGCCGCTACGGCCGCTCGCTACACGCGCGAATCGAGCAGTGGAACCACAACTTTAGCTTCGACGTGCACGACCCTAGCGTCTTCCACGCGACCACCGTCACCGGCCTCCTCGAGCACTACAAGGATCCCAACTCCTGCATGTTCTTCGAGCCGCTGCTCTCGAACCCCATCAACCGGACACAGCCCTTTAGCCTGCAGCACATCTGCCGCGCCGCCATTAGCAGCTGCACCACGTACGACGGCATCAATGCACTGCCGCTTCCCAACGCGCTCAAGGAGCACCTGAAGGAGTACCATTACAAGCAGCGCGTGCGCATCCGCAGACTGGACACGTGGTGGGAGTGACGTAGCGAACTGTCTCAGGTTACGGAGGCGGGAAACAAGACCAGAAGTGCCACTACTCTGCGTTCCACGACAACTTCGCCGGTTCTTATCGCTGCACTCTCAACTAGCGCTGCACAATTAATCGCAATTTAAATGAAATCTCACTTTTGTTAGGAACACTATCGTCAAGTACGATTGGACATGGATAAGAGCAGCAATAACCCCACTTAGGGTAAACAGAACAGAACCAACATGAATGTATTGCAGATATCATTAAATGTATAACACAATTGAGAATTTAGTGTGATTCAAGGGGGAATCAGAATGCCAAATCCTGATTGACGTGAGGAGGAGCTGGGGAAGGAGGAGGGTAATTCGCTCCTGAGAAACGCAGTAGCGGCTGATAATACTGAAGGAGCTTATATATGAAGGTAAACGTGGATCAGCTGAGAGTCACTGATGCGAGCTTGACTAACGTGACCTGCCAGAACTGACGCTACACTTGATTTGAACCGATTTGGCTTATTACGATTATGAAATCGAAAGGTTGCGATTATTTTTTTATGTGCAGCTTGTCAGTGACGTACGGCTCAGTAAACGCTGCTCCATCTGAAAGCACTGCGAGTTTGAGTCACTTATAACGTGCATTTGAAGAAGCAACACGTACGCGTCAAACATTTTTCCAAACACGAGAAGCATTTGTGAACCTCTTGTCCAACAAAAGACATTTAATAACATGCTTTTACTCCAAACTCACTTCATAAGGACAGTTGAGCTCCTCCTTCTGTGAGATGATGAGCTTCTGACACAGAATAAGGCAGTCATGTGTTTATTAGTCATGTTTAATCAATCAAAGCGTTTCAGTCTTCTGTTTATTCAGATACAGCGATAGGGATTTCCTGGAATGATGTGTGTTATCGGGCATATTTTGGTGTGTGTGTGAGACGCCCTCTGGTGTTCAGATGGAGCATTTACTACCGATCAGCCCTGACAAACTGCGCATAAAATAATCGCAGCCTTTGCCAAATCACGTGCGGTTTCATTGCGATTAATCGTGCAGCACTACTCTCAACTCTAGAGGACTGGTGTGAAGACGTGAGTGCCTTTCTGATGCTACTAATGTTTTGAGGTTTGAAATGCTGTTAGCTCATTGTCATGATGTTGGCGTGTTCACTGCATCAGCACTGGAGCGATTAACCGAGTAACACTGCACTGAATCTGCAAGCGTTTCTTATTTTAGAAGATTTCTCCTTTTTATCAAGACAAGTGTCCCTTTTGGGAGTTAAGGCACATTCACACCAAGCATGATAACTATAACGATGACTAAAGACAATGACTATAAAGTTTACAATAACAATTTAAGGATGACTATTATCATTAAATGCTTTAAATTCGAATGGATTCTGATTGGCTGTCGATGTTTTTATCATTTATCGTTTAGTGATTCCTGCGAAATTGTTCCTCTGTGCCGTTATAGTTGCGGTGTGGAAGTTCTCTTAGATTTGGAGCGATCATTAAAACTTTATAGTTATAGTAGTTATTATCGCTATAGTTATCGTTCTTTAATGCACAAGGTTTGTTCTTTTTTTTTCTTCCTGTGGTGAGTGAACCTGTACTGTAGTGTGTGTTATTTGAGAAGCTTTTCAGTTTTACAGAGGCATATTGAACCGTTTCTTGTCTTCGTAAAACATTGTAGAGTCACTCATTCATGGCAAATTCAAGCGGGAACCAGAAGAACCCGAAGTCTCGCAGCTCACAGGTAGTTCAAGCCACTGCATGCTAAAGTTACACTGGAAAACTGGTGCTAATGTTCATCTGGATTGGCTTCTAATGCAGTTCTAGACCAGATTGAATGGAGAATAATACAGGTAACGGACCATCTCAGTATCATCTCTGTCTCTTGAGCTCGGTTAGCCAATGCACTCTCGCCTGAAATGCATGTTTGACTCAATAAATGCTCATTTACTCACAGCACACTTATCAAAGACAGATAGGCATTTGACTTGTGATGTATTATCCAAGAACAGATATCTGTACCAATTCTTGAGCTTGTAGACCAGTAGAATAGACCAAATCCACAGTTCTGTTTCTCTTAGATGACAGGTTCTTCATGGAGGAGAACAGCTTTCCATCTGGACGTCATTCATTCATTCCACTCCATTGCTGCTTCTTCATTCACTGTATCCCATTGTAATTCCTCTCTAATGCAGTCAGTACATACGAATGTAAATCACCCCATGTTAGAACTTATTATAGAGGCCATTGTCTACCATGTTTTATAACCTCAAACATTCTTAACTATTGAAAAACCCCACTGAAACGTGACCGTTCACACAAGTGAATCGTGTGTCTATTTAAAAACTCTTCGAGAACTCTATGAAAATGGAGCATTGAGTTTTAAAGGGGCCAACTTCATGTATCTGAAAACAGTAAACAGCATCTTTCTGCATCCGTCTGCTGCAGTGTTATTGAGATCTCTCAAGAAAGTGATGGAATAATGTTAAACAACCATTTAATTTCTGATGTTAACAAGCCGTTTCTGTAGGGAATCTTTTTTACATGTAGACGTGTCTTGCTGGTCAAGTCTGGATTGATGTGAAAACAGTCAGTGCGTTTTGCTTTGTCGACATTTTACCGTGATTTCCAGAGGACCATCATGAATGTTACTTTTGTTCTTAAAGCAGCAACTTGCCTCTCTCTTTCTTTTTTTTTTACATTTATATTTATTTTCTATTTAAGGCTTGCCTAATATGCTTAACATTTTTAAAATGTATTTCTGATGTATTAAAGCCATGTGTGAATAATTGTATTGGTGTGTACGGTGTTACAAAAGCACATATTAATAAACTATGTTGTATCTTTTATGACTCTCTAGTGTTATTTTTGCCTTTTCTGTTTACCTGAAATAACATTTATATATTAATGTACTGTATGTGTGTGTGTATATATCGTGAACACACACACACACACACATATACACACTGTAAATATACAGTAGTCCTAACATTGTCCTAACAAACTATATATATATGAGAATGAGTGCAAACAAATGATAAAATTAAATGAAAATTACGTTATAAATTTGTCGCTTCAATATTTATCGTTGTTGAGGGCTTTTATTTTGAATTATTCTCATATATATATATATATATATATATATGTGTGTGTGTGTGTGTGTGTGTGTGTGTGTGTACATTTATGTGCATTTAAAATTATTTTGGCGTTGTCGAGGGCTTTTATTTTGAAGTCCGGCTCCCGCGGCCGCCATGTTCCTCTCTGGTTGCTGTGATGGAGACGAGGCGGTTTGGATGTTAAACTTTCTGTTTTAAATGTAAATAATCCTCCGAAATACTCAATATCAGACATAAAGCACCAGAGCTGTACAATCACAAGATGTTTTAAAAACACTGCAGAACTAAGGGTGTAGGGTTAGAGAACAGGTGAGGATTAAACTAATCGCGTTATATGATCAATAATTATTGTAATGAATGTATTTAATATTCGTTATTCTCGATGTTTAACTTCCGCAGAGTGTTTACTGATAATATACTCTTTAACGCTAGTCGTTTATTGTACTCTGTTAGCGTAGCATGTATTTTTGTTAGCCATAAAGCCCAGTTTATATCTGCGTTTATATGTTTATTAACAAAGAGCAGCGTTTTTCTTTTGTAAACACAAATACCTCTATGTTGATGCTATGAAGTGTTTCTTTACTAAGCAATAATTTCAGTGGCAAGTAAATGCTATTTGAGGAACGTGCTGTGTTTTCTAAAGTTTTGAAGTAATTTAACGTTAGTGAGATTAATTAAAGGCCCGTGTCCGCCCCAGTGCGCGCGCTCCTGTCACGCCGCCGTCACCATGGCGACCACGGGAGTGCGCATCGGAGATCAGCTGGTGCTGGAGGAAGACTTTGACGAAAACTACATCCCTTCTGAGCAAGGTTATTAAACTATTATAAACTAAATGGTTGGTTTTCAGGCATTGAGTGAATGTTCTGAGTGCTGTACATAATACAGCATCTCTCTTTTTGCATTGTGACATTATTTTCATGACAATTAAGGACAAATGCTCATCAGAAAAATCTTTCTGGTTGGAGTTTGTCTATAATTCTCATTACTGTCATACAGTCTTGAACAGGGTTAACTTAAAGTGAAATAAAAAACAAAAGAAAAAAAATGAATTCCGTAAAATCAAATAAATATTAACTGGTTTAAAAGAAAATATAAAAAATACTTGACTACTATTTATACTCATTGTTACATCGTTAGTCAACGTTATATCGTAATAATCATCATTACAATCAACGTTATATTGTTATAGTCAACGTTAAATCACTAGAGTCATTGTTATATCGTTAGTCAACGTTATATCGTTATAGTCATTGTTATATTGTTATTGTTACAGGCAACGTTATATCATTTCTCAACATCATATCATTATGATCATCGTTATAGTCATCGTTATAGTCAACGTTATATCGTTAGTCATTGTTATATCATTAGGCAACGTTTTATAGTCATTGTTATATCGTTATTGTTCCAGTCAACATTATAGTCATCATTATATTGTTAGGCAGCGTTATATCGTTAGTCTAATGATATAACAATAACGTTGACTATAGCAATGACTAGCCTATAATGATGACTATAACGATATAACAATGTCAAAGTTATATCGTTATAGTAGATGAATATAGTAGAACTTCATGTTATTTATGTATATAGTTTCTTGTTTCTTTTGATATTAAATTTGACATCTGTTATTGATCTTGACAGGCTCAGATTTCATGTATTTATTAATTAATATTGCACAGGTTAAAGGCCCGTTCACACCAAGACTGATAACCAACTTGTATAGTAATAACTAATCTAGTTATCGTTATGATAATGATAACTAGATTATTTATTACTATACAAGTTATTTTGATTAATCAAAATTATGAGCCACATGAATTGATGTGCACCGATAAATCATTTATATTAAACACTGAAATATTCCATTAAAAAAGCACGAATTGTCCGTTTTGATTTGATGGTGACTGTGTGTGTGTGTGTGTGTGTGTGTGTGTGTCAGAGATCCACGAGTATGCCGTGGAGATCGGCATTGACCCGCAGCGGGAGCCGGAGCTGCTGTGGTTGGCCAGAGAGGGGATGGTGGCGCCGCTGCCCGACGAGTGGAAACCATGGTAAAACACACTTCATTATAACACACACACACTGATTCACATGGGCTGCGTTTGCACTGCAACTCTTAATGCACAGATCCATTCTTTTACATTCACTTTAGACCGGACTGGAATCTGATATCTGTGTTTACATTAATTCCCGCCCTAAATGATTATGGTGATCGTTTTACTATGCACATGGTAGACCCTGGTTTTGACTGGCCGTGCTATTAAAATTATTTATATAATTCATGTCGGGTGGTCTTGATTATTTGCCAGCGTGGACAAGCTGTCATGAGTCATGAATGTTTTACAGCGCAACATCTGACGGAACAGAACAGATATATAGTCCAGAAAGGTGAGCGAGCGCATACAATATCTGCCTCATGATACAACATTAAAAAGCTATCTTTGTGAATAAACGTGTCGTCTCGTGGTGGCTTGGAATCGGATATGTGTGTTTAGATGAAGGTCGGATGTCCAGATATCGGATATGAATCTGATTTAAAACCACCACCCGAAATATCGGATCTCGTACGGATTTTTGTGTTTACACGTGTGCAACAAACTCCGATCTGTGTCAGATGTGAGTGAAAGATTGGGTTTTTTGTGCCAGTGTAAACGCAGCCATGGAGACAGGAAGTGTGTGTGTGTGTGTGTGTGTGTGTGTTCAGTCAGGATGTCACCGGTGAAGTATACTACTTCAACTTCTCCACGGGTCAGTCCACATGGGATCACCCCTGTGATGAGCAGTACCGCCAGCTAGTGGCGCAGGAGCGCGAGCGCACACGACTCAGCAGAACCGCTCCGCCCGCAGCCAGCGCTGCCGTGGGGAAAGAGAAGGAGAAGAAGAAGAAGAAAGACAAGAAGAAGAAGGAGAAGAAGAAAGACCCGGAGGGAGTCAGAGCTCCAGGGGTGAGTTCATTTCAGAACAACGTCTCATGACACTTTAAAGGTGCTGTGTGTAAGTTTTTGACTGTACCAAAGCATAAAAATACCATAATAATACCATAATATGTTTGCAGAGATTAAGTTCACATACTTGTTTCTCTGAAAAACACTTCTACAGCCAGTTATTTTACTTTTAAATGTGCGTTCTGTGTCGTAATGTCTGTTTTTGTTTCGGCCTGTGTGACTCCGCCCACTGCCAGTTCACCCAATAGTATTTCAACACCCTGGGTTGCCAGGTGAACACAGCATATTGCAGCCCATAAACAAACTGGGTCAGAGATCCAGCAGATTCTACCCGACCTAAAAAGCATCTAAAAATCTCTATGAACGAGAGCATATTAAAACACAGATAAATCAACTCATCAACTTCCAAGTGTGTGTATCTCCTCGCCTTTCATTGTTAATTGCGCTCGTTCTTGTTGCTTATCCTCAATCTGGAAACCCGTGTGAGCGTCGAGTCTGAGCAGGAGGAGGCGGGGAAACAACTATCTCCGATATTTTGAATTTGAACTGCAGTACCTATTTCAACCACTAGCTGTCAATCTTACAGACTGCACCTTTAAAGGAGCGTACAGAAGTCTGGGGTCAGTGAGGCAAGTCTCTTGACCTGTTGATCTATCTATTTATTTAATCAAAAATACAGTAAAACAGTGAAACGTTATTACGATTTAAAACAGAATATATAGTAAAGTGTAATTTATTCCTGTGATCAAAGCTGAGTTTTCAGCATCATTACTCCAGTCTTCAGTGTCACATGATCCTTCAGAAATCATTCTAATATGCTCTGTGTGTGTGTGTGTGTGTGTGTGTCAGATGTTGGCTCCTCTCGCTCCTCTGCGGGGTCTGTCTGAGGCTCCTGTCGCTCCTCTCAGAGGGTCTCTGGGCGTCTCATCTGGACTCCAGCCGCTCAAATCCTCTCTAGGGGTAAAAAAGCTTGAACTTATCATTTGTGCTTCATTAATGGAGCTTCTGGATAAGTTTTAGTTATGGTTATGAATAATAAATGTGTGTTTGTCACTGGTGTGCATCAGTCTGTCGTGTCGAGCTCCACTGCTGTCAGGAGTGCTGAGGAAGACGAGGAGATCTCAGAGGAAGAGGTGAATCTGAAACACACACGCACACACACACCTGAACGCTAATACATGATGATGCACTGAATGCTAGATGTAATCTGTTATCTGTGTGTGTGTGTGTGTGTGTGTGTGTGTATGTGTGTGTGTGAGAGGCCGCGAGGTTCAGCCGGACTGCTGAAGAACCTCCACCTGGATCTGGATGCTCTGGGAGCGGGACTGCAGTATGAGGTGAACACCATAAACGCATCACATCCTGCTGGAGATCAACAGTTCAGACACTGATTCTTATGCACATCTTAGAATACTAAACTTGCCCTCAGTATTTTTGTCTTGTTTTCCTGCACAAATATCTAAACATTCTTAAATCAAGGTACAAAACATTCAGACACACATCCTTTGCGCTGTTATTTTGAGCTGATGCCCCATTTAGGGACTATTAGGTGTTTCACAAATTATTCTGCCTTTCTATCATTCTATTATTCTATAGAATTTATATAGAATTATATAGAATTATTCTATATTCTTATTCTTATATAGAATTATTCTATAGAAACTTATTCTATATTCTATTATTCTATCTACCTTTGTTAGGGTTAGTGTTAGGGGTGTAACAATATATTGCTATACAAAAAAGATGCAACAATATGTATAGTGGATAGTTCACCCTAAATAAAAAACACTATGTGAGAAGTTTTCATAGTTTTAGTGTCAGTACTACATTAAACTACTATATATAATGTTGAATTTAATGTATTGTAAGGCCCGCTATATTGGTCCAATCTGCCGGTTCACCAATACACGGGGAAGGTTATCACGTGTTCTGTCCTCACTCATGCAAAGTATTGGTTGGTTAAATTTGGTTGGTTAAATTTTTTACATTAATCATATGTATTCACTCGTTAATTCATCTGACTCCATAAATTAAAGGTTTTAATAATATCTGTGCCTCACTAAAAGTGAGCGAATGTTTGACTATTCCTTTTAACCATTAAATGAACAATGTCAAGATCAGTTAGAATAATCACATGTAAGGATTTATTATGTCAGGTAAATGTATCATGCCAATTTCATAATCAATTCAAAGATAATCGATACAAAACATCAAATGCTCTGGAATAGAGAGAAGATGCAAACCCAACTTTAAGAAATACATGAGGCTGAGAGATCTATCTCTTAGCCTCAAGGGCCAATCAGAAAAGGCCTCGATCTCCCTGCTGCATCTCAATAAATAGCCAGACCTCTTTCATAATTGCTGTTTTGCTCGGTTCTGCTGCGTTTGTCACGGCTGTCTAACGCTGCTTACCGCTGCAAACTTTTCTACACCATCAACCCATCAGACGGCACCTGCTACTGAAGTACAGTGACCTACCGTGGACCCTCTGTCAGGTACGTTTCTGCCGGTTCCTGAAACTGCTAACCAAAAGACGTTTTTCCTTCGCTGTGCTGTGGTATTCCTGGCCTCCTGTCACCGTTATGGAATTAGCAAACCGAGCTAGGATGCTAGCAACTGTTTGCTGCCCCTCGGCTATGACTTTCATCAAATATACCGCAGTGGAACTCATGAGTCTTCTTAACTCTAATACATCTCTGAGTTGCCTTGAGGTGATAAAATCTCTCCATCACCTGCGTCGTTCCCCCTATGTCCATTGGGCTGCCCGTCATAAGTTTGTTTACTCTCACAAAACTTTGTCTGTCCCAGCTGTTTGGTGCCATGCCTCATGGTGGCGACGTCATCGATGCAAACCACGCCCATCACATGCAAATCTGCGATCCTTGGTCTGTGTGGACAACACCATCACCCATGACAATGCACTAACCAGGACATCATTCATGCTGCTTAACATTCATTCATTAAATAACAAAGCCCACCTTATCCATGACCTCATCTTGGAAAAATCACTGTTTTTTATATGTCTTACTGAGACATGGCAGAACCAGCAAGAGTTCATAACTCTCAACCATGCCACTCCCCCAGGTTATGGCTATATTCAGAAGCCTTGCAGCCTTGGCCGTGGTGGTGGACTTGCTGTTATCCATTGTGCTGACATCCTGGTCAAAGAGATCCCAGTGAATACTACCTCCTTTGAGTGTGTTCATTTCATGTTGACTGGGTCCACGCAGCTACAGGTTGTCCTAATCTACCGCCCCCCCAAAGCCTCTGCCTGCTTCCTATTGGAGCTCACCGAACTGCTTGCTACTGTTTGCCCGAAATTCCCGTCTACTATTCTGCTGGGTGATTTTAACATTCATGTGGATTCCAGTAGTTGTTCTCTTGCTACTGATTTTCTATCACTGCTGGACTGCTTCAATTTCATACAACACATACATGGCCCCACACATGACAAAGGGCATACCCTGGACCTGGTGTGCTGTGCTGGCATAACCCCCTCCCACCTGCAGTGCACTGACCTGGCTGTCTCTGACCACTATGCTATTCTATTCATGGTCCCTGTGCCTCTCCCAAAGCAGTGCACCAAACGGCCCATCACGTTCAGGAACATTAAACGGGTGTGTACTTCCACGCTATCTGATTCCCTAGTGCAGTGGTTCCCAAAGTGGTGCTGTGACAACTGGCTAGGGGTGCCGCAGAATCTCAGCTTTATTTTCCAATTTAAACAGCCTAAAATAACTATCGTACCATATAATAACCTTTTACAGCCAAGGTTATAATCGTTAACGAAAACGAACGAAAAAACGAAAACTAGGTGGGAAAAAACGCTATTTAAAACACGCAGCGTATTCGTTCAGCTGCATTTCCTTTCCCTGCTCTCTCTGTCACTCATGCGTCTCTCACATGCGCACGCGCACACACACACACACACACACAAACACACAGCTCCTCCCCTCCGTGCACACCGCGTCTCCATGAGAACGAGTGTTCGTTCGACGTTGAAAGCAAGTTCGCGAAAGGTTGGTCTCTCTATCTCGTGAACACAATCACACATTAAAAAGTGGTATAAAAATATTTTAAATTCTGAATATAATTTTGTCAGTGTGTTATTGTCGACCCGAGAAGCGATTGCGCCTTCTTTAGAAAGTTAACTAGTCGCAAGTTTGAGGAAAAATGCACTTTTTGGTTGTGGTTGTCGATGTCAAAACACTATATAAGCTGTGATTCAAATATTAAATAATGTTATGTCATTATGTCTTTTTGAATCTTGCCCCTGACAAATAACCCAAATTACAAAAAAAAGACTAAAACTAACACTAAAACTAATAAAAACTAAACGAAAACTAAGCATTTTCAAAAAATAAAAAATAAACTAAACTAGCAAACCCACTTTAAAAACTAATTAAAACTAAACTGAATTTGAAAACAAAAAGTCAAAACGAAATAAAAATAAAAACTAATGAAAAATGCAAAACTATAATAGGCTAACCCTGTTTACAGCATATTTTAAAATCATATCAAAACACCAACATATGCAAAAATATTTGGAGTTGTTTATTATTATTTAAAGAGTTAAGTATCTTTAAATCTGTTTTATTCCAATGATTCTCACATACAGTAGCCTTATTGGTTAAAATCAGTCTGTTGACGTGTGTCCAGTTATTAATGGACTGATGATTCATCTGAAGGGGTTGTTTCGCCTCATATTATGTCTGTTGTAATGCATTCAAAATAAATTCATGCTGCTGTTCATGCTTCATTGGTTGTTTGCTCATCTGGATATAATTGTATATATCTATGTACATATGTTCGTTTAGTTTAATTGGGTTAGGGTGCCGTGGAAAAAAAAAACACTACAACGGGGTGCCATGCTTTCAAAAATGCTTTCACTGCCCTAGTGACTCACCTCGCCACCCACCACCCCTACTAAACAGTTGATGGCATGGTGGAACATTACAACCGTGGCCTCTCTTTCAGCCTGGACTTTGTTGCTCCTCTTGCCACGCGTTACGTGTCTTTCTCTCGTCCTGCCCCCTGGTTAACCCCTGAGCTCCGCAGGATGAAGACCATAGGATGTAGGCTCGAGAGACGATACAGAAGATCCAGCCTCACTGTCCATCGTGAAGCATTTAAAGAACACGTCACGAACTACAAAGAAGCCCTTTCTCAGGCAAAAACAAAGTATTACTCCACACTCATCAATAACCAACAAAAACACCCCAAATTGGTCTTCTACATCATCAACTGTCTTTTTCATCCTCCTGATGCCGCTAAACCCTCAGACGCAGCTGACCTCTGCTCTAGGTTCCTGGATTTTTTCCAGCAGAAAGTGGACACCATCCACCGGCAGCTCCAGTCTCCAGGGCTTTCCCCCTGAGAGTCCTCAGCAAAATCCTGGAAAGAGCAGTGGCTGCCCAGCTTCAACATAACATGTCCCACCACGAGCTCTTCGAACCCCTTCAATCTGGTTTCAGAACCCACCATAGCACTGTGACCGCCCTTATTAAAATCACTAATGACCTCCTGCTTGCTGCTGACAATGGCCTCATCACCATCCTCATCTTCTTTGACCTATCTGTAGCTTTTGATACAGTTTCCCATACCATCCTTCTCCACCACCTCTCTGAGCTCATCAGCCTCAGTGGCACAGCACTGTCCTGGTTCCGGTCTTACCTCACAGACCGGAAACAATTCATCACCCTAAATGGCTCCAACTCTGATCCAGCACCCTCCAACCATGGCGTGCCCCAGGGCACTGTGCCTTGTCCTCTGCTGTCCACCATTTACATACTACCCCTAGGTCATATTATCCGTAAACATGGACTCAACTTCCACTGCTACGCTGATGACATTCAACTTTATATCAGCACTAACCCCTCCTCCCAGCTCCCACCCACACACTGCCTGCAGGAACTCAAATCATGGATGACCACAAACCTACTCAAACTCAACAGTAATAAGACAGAACTCATGGTGGTTGCCTCTGCACCACTGCTCAAGAAAGTTGGAGACCTGGCCCTGGTTGTGGATGGCTGCTCCATTTCCCCATCTCCTGAGGTGCGCAACCTGGGCGTCATTTTGGACTCCACTCTCTCCTTCCGGTTACACATCATCAATATCACCAAGTCTGCCTTCTACCACCTCAGAAACATTTCACGACTCCGGCCTTCTCTCACACATTCAGTAACTGAGACACTCATCCATGCCTTCATCACCTCCCATCTGGATTACTGCAATGGTGTCCTGGCTGGACTGCCCACCAAGGCCCTTAGCAGACTCCAGTATGTCCAGAACTCTGCTGCCAGGGTTCTAACCCACACAAAGCCCTGGCAGCATATCACTCCCATCCTCCAACAGCTCCACTGGTTGCCAGTTAAGTCACGCATCACCTACAAGATCCTCCTGCTTACTTACAAATCTCTCCATGGACTCTCACCAAAATACCTCACAGATCTCGCAGTCACGTCCCCGCGGTCCTCTGACAAGGACCGGCTGGACACCCCCCGCACCAGGAACAGTCTACCACTCCACGTCCGCTCAGCCCCATCCCTGCCCATGTTCAAAATGCACCTCAAAACATTTATTTTCACTAAGTCCTTTGACCCCTAAACCCCCCTCCCCCTCCCCCTCCCCCTCTCCACACCCCACACATTTGTTAAGCGACCTTGGGCACCATGAAAGGCTATACAAAGTCCCCATTTAGACAGATAAGTAAACGTGTGTGTGTGTGTGTGTGTGTTTCAGGACAGTGAGGTCAGTGGAACAGTTCCTCCTGAAGAAAGAACAGAACCTGAACTACAGGATTTGGCCTTATCAAGGGATCACAGTCCAGAACCGCCTTCAGAGGTACCTGTCTGTCTGTGTGTGTGTGTGTGTGTGTGTGTGTGTCTGTCTGTCTGTCTGTATCTCTGTGTGTCTATCTTTCTCTGTCTGCAGTTTATCTGTGTGTCTTTGTTAAAAATACGGCTGTTTGTTTGAGGCGTTTGCATGTGACCTCACAGCCTGTCTGTCTCTCTGTGTGTCTGTCTGTCTGTCTGTGTGTCTCTAACTCCATCCCTCCACTGTAAGGACTCGTTGCGTGGACATCTCCTCCACTCCACAGCCGCTTCATGCCCTCTGACCTCAGATGCTGCTGTGGAAGACCAGCCACTGATCGAAGGCATGAGTGACGGTGTGCAGGAGGAGAAACAGTCAGATGAAGAGAAGAGCGAAGAGATCGATGAGCAGATCGAGATATTCAGCCAGACTGAGGAGAGAACAGAAGAACAGAGAGATCAGACGGAGAGTGAAGATGATGAAAACAAGCGAAGAGAAGAACGGGATGAAACACGGAGACAGGAGAAAGATAGTGAAGTAGAGGCAGAGAAAAGTGTTTCCCATATGGAGGAGGAAGAGAGGCTTTCAGAACACGGGGAAAGAGAGGAAAATGAACGTGACACTCAGAGCGACAAAGACAGCGAGGAAATCGAGCGCTTTCAGAAGGACAGCCCTCAAATAGAAAAAGGAAATGAACAGAGGCAGGAGAAAGGCGAGATCAACAGTGAGGAAGAGGTAGAGAGAAGTGTTTCCCATATGGAGGAAGAGAGGCTTTCAGAGCACAGGGAATCTCAGGAAGATGAACATATAGAAGAGCAGAGAGAGAGTGAAGGACGTGGGATCAGCGACACTCAGAGCGACAGAGACAGCGAGGAGATCGAGCGCTTTCAGAAGGACAGTCCTCAAATAGAAAAAAGAAAAGAACAGAGGCAGGAGAAAGGCAAGATCAACAGAGAGGAAGAGGCAGAGAGAAGTGTTTCCCATATGGAGGAAGAAGTAAGGCTTTCAGAACACAGTGAAAGAGAGGAAAATGAACATGACACTCAGAGCGACAGAGACAGCGAGGAAATCGAGCGCTTTCAGAAGGACAGTCCTCAAATAGAAAAAAGAAAAGAACAGAGGCAGGAGAAAGGCGAGATCTACAATGAGGAAGAGGTAGAGAGAAGTGTTTCCCATATGGAGGAGGAAGAGAGGCTTTCAGAACACAGGGAATCTCAGGAAGATGAACATATAGAAGAGCAGAGAGAGAGTGAAGGACGTGGGATCAGCGACACTCAGAGCGACAGAGACAGCGAGGAGATCGAGCGCTTTCAGAAGGACAGTCCTCAAATAGAAAAAAGAAAAGAACAGAGGCAGGAGAAAGGCAAGATCAACAGAGAGGAAGAGGCAGAGAGAAGTGTTTCCCATATGGAGGAAGAAGTAAGGCTTTCAGAACACAGTGAAAGAGAGGAAAATGAACATGACACTCAGAGCGACAGAGACAGCGAGGAAATCGAGCGCTTTCAGAAGGACAGTCCTCAAATAGAAAAAAGAAATGAACAGAGGCAGGAGAAAGGCGAGATCAACAATGAGGAAGAGGTAGAGAGAAGTGTTTCCCATATGGAGGAGGAAGAGAGGCTTTCAGAACACAGGGAATCTCAGGAAGATGAACATATAGAAGAGCAGAGAGAGAGTGAAGGACGTGGGATCAGCGACACTCAGAGCGACAGAGACAGCGAGGAGATTGAGCGCTTTCAGAAGGACAGTCCTCAATTGACACACTTTAAAACAGGGAAGTTTGTGCCTCAGTGGAATCCAGTGTGCAGTGAGGTAGGACTCTGTGCCCCGCCCCTGCACTCAAACCCCGCCCATCTCACATGCCCCGCCCCTACATACAAACCCCACCCATCTCACATGCCCCGCCCCTGCTGACAAACCCCATCCATCTCACATGCCCCGCCCCTACACACAAACCCCACTCATCTAACAGAACCAGCCCTGCGCACAAGCCCCGTCTGTCTTTCATGCCCCGCCCTGCACACAAACCCCACCCATCTCTCATGCCCCACCCCTGCAGACAAACCCCACCCATCTCACATGCCCCGCCCCTGCTGACAAACCCCATCCATCTCACATGCCCCGCCCCTACACACAAACCCCACTCATCTAACAGAACCAGCCCTGCGCACAAGCCCCGTCTGTCTTTCATGCCCCGCCCTGCACACAAACCCCACCCATCTCTCATGCCCCACCCCTGCAGACAAACCCCACCCATCTCACATGCCCCGCCCCTGCTGACAAACCCCACCCATCTCACATGCCCCGCCCCTTGCACACAATCGTCGCCCATATCACATGCCCCGGCCCTGCAGACAAACGTCTCCCATCTCACATGCCCCGCCCATGCAGACAAACCCCATCCATCTTACATGCCCCGCCCCTGCACACAAACCCCACCCATCTCACATGCCCTACCCCTGCAGACAAACCCCACCATCTCACATGCCCTACCTCTGCAGACAAACCCCGCCCATCTCACATGCCCCGCCCCTGCAGACAAACCCAACCCATCTCACATGCCCCGCCCCTGCTGACAAACCCCATCCATCTCACATGAATCATTCACTCAACTGATTCGTTCAGACAGATTCATTCATGAACAAAACAAGCGATTGTCTGAATGGATTATGGATGGATCATTGATTTGTTCAAAAACAATGATTAATTTAGTAACGAAATATCACTGTGTGCTTGGAGACGCTCGACAGTTCTGTTGCAGCTTTACTACAAACACTGACAATTTTGTGTCTAAAATGTAACTCAGAATATTAACTTCTTGTTTATTAAACTGTTGTATAAAATCAATATAATTTGCATTACACTATATTGCCAAAAGTATTGGTACACCCTCCAAATCATTGAATTCAGGTGTTCCAATCACTTCCATGGCCACAGTTGTATAAATCGAGCACCTAGGCATGCAGACGCTCCTACACACATCTGTGAAAGAATGGGTCGCTCAGTGAATTCAAGCGTGGTACCGTGATAGGTTGCCACCTGTGCAATAAGTCCATTTGTAAAATACTCACTACTAAATATTCCACGGTCAACTGTTAGTGGTATTATAACAAAGTGGAAGCAATTGGGAACAACAGCAACTCAGCCACGAAGTGGTAGGCCACGCAATCCGATGAACGAGTCTGGGTTTGGCGGTTGCAAAGAGAACGGTACTTGCCTGACTGCATTGTGCCAAGTGTAAAGTTAGGTGGAGGGGGGATTATGGTGTGGGGTTGTGTTTCAGGCTTCGCCCCTTAGTACCAGTGAAAGGAACTCTTTCCAAGACATTTTGGACAAATTCATGCTCCCAACTTTGTGGGAACAGTTTGGGGATGCTCCTGTTCCAGCATGACTGCGCTCCAGTGCACATAGCAAGGTCCATAAACACATGGATGAGGAGTTTGGTGTGGAGGAACTGGACTGGCCTGCACAGAGTCCTGACCTCAACCCGATAGAACAGCTTTGGGATGAATTAGAGTGAGACTGTGAGCCAGGCGTTCAACATCAGTGCCTGACCTCACTAATGCACTTCTAGAAGAATGGCCAAAAATTCCCATAAACACACTCCTAAACCTTGTGGAAAGCCTTCCCAGAAGAGTTGAGGCTGTTATAGCTGCAAAAGATGGGCCAACTCCATATTAAACCCTACGGATCAGGAATGGGAGTTAAAGTTTATGTGCATCTAAAGGCAGACGTCCCAAAACTTTTGGCAATATAGTGTATATCATATAGAAATTTGAACTGCAACCTACTAATATTCATCACACAGTGAAAGCGAGCGCTATCAATATGTGTGGTTTTGCAAAGCGAGTGGGATACTCGATAAAGTCTGCTTCCACATCTTCAAAACAACAGTTAGGATATAATCGTAGATGACACACATCCCTACATATACAGCACTGGAGTGAATCGCCTCGCCACAATCCGATGTATTTTTATAAAGCTTTAATTTATTCAGTGATTCGTTCGTTCAGTGATCCGTTCGTTCAGTGATTCATTCGTTCGGTGATTCGTTCGTTCATTCTGTAGCGTTGTTCAGTGTTTGTGTCTTCATTCTTTGATTTGTTTGTTCGTTCAGTGATTTGTTTGTTCATTCTGTAACGTTGTTTGTAACGTCAGTGTTTGTGTCTCAGCGTGTCGCTGCAGAGAGGAGGTGTGTCTCAACACAGTCATATGACGTCACACACAGGCCCATGGGAGGATAAAAGCCCCCATGAGGAACAGAGTTTGATGCGTGTCGTATCTCATTATTCAGGAGCCAATCAGAGCTCCTCTCTGCAGCAGAGCTGAAACTCCCAGCATCCTCCTCTCCCACATATGCTCACTGCTGTGTGTGTGTGTGTTATCAGTGTGTTAATGCTGCTGTATGAGTGTGTGATGTCATATCCTGTTCCGTGACAGGAATCTGAGGCTGGTGAAGCAGCAGCGGCGTCGCTGTCATCCGCTGATAATGTGCAGGTGTGACCTCATACACACACACACACACACACACACACACACACACACACACACAAATCATTTATTTACATTCATGCATTTAACAGATATGTCTGGATTGAGTGTGTGTCGCATAATTTCACTCTTCATGTGTTTCCTCAGGCTGGTTTTCACTCCAAACTCTCAGAGAATGTGTTTGATCTGCTGGATCTGACGCCTGCAGTGGTAACTCACACACACACACACACACATTCACACTCGCACTCAAACACACAAACTCAGACACACACACATGCACACACTCATACACTCACACACACACACACTAACACATACACTCACGCACACACTCACTCACACTCACACACACACTCTCACACTTACACTCACACACACGCACACATATACACAAACACTCGCACACACCTTTACAGGTTTAAAGGCTCATTCTGTCTCTCTGTGTGTGTGTGTCTCTCAGGACAGGAAGGAAGAGGAGGGAGAGGGAGACGTGGACAGCTGTGTGGACGTCTCTGTCTCTGCAGACAGGTGATAATAAACTATAATAAAATAAATTAAATTATATTAAAATTGACAAAAACACCTTGAACCTGACTGCATATACTACAGCACACGGATCCATTCTGAATTACTAAACTCAGCAACATACACATGACAAATCAAAACATTGTCCAGAATGCGTGTGGAAACAATGTGCTGAAATGCGTCATGTTAGTTAATACATTAACTAATGAACCTTATTGTAAAGTGTTAATGAATTTTCTCCCTGGGATTAATGTGTGTCTCATCTCAGGCGTCTGCAGTCCCGGTCCGATGCCTCCTCGCACGAAGATGACATCAGCAGAGCATCACATGACCAGAGACCATCGACCGCCCGCGGCCGAACCCACACCAGTGATCAGGAGAAGAGACGAGAAGCTCAGGAGGATGAAGAGCAGCGTGAGCGTGATGAAGAGGAGAAGAACAAACTGATGGAGGAGGAGAAGAACAGACTGATGGAGGAGGAGAGGAACAGACTGATGGAGGAGGAGAAGAAGAGACTGGAGGAGAAGAACAGACTGATGGAGGAGGAGAGGTACAGACTGATGGAGGAGGAGAAGAAGAGACTGGAGGAGAAGAACAGACTGATGGAGGAGGAGAGGTACAGACTGATGGAGGAGGAGAAGAACAGACTGATGGAGGAGGAGAAGAACAGACTGGAGGAGAAGAACAAACTGATGGAGGAGGAGAGGTACAGACTGATGGAGGAGGAGAGGTACAGACTGATGGAGGAGGAGAAGAACAGACTGATGGAGGAGGAGAAGAACAGACTGGAGGAGAAGAACAAACTGATGGAGGAGGAGAGGTACAGACTGATGGAGGAGGAGAGGTACAGACTGATGGAGGAGGAGAAGAACAGACTGATGGAGGAGGAGAAGAACAGACTGAGACTGCAGCTGCTCAGACAAGCTGTGATGAAGGACGAGGAAGACGAGGAGCACCGGTTGAAGGAGGAGAGTGCCGAGCAGCTGAGGTCAGTGACTGCTGCATTGTGGGTCCCTGTGTGTGTGTGGAACTGGGTGTGTCAACAAAACATGAGCAGTTTGGCACCAAAACTTTCCAAGTTCACATACCCACAAATCACGTCATCATGTGTGTGTTTTAGGGTTTTGAAGGAGCAGATACTTAAAAACAGACGAGACGAGGAGGAGCGATTAAACAACGACATGCACACACAACTACAAAAGCTAAGGTACTCACACACACATAAAACAGACATACACTATATATCAACATCAGCACTCACAAACACACTCACACACACACACACTACACGCCCGTCTCGTGTGTGTGTACAGATCTGAAAATGAGGTGAGACTTCAGGAGCTGCGCTCAGAGCTGGAGGCGGAGCAGGAGAGGGCGGAGACTCAGAGGAGGCGGGGTCTTGAGCGCCTGAGGGAGGAGTTAGAGGAGGAGCTCCAGGTAGAGAGGAGGCGGCTACAGGAGAAGAAGGAGGAGCAGATGACCTCCATCAGAACACAGGTGTGTGTGTGTGTGTACACGTTTAGCTCTATGTGCGTGGGCCAGATGTTAAAAATAGGGATGTCCCGATCAGGTTTTTTTGCCCTCGAGTCCGAGTCCGAGTCATTTGATTTTGAGTATCTACCGATACCGAGTCCCGATCCGATACTTCTATAATACATAAAAAAGAATAAAGAAGAGCAAAAAACAGATCCAGGATGTTCCTTATTTTTTATTTAATTCACCTTATTACATTCAACAACTCTGTTAACAAACAGAGCACTTCTGTGAGGTAGCTTGAACAATCAAGTAATAAATAACATAAATTCTTCACTTTTGGACTTAGTGCAACAGTAAATATAAAAAAAAGTCTAATATATAAACAAATAGCACCTCAACTTAAAATACCCGGCAGGCATGTAAACAAATAAAAAAATAAAGTGCCAGTGTTTGCAAAGCCAGTAATGTGCTTTTAGGAACTGCACTCGCCGGTTTCACACTGCACGCGTTAGCAGAGCGTGCAGCGCATATTTTTTTCGGCGCCCATGTTAACAGATTAGAGCATTCACACCGCACGCAGAGGCGGCGCGGCAGCGCGTAGCAGGAGCAGAGCAGAGCAGCAGTGCCGCGATCGTTTCGGCGCAGAGTCTATTTTTGCTGCGCCGCTTACGGTGAATTAAAGTGATATGCATTGATCATGGCCAAAATACACCGCAGTTTTATCCAAAAAGTGCATTGATGATATCTATTGTGTTTTAAACAGTCGATCAAATGACCAACATCAATTTAAAAAGAAAACAAATGTCCAAAAACAA